>NC_054547.1:32812474-33137474 GCF_017654505.1 Polyodon spathula | reverse complement strand
ACTTCACCTGCATGGCACTCTTGCCCATCTTCACCACCTCAAACAGGGTGACAGGCTCACTGTCTCCGTTCTGCTGGGGGACCCCGTTGGCTTTTCTCCCTCCTCTAGATCCTGCTAACTGGTTCTTTTCAGCAGGTGACTTCCGAGGTTTTTTGTTGGCAGACTGGCAACAAATTGGATTTCGGGGGGAGAAAAAAATAAATTTAATCAAAGCATCCCCTTTTTTTGACTGTAGAGTACACGGAATGGTGGATTACGGACTGAACATTTTACAACTTTAAAATATAGCAGGTTCTCAAAAAAACAGCATGTCAACGTACCGGAGGCCTTCCAGGGCGCCCTCTCTTCCTCTTGCCCTTGACCTCGCTGGTGTCCTCCAGTTCACTCACACTGACGCTGACAGCAACCGCCTCCGCCTGCCCAGACTCATTCGTTGAGTCCCTAAAAATCAGTCAGGAACATGTGATTACAAACAAGTTATTGGCTCTAATAAATGGTTTAAGGGTGGGGGCATAGTTCTTTAGGTTTTTAGACTTCAAAACATATAATTCTGATTTCACATAATATTCTCATTAGGTATAAAAAAATATATTTGGTAATTTTTCTGTTATACCCAGTAGAGAAGTTGTCAAGATAATTGATCATGTACCTTTTTTTTTCTGCAACAGTACTGCAATGTTACAAGGGCCCTTTCTGGTTCATTTAAAATTAGTGATGGAAAAAAGTCTCCTATTGCTTAGCAGTTTCCCCTCCATTCCAGGTTTAATGCATGCTTGATTTGCCCTAGTGTATACGCTGTCAGGTGTGTCCTATTAATTTCATAGTAAAACCAGAAATGGATCAAACTGCTATGCAATAGGAGTCTTATTTCCATCCCTGGTTGGTATTTATACTTACTGTAAAACCGGTAGCTCTGAAGTAATCATTTTTTTTCTTAGCAGCTTTTCACTTTAGAACCTTTTAAAAATGTTGGTTAAGAACGTCTTCTCACAAGTGTTTAACTAATTCTTTATTAACTTCTTGCAAAAATCTAAAAAGAAACCGTCTTGTGCACACCAATGTCTTCAAGATAGGCATATCCCACAATAACCTAAAAAAAAAAAAAAAAAAACAAACAAGTTGCAAGTCACTGGATAGCATTATTGATTACCGATTCTACTGCTACACACTACTCAAACATCATAATATTTCTGTATGACTGTATAAATGCTAAAAGCACATGTATTTGTAATGCCACACTAAAGTAGACACCTAGTGTATGGTGCTCAAAACCTCAAGGGAACAGAGACACCAACTGGCCTTTTCACGCACTGCAGTCAAATGGACCGAGACAAACAGTTTAACTTCACAGCCAAAACAGTGTGTTTGTGGATTCAGTAATTTTCTTTGAAGAAATTAAACCTGAAATTTTCCAGTTGGCTGTTATTTTACTTTCAGAGCACCCTGCAATTTCAGCAAATAATGCTTCTAAAAATGTATGAGAAATAATAATAAAAATGTATTGAATTTATAAAAGCATCTTTCAAGAGATAAATGCACTGTACAACAGTAACAATACAACAAACCCAGCAAAACTAAAATCAAACAATACAATAAAAATAAATAAATACAAATTTAAAAAGCTTTAGTATAAAAGTACATCTCCAGGAGAAATTTAAAAACATCAAAAGGGGCCTCGTGTTATGTATTGTTCCATGTTGTTCTTTTCTCTTTAAATAAATAAACATTTGTTAAAAAAAAAAAAAAGACTGGCAGCGAGTTCCATAGGCACGTGGCATAGCAGGAAAAACAGCAGTCACCCATCGACCACACTCTAGCTTTAGGAACCACTAAAAGATTTAGATCAGCTGATCGCAGGGCATAAGGGGATATAAACATGCAAGAGGTCTTTTAGATATTTAGGAGGCTAATCATTAAAGTGCCCTGTAGGTAATATAAATGTACTAGTCCAAATTAAATGTGTGACTCATTTAAACCTGTTATATTGCTCTGCTGTGAACCTATTCTGTAATTACAGATATAAATCAGCAATGATAAAAGCCCATCATGGTGAGTTGAGATCCCATGGATGTGTTACCAGAAACCTTAAATCTTTAATGCATAACAAAGACATTCCATCTCAAAACTCCCATGAGCTAGATATTACATCAAAAACCATGAACCTGCTTTTGGGATTGTAATCACTTAACCACTAGGGGCAGTGTTATCCACAAAATTAACTAAAAGGATTAACAATTTATATTTAAGATTCCACATGTTCTTATTGATTTCCGTTTTAAATTTGTAAGAATACCACCACTGCTAATTTCTAAGACATTTTCTAGTGTTAAATATTTATTAAGACAGAAGAGGTTTAGTAAATCTTGCCCATGTAAAATGCATATAACAGTAGGGGGCAGACTATGAAGGTCTTAAATTTAAATTCTTCCAAGAACAAACCTATGCAGTGACATTTTAGCAAAATTTGCCAGTCAGAGGTCTAACAATAACTAAATATAATTAGATATACAAAAGTCGGTGTTATATAGATAAGCCTACATTTTGCACCACCTTCTGCAGTGTATATTGCAATAAATAAAATTCCAGCATGGACACTTCAAACGATAATTAATTACAAACTCAGAAAAAATGTTTTCTAGTGCTCATAAATAAAGATGCATCTGGAGAAAAGGTATGCAATGCTGAACTAAGTCCCTGTCAGTCTTGATGCAGCAGATTATGATTTTACTTTTTTTAATTATTTGGTGGAAATATATTCATAACACATACTTTATTTCCCCCTACCAGCTCTACAAGCCATGGATAGGAACTGGTTAAACCCTAAATTGCTTAGCCTGCCACTAGATGGCTGCACGTTGTAGGTATATTAAATTTTAGTTTCACCTTGCTGGTACTACCGTGTGCAACTCTGGAAAAGCTGCGATGCTTCAGCAGAGTTTTCACTTTGCACACTATATGCAGTGCACTGCCAGCAGAGGGGTCTGCTTGATAAGAAGAATCTCAAAACACTCACATTAGCACAATTAAAAGTATTAAACCAGGCTGCAAAAGGAAGAGAAAGCTGCCCCCCTTCCCCTCTATTCCCAGCACACAGAAGGGATTGCTGCAGGTACCAAGTCACAGTGCAGTGGTTTCAATTGAATGACAACTCTGTTATGATGTCATGCCGTGTTGGGACTGCCACTCCATTCTCTTTAGGCTGTTTAAGAATAGCTGGATAACGTCTTCATGCTGCCCTGGCAACCAGGAGCCTCACAACTTTTTTTTTTCTCATTTTCTATTACAGCTGGCTTCACTACACTGGAGTAAGACTCCAGCCAATCTACTGGAAGAGGGTTTTTGTATGGAAATAGCAGGCGCCACCCCACCCCCATTCTGCAGCCTGTGCAAGCTCTCTGCCCAAGAACTCTTTCATTCATATTACGTTTGTAGGAAAATAATGTAAACATCTGCAGCATTCTCTTTTTTAAACAATGCAGTTATAAAACACTACAGATGAAATCAGGGATTCATGGATGTCCTTTTCCTCTCTTTACAATGTTTTGGATTAACAATTTCCATTTCTGTTTTTTATTTACATGAAATGTTCCTTTCTACAAAATCATATTTAAAACATGTATTACAGCTGCCATGGAATGCATTCAGTTTATATTTGTGTCTGCATTAATTGTCCAGGAATTAAACCCACTTAACTGTGCTGGTATGCAGCAGTACTAAAAGACACTTATACAATTCAATGACAAACACATCAACTATAAATCTCTCAATGTCAGCCATTTATTGCAACAGAAATATAATACAATACCAAGTAAACGATGGTGGGAGAGGGATTAGAAACTGAAATGGTGGTTTGTGCTGGGAGTTTTGGCATGTATTCAATAAGCAGGCCAAGGACACTGAAGATGGCAACTGAATCAACGTTAGATGAATTTGATTATGCAACCTGGGCATAGGGGAATTACTGATATGCACACTTGGGACAGCTTCATCTTAAAGTGGGACAGTAAAGACTTTGAATTGCACTTGAACAATAAAATGAACTGCACATTAAACACTCCCTCCAACTACTTACAGATTCTGCATGAGATTAGAAATCAGAGTAGGGGTTAATGACTGTCAATGCTTTCTGCTGTTAACCAAAAGCCAAAGTCTAGACCAGAGGGTAGGGGCAGCTACCCCATTCACTGCAGCTAAAAGATGGCACGCTATATTAAAATAAAGACTTCAGGCATAACCAGGTGCATGTTTTTAAGCAAAGGATGAAACAAAGTAACTGGTTTTTGCATATCAATTTGAATAATGTGTTTTTAAAAATTCCTCAACGTTTAACTTGATTAAAGATAACATTACAAAACTGAAATTGTTTTACTGGTTCAAAAGAAAGGATTAAATTTAGATTTAATTCAATTTAATAAATACATTTGTAACGACGACAGCCTTGTCACGACTGTCAAACGATCAATTTGTACAAGACTACAGTAGAATACAACCATCTATCAAATGTAACAGGGTTCTCCCCAAGAATTCTGTATAGCAGGGTGGCAGAACATTATAGCCAAGAGCACTTAACAGACAAATAAAACTTGCCTCACCTTAAATACATAATAGAACAAACAATTTGAATAGTGTGTTGTCTTTCGGTGACTCTCTCTGGTTGCTCTGTTCCACATTTTCTTTTTCATTACTGTTTTGTTAAGGTAAATTACTGTGCTTATTTATTTTTACACAACAGTACTCGCACACGTTTGGTCACCATAACTTGCATGAAACCTGAGTAATAATCCAGCACCTCTGCACTTGTAGATCAGCTGACAAGTGTTCGGCTGATATCCCATCATGGATTCTTCTTAAAGGCCTCCTGCCGCTATACATGACGACCCCCCCCCCCCCCCCCCCCCCCAAGCACCTGGGTATATATTTGTACGATATTACAGCAAAAGGATTAGGCTTTTTTGTTTTTTTAATATGTGTAGCTATTATGTACTATACATCAACTTACAGTATAATAAGGACAAAAAATGTTAAAGGCACAGTAGCATCTGCAAGACGGGTGGATCAGGTTTTTTCAGTCAGGAGGCGACAGCCACTTCGCCGGGCAGCCCGTCCAGCTGAAAAGGCCTGGGGAGAACGCTGTGTAAGATGTTAAAAGGCTCTCAATCACATAAGCAAGTCTGTACATGGAACACAGCTGCGCAAACCAATTTGATTATTCAGATCATGCTATACACAGTTGAGGGTCACTGGTGTTGATTGGGCTAATTTACCATCACAAATCAAAGCAGCAGTTTCTTCACTTGTTTTACTCTGAATGGTAAAGTAGCCCAATTAACACCAATGCCCCTCACTGGACTGTCAACGCCTGATTTCGCCTGGGTTTTCTGTTACAAGGTTGTCCGTTGCCTTTGTGGATTTTGTTTCTCAATAATAATTTGGAAGAACGCAACCTACGTTGCATACAGTGAATCCCTCAACTGGGACCTCAGGAAATTATGATCATTGCACCAGTTGTATGTTAAAATAAACACGCTGTTTTGACTATATTTAAACACAGAACAGGTTTCGTAGCTTGCGATGCTGCAGTAGTTTCATATGCATTTTAATATAACGTAAAAAAAGACTGCTGAGGTAGTTCTAGGTATATGTCGCCCAATAGTTCTACTGTTAATATAAAATCTATGCCTTGTCCTGATATATATTTTATTCCCTGCCACTGAAGAAAAAATATATAAATGCCTGCCAGAACACATCCAAGACCAACTTAAATTTTGCATCATTCTTGCTTGGATCTTTTAAGCCTACAGTGAACTACAATGTCTCACATCTGCATTTTTGTTACTCCTCTTTTCCTCAATGATCTGTTTACAGCTACAGACTAACAGCAGCGTTCAGGGCAGCCAAGGTATGAAAAATGATGAGATGGTTTCGAGGAAATCCTACGTTGGCAACATTTGCAGCATCTGGCTATTTTACAAAATTAAACTTAACTACAAAAAACTGATTTGGTAACAATTGTACTGGCAATGCTCTTGCACACAAAAAGATTAATAAAATAACAAAAATAAAATGCAATTTTGCATTTCAGTTTGCCCAAACACTAAGCAAACTAAGAGGCTAAACTAACTGGAGTATCTAGTGCATCACAAACATAGAATCATAAAATCCTTTAAATTACATTTTCCATAATCTGTATAAAGCAGCACTGACACACCACCTGAAATGTGTTCCGTACCAATAAATGTCTTGGAAACCAGCAAAACAAGTACAAGAAAAGTAGGTGTACCGGTATGTTACTCACAATCCATTGCTATTTTGGCATTTAAAACAGGAGCCCTGAATTAATAAACCTAAAAGGTTTATTAGGCCAATTATTAATCATTTTAGACTGCTGGACAGCCAGCTATTTTTTTTTCCACCTCACCTCCAAGATTACAAATAAATAATGTTTGTTCCAAACTACCAATTAATCTACTTAAGAATAACATTTTACTGTTTAGTAAAATGCAACACACTTCAACTGTAAATTCCAAAGCTGAAGAGACTTTAGAACAGACAATTACATCACCATTTTGCAACCAGCACAGTACCACAGGAGTCACAATAACCTATAAGTCCTGCTTTTTGTTTTCCTATTTGACAGAGCTTCATGTGGCCATGCTCAGGCGTTCTTACAAACACTGTGCTACTGAGAAAACAATGATGAGTAATTATTTTGCCAAGGCACAGAACGGTATTTAAAAAGTAGAAACCTGCACTCAAAAAGGGAAAGTTAAGAGTGATATTGATAGGGTCAGAAGTTTAAGATCTTTGACCCCCTGACAAATCACTCAACCATCTCTAATGGGACTTTGCTAACCATTCTTGGTGAAACCCCACTGAGCCCACATGTGCAAGGAGAGAGGAAAGGACAGAACTGAAATTCTAGAACTGGGCTCAGGAACTGAAAAACATCTTGAGTTGAGTTAACTCCACACACTCAGAACGCTGAAATTACTTAAATATTGAGCCATTCAAAATGCTTGTGCTCTGTCTGTAGACACTTTCTCGTCTGTTCCAAAACCATTATAACAAATGCTACAAAAAGCTCTGCTAGCCATTGTTATCATTCCAGTAATGTAATCCACATCTAACGCCTTCCAGCTTTCTAACTTTTACTATTATTATTTATGTATTAGCAGACGCCCTTACCCAGGGCAACAGCTGACGATGACCTTTCTCTTCTTGCTTTTCAACATTAGCAGACACCTTAAACGACACATGTTTGCAATTTACTTTTGCTCTGTTTCTGTTGTCAGTTTGTTGGAAACAAGTAGCTGTTTTGTCCATATCGCTTCTTCCAGGATGCCCAAGGGCATGATGAAATGGGAAGCAGCAGAGGAATTTAGCTATGCTCGCTAATCATTCTGGCAGGACCGTTTATATAAAAAAAAAAAAAAAAAAAAAAAATAATAAAAAAAAAGCTTCAAAGTAATTTGGGTTTTCTTAAAGGAGGCCTTTACCTTTTGGGAAACAAGTCAAGTTGTCCAATTAAGATTCATTTTTCAGGTTAAGAATGAAACAAGTACTGTAATTCAAGGTTAGTCTTTCTGTAAAATAACTTGGCATTGAACGAGTTAAATGCATACAAAGAACACTTATGGCAACAAGGAGTCAGACAGTTCCATAACAGATTCTTGCAATTACAGGACACAGCGAGTTATTACAGCAATTACATGCACACAAGAATGACCTTGGAATCATTTCTGGCTTGGAAATAAAACCAGACAGGCTGCTGCAAGAGATTCTTAAAATTCAAGAGACACTGCCTCTACAATGAAGCAGATTTAACCATTTGGGTGCATTGCATCTCTATTCACGAATTATGTAAGGAATCAGATTTTGAAATCAGTAGGTAAGAAAAGGAAACAAATAGGGCCCTGTGAAATCTGCGTTGTGGAGAACACCGACAGAATCACGGTATTTTAGAGGGAAAAAAAAAACCCCACAGAATTAGACACCCAAGGACATTACCACAAAATCCATTTAAACAAATTCTAATTTTGTTTGTTTTAAACTGATTTTGTGGTAATGTCCTCGGGTGCCTAATTCTGTCTAGTAAAGCACAGAGCTCTGACAAACTCATTAACACAGTCATTCAGAGCTTTCCTACTATTAAACCATGTGTAAAAGCAGGATAAATGGACTGCTTGTCTCAGTTCATTCTTTTTTTTTTTAGTTTAATGTGTTGCTTATTTTCTAGTACGTGTCATCTTACTCAAAAGGCACTCAAGCTGAAATCGTACAGTAATTTAAAAGTAGGCTACAAACATGGCAGCGGACTGCCTCACTATAGTTCTCAGGGAGATATTACTAAGTGCCTTTATTAATTAAATTAGAATAAATAAAAATATTTAGGCTTATTTTAATTAACGTAACTGCTGTCAATGTATCAAACACTTGTGGTTATAAAAAACAAACTAACAAATTACAGATTTTTAAAACCAAAAAATCTGAGTCAGGAAAAAATAAAATCTGAAAATTCAAAATAATAAAAACAGATTTCATTAGGGCCCTAGGTCTGTTAATTTCAAAACAGGACAATGTTCTTATTGATGTGCATGCAATCTCTACCCAGTCGCTAGAGTTTTTTTATGCCAATTAAGCTAGCATTAAATGGAGAAAATGTTTGCAAAAAAAAAAAAAAAAAAAAGCTGAAAGCTTATTTATAATGCCAAATGACCATTTCTAGATGCATGTTTGACCAGTCGCCCCTCCCCCACCCCCTCCCAAAAAAAGTACAGCAGGCCTATTATCAAAACTGAAAGGTGGCCACCTATAAAAACACTTGATCAGTTCTGATATAAACCATTTCCTATAGTGTAGTCTAGATGATTGCAACACATATCAAATATCATACAAACACGAACACTGGAGGAAGATTTGCGTAGGCAAGCAAAGTACACTGCAACTGAAGCACTAATATTGTATTTATATGAACAGAGAAAGCATCCCGGTGACCACAATGTAAAGGTACTGAAACCCCCCCCCCGATTAAAAGCGTAATTCCAAAACACTACAAGGCATGAGCAGTGGATCTTGCGGCAACAGATATCAGTTCCCCTCAAGCTAACCCATTTTTAGAATGTTGCAATCCTAGATTAATTCACTAACACCCATTGCTGATTAAATCTAAATTTTAATTGTGTAGTCTTACAACCAACCAAAAACAACAAAAATGGCCTGTAGGGATGGCAGATGTGTAGTTTCCTTCTCTCACTGGTTGATCAACCCAATCAACTATCTGGTCCGCACCAGTTTGGAGGCTTACATGCGTCTCCCTTACAGGAACTCAGATGACAGTATTTCATGCGACAATCATAATGCGAAATGAAGAAAGACAATATGTTCTGTTGTGATTAAAACTAATACAACTGACACGGTACCATCAGGTATTTCCGTTGGCTTTGGATCGCATTGAATTTCTCTCTGTATGTTACCATGCGTCATTTGCATGGAAGCTTGTTATCTCATTTCTGCCAATCGCACAACTGGGCTGTATCTAATTCTCTGTTCATATTCCAAATATATTGTTAAGCGTCCCAGTTCAACTGACACAGCTATCACTCTGCTGTCACTGAAAAATAAAGCCCCTTTTACACTGGCACTCCTACCAGGGTCCAGACCCGGGTTGTGGCTACACGGGTTACAATCCCACGTAGTGTGAAACGACATACCTGGGTCGTACCCGGCTTAACCCAGGTTCCAGTGACCCACCTCAGAATGTGTCATTCAAAACGCTTTGACCCAGGCTGAGCAAGACAAAATGCATGACGGCAGACAACAACAGCCACGCCTGAGTGAAGGTTTCACTTCCACAAGGAATGTTTTTGTTTATTCTGTTTAGCCATATTTTTGTTGCTTATGACACACCATGAGCCAGATTGCAGCAGGGATGAAGAAACGTTTGCTCTAATCAACTTTTGGGCCGACTGTTCAATCCAGCGAAGCTTGGTAACAAGCTGCTTCCGGGGCATTGACATGTGCACTGTTTACTTGCGTCTGTCACCCAGGTCAACCCTGCTTTAACAAAAGCAGTGTGGATTTGCGTAGCCGACCCGCATGACAGTGGGTCCTGTCCCTGGTAGAGCATGCCAGTGTGAAAGAGGCTTAACATGATTGATTTCAAATTGCTTTCAACTCAATCCGAGTCTTAAAGCTCTAAAATAATAACAAAAGAGCTCTACACCTAAAAGCCTTACTTTCACTTGCTTCAAAATCTGTCTGGGGGTATAAAACTGTAAAAATCTTACTACAAAAGGAATCATTAGGACAGTCCTATCAAAGTTAAAATAATTGCTTCCTTTGGTCTAGCTACTTTTCACTCACTGATCTAAAGCATTTTTTTTTTTTTTTACTGTCAGCCAATCACATCAATTGAGCAGACTGTGACCTACAATAGGGTTGCCATGGCAATGCCTGCCTTCTGGAATACATGTCATGCATGTTAAGTGCCTTGCACATACACACCACTTTAGATTGTACCACTAGCAATGAATAAATCAAAATAAACACAATGCTTAAGCAGAAAGAAATATAAAATGAACCAACAAAGCACAAAAAATATCCAAAATTCCCCTACAACCATTTACTTTAAAGCTAAATACAAACTAAAACACCCCTTTCCAACAGCAAGTTAAAATGGTACAGTCTGGTATGTACTCCAGAATAAAGCTCTTGATTGATGATAAAAAAAAATAAATAAAAAAAAAATAGCTACCAGCTAGGTGCAGCTTTATCTAGCACACCAACGTAAATCTAGCAGTTTATATTGGACTACTGAGCAAAATGGTACATTATTTTAAGACAGGTTTCCACAATACTTATGTACTGGCCCAGAGAGCACTGTATGAAGCCTGCCAATGGAGAATTTGATAAGAATGCGTGTTGTGTTTTGTTTTGCTTTTTTTGTATAGACTCCGTTAGCAAATTATAAATTCTTTGGAGTTAAAATAAAATAAAAAATAAACACGTCATTGTTATAACAACAACTCCTTCGACACTATGATTGCATTAGTGCAACAATATAGAATCTCACGGAGAGACTGCTTCAGAGTTCAAACAAGATCAGTTAATCCCATAGTTAATTACAACTCTGTGTTCTAGACATGGGCTTGACAAAAGGAGAATCAACATGCTGTGTCTGAAAGACAGACACACACAAGTGTACAATGGTCCACATTTTGAAGTGTTTATGGTCTACTGTAAAGTCATGCTACTTAGCCATTTGATTGGACAAACAAAACACTTAACAAAACAGCTTGTCAAACTTTGGGTTTAGAAATGTTAATTTCCCTCATTCAAGAAAAACAAAAATACATGATAGATATCCATTAGATTTGGCAAGCATTGCAATAAAATGTTAACGATTCAGCTTTGACATGCTAATCATTGTTTGCCATCACTGGCACCGAAGCAAACACCCGAACACTGGAAGACAAGCGAGTAATATTGAATACAGCTAAATTAATCTGTACAATGCAAACCCCCAAATACAGGGGAAAAAATACACACTGCACAGAAGCTTATAGATCAAAATGTAGTGTACTGTATGTTGTAAAGCAATTAAAGACAGAACTAATGAAGCTGAAGAACAGCAGATTCAGGTAATGAAATCCACAGGGCGCTGCTGCTAAAAAAAGGGAGAGGGACAAAAGCGTAGCACAGTACGCTCAAACAATTCAGTAACAGATTGTCAGAGATGGAATATGGCTCTAAGAAAAAAAAAACATGGTCTTTTCTTATTTTATTACTGCATATCCTAGTCCTCGTGATTACTGTAGAATTGAATAAACAGTTCTCTTCCCTCTGTGTACATTCCCCATTTCTTGTGAAATCCTTAACATTAGGGATGAGAATTTTAAATGTTTAAAACTCCAAAAGTGGCTAAACGTTGAATACGCTAGATGTATAATAGCTCAT
Source organism: Polyodon spathula (assembly GCF_017654505.1). Classification (NCBI taxonomy): domain Eukaryota; kingdom Metazoa; phylum Chordata; class Actinopteri; order Acipenseriformes; family Polyodontidae; genus Polyodon; species Polyodon spathula. The sequence continues at coordinate 33,125,519 of NC_054547.1, read as the reverse complement.
GCGACAAATTTCACCAAACGCTTATTTCTTTTTATGTATTCATTTTAGTAATTTATCATGTACAATCAGTCTGTCGCATATCCGACTGCAGTGGAGCCAGAGTAAGGGCGTCTATTCTAAAAAGGAAGGGGTTTGGCAACTGCCTCCAAGTAGCTTTTCTAATTGATGCAACAAAAAGGGACACCGGGGCGGGTTTTATTCTCGGTCAACATGGCGATTTATTGTGCGTTCTGTTTATCATGCTGTAGTGGGCGAGGTATGGTATCTTAGCAAGTTGATATAAAATCAGTAGAATTTGTATTATAAAAAAAAAAAAAAAAAAAAAAAAAAAAAAAAAGATATTCTTAAATATATTTATAAAATACAGTGCTACAACATAGAGTTGTACTGTTGGTCTTAATGTTTGAACACCATTTGCTTGCACATCTTTTGGCAAACTTAACTATAATTCATAACTACCTTTCGTTGAGTGTGACGTCAGTAGCACAGAAAAACAACCCAGGCTCCCCTTAATTGCACCGTGAGGGCTCGGTACAGCCCTGGCGCAGCACAGTTGTACAGTGGAAAGAGAGGCATAATTGATTATTCTGTTAATTACTCGGTCCTGACTGCAACAAACAAAGGGAATATGATATGAATATTTTAAACAGGTTTTATAAAGAGCTGGCCTGACTGCAGACAACACTCTCGAGCAGCTTGCCAAGATAAGTCAGCTGGCATTGTTGCCACTACAGCAACTGAAATACTCCCATCCCATCCCCCTAACACACATTTACATCACTTTTAATGTAAAATCAATCAGTGAAATGCAATGATTAGTAGAGACCCCCACAGCTGTCCTTGTGTTGGAGGATGGTATGTGTGCTACATGGCCACCACTGTTCTTGTAAGCTATTAAATATTACCTTGCAGAAGGGTTCCGACAGCAGCCGAAACTGAAAGCAAAAACACTAAACATATCCTGCCAAAGTACACACCACTTAAATGTCGAAATTTTATCAACTTACTTTAATAAAGCGTTTAACCGAATACTTGTTAAATGTGTACTCTTGCGTGCAGTGGGGAAATACTTTTGGGTTTCTCAAATGGGGCAGACATTGGTAAATGCTTTTGCCTACATAGTAAATATTTAGACAAACATAATATTTCTATTATTTGTGGACATCGTACATACACGGACCAAGTGACTAATTCGAGTACAATTTGTGAATGCTCAAAATTGTGAAATGACAATTTTTTTTTGTGGGGGGGAGAGGGGGCAACCCCTCTTCCTCTACCTTTTTATTTGGATTCATTGTATGATCCCTGAGGTTAGCCTAATATACTAGAAAAGAAACAACTGACAACAGATCTATAGATCTAAATGCTGCCACCAGATCAGAAGTAGAACATTAGAGCCCTGTTTTTATTTGTTTAACAGTGACTGTGTTTAGAAAGAGAGACTCATACCTCAGTTGGACTATCCTGTAAATGCCTTCTATAAATTGATGCTTTACAGAGGCTGTAGTTCTACTGAAAATATACTCACTGGGCTATTACACAATCATTCTTTAACATTACAATGTTTTAAAAGCAAACACTCCAGCACTGCAAAACAGGAGGTACTTCAACACCCTCCTCTCGCACGTATCCAGGCAGAAGAGTAGAATATCTTTCTGCCTACACCAATTTGTGAATTGAATTAAAAGATCAAGCTGGGAACAGGTACACCATTAAACTGGGAAGCAAATCGCTTTTTGCTGTTAACCAATTGCAAAGCAAAATCACGGATCTCTTACAAAACATCCTACCTATTCAATTTACCGTACAAGGGCATAACAGGCATCATGTTAATACGCAAAAAAAAAAAAATTAACCTGAAAAATGAATAATGATCAGCGCCATTCTAACAACTGATGAGCAAATAAATTGTTCTTAAATTAAACCAAGGAGGGATACCAGGGCTATGCAAGCCAACAACTGGGCCTTGATTTGCAAGTGAATAACTACATGCAAGGCTCTGTGATTGTCTGGAGAGCACAGTATGAACAGTCTCAGTTAAATAGAATTTTTTTTTTTTTTAAAAGGCAGATAATTTAAAAGAAAACTAGCAATTAGATTAAAAAAAGACTATTAAATTAACTCAGTGAAGATTACATACAATATTAATAAAAGGTGTCTGCAGCCACAATATATTTGTGTTATAAGAAACTTTTTGGTGGGCGTCAATGTGGTTAATTGTGATAGAAATGGGGGTATATTTTATTAAACTGTTTATTACAGTCCACTGCTAGGAAAAACATTGGGAAAGCTATTTTCCTATACAACACCAGCACTCAGGTGGACAGATGGACAAAGCAACTACGCTTTTAATGTAACTGACATCTAGCATTAGGTTGGCTACATTCCCACTAACTGCTCGCCACAAGCTAAAAGTTTTCCCTTGTGGCTCAACTATTTTTCACCAAGATCGTCATGGTGGTGAAGTCTTTGATAAGACTGCCAGCACAATTATTTTCAAAGTGTTCTGGTAGGTGAATCAGACTGTTTAGTCTGATTTAATTTCACCCAATGAAAGCCCTTCAGCTTGTTCACGTAAAATGTATGTATGTTTGGTGGGGGGACAGAGGTTGTTCATTAGAAACAGTCAGCAGCGGACGGCGCTGCTTGCAAAATTATTATTATTATTATTTTTTTTTTTTTTAAAATGGCATCCAAAAACAGAAAAATTTGCCACTTATTTATTAATTTTTTTTTATTTACGCAAAATTATCTGAATCATGTTCCGAAAGATGTAGCCCAAGGAATACCAACCATGTACACACAACTAAAATATGACCGTGAGTCACAGGGAGGTGAAGCAGTCATGGTTTCAAACATACCCATTGGTCCCAAAAGAACACACAGCATCAAAAGATCACAACTAACAAAGTGGATTTGAAAGAGGAACAACTTAATAAAATAAACATTTATTATTTTAAAAAGAATGATTCGTCTCACTATGATATATTGAGTTTTAATGTCAGAATCTGTGCAATATTACTGTCAGTAGTCCCAAGTAAAAGAACATCATAATAAATAAATAAACAAATAAACAGTAGAGGATGTACAATCCTAATATTAACATACACTAATAGCACTGTCCTGCAGTGGAAAGAGAACCGTGTCAGTCAAAATAACGTAAAAGGATTATGCAGTACAGGAATATCTCTGCAAACCTATTTCAGAATTTAGGAAATATGTAATGATGTTTTTTCATGTGGGACTAAGTTTGGCATTTATTAAAAATGGGAAAGAGGGTTATAGTGCACTTTAAATATACCGTATATTTATTGTAAAGGGTAGGGTCTGGCATTTAAATAGCTACATGTTTTCAAAGAAAATGCACACCTTTTTGCCTTGTGAAACAGTACATTTAACTTGTTTACAGTACTGTTAAGTGGCTTAATATTTTTTTGCCACACTGGAAAAGCTTAAGTTGCTTTAGCATCAGTGGCTAACTAAATGAGTCTTAGAGGAAGCATAGGGTTGGTGCATTATGAACAGAAAGTAAACCTGAAACGCCAGTGCAGAAAAAACACTACTTTTACACAGCAGGAATGATCATCCAGCTTTAAATGGGATGCTTTTCTAAGCTGAACAAAAGGAAAATCTTTAAAAGCTCAATTTAAATTGCACTGTCTGTGACAGGTGTTGTAGAGTTGAAGCAACCAAGCAAGGTGGAGCTAAACATTTAGACGACAACTACAGGCCACAGAGCGAACGAGGGTCCATAAAATACAAAACACTAGTCAAGGATGTTATAGTAGCTTCAGAGTCTGCTGCACCCTGTAGTTATTGCTATGATACTTTTGTTGATATTTCCATTGTTTATGGTCCTGGCTTTAAATAATTTTAAAAAGAAGCCAGTTAAATGCTGCTTCTGTTTGGAAGCAGACAACAACCATATCATTCATTCAAGCCAAGAGACTTAAACTGAGTATTAAAATACAGAATATCGCACTGAATCATAGAGCAGGTAATGAACAAATCATTCCTACAGTGTCAAATGACAAACTATGCCCATAATTTACTGAACTGAAATGTTGTACATAATATTATAAATCACTCCTGCCTGTACAAAAATAGAAGCCATTACCAGAAGAAAATATTAAACATTGATTCCATTAAATGTGTGCTGATAATATTCAAAAAAGCCTCTTTCTGAATTGAAGGGGGCTATTGATATCTTCATTATTGAAATAGAAATTTCCTGGTTTACAGAGCAAATAAGGAGACGGATTTTGTGCCTCTGTAAATTCCAGTAACTATGTATTGTTTTCAAATCTAGTCAAGTCAGAAACTATGCTTGGAAAAAATCTTCCAACACATTTTGGTCACAATTAATTCCACAATGATTAACACATACACTCACACCCAAGGTTTGAGGTGTTACTAGACTTTTGCAGTCAAATAAGTTGTTAACATTTGCAAGTCTTGCTGGATACAGTTGCAAAGAAAGAACTGGGTTAGTCCCCAAGCAGAAATTTAAATTAATCTTAAATATGAAATAATTTAAAAATCTGGAGCATGTCTCATTCCCCAGGAAAAAGCAAACGCTTGTAAAACTGTGCCTGGTCTCTGAATAAGCAGGTTTTACTGTCAGTCTCTTAAGCCACAGAAATACTTTCCTTTGTGTTGGTGCTGATTAAAGTATTTCCCCCCCATGCAAAGTATCTTGGCAACAGTGAACTGATAACAGCCCTGCCCTACAAACAGCCTCCAGGGTTTTATCACATGCAAAGAGGGTAGTTCAAAACCAGTCAGCTATGACTATGTTCACACCAGCCGCAGACAATCATATACACTGCATTTATTTAGAAGATCAAAGCACAAATCAGCCTTCCCCATATAAATGGCAGATGTGCAAGTAGAATTCTGTATCAAAATGTAGGAGTCGATCATAAATTCATGTACACCATTACAGCATAGCGAAGCCAATTCAGTATATTACATGCTGGAGACAATTCTTGTTGAAAAGGCTAATCAATTTGCATTCAATGCTGTCCAGAGTGGTTAGATGTATGTTCCATTTGCCATCCACAATTCATTTGCCCTATACCAAGAGAACTGTTTTGAATCCAGTTTACATTATTACTAGGATTAATGATATTCATAACAATATAATCAAATACTGGGAACAAGTGAAAGCCTCAATAAAATATATCCAATAAAATTACCCGTGAAGTGAATCCACAAAAGCAAGACTCTAGAACTTGCACAATTCATTTTACTGGTATTACCCTCAAATCAAGGCTGTATTTTTCACTTTGAAGACAGCACAAAAGGACTTGTAAAGATCAATATTGTTTGGTAAAACAATAATACATTTTAACAATGCTTTGTGCTAGGCTGCAATTACAGTAGACGTGTGTATATTATTGTAAACCATGACATTGCACACTTTAAACCAAGTTGCAGTGTACACGCACTTTACCTGCACAAGTCATTCATAGGAAAAGACAAGAAAAAGGGCTAGGGCCAGCCTCCACTGGATATGAAGGTTTAACAGATCAATAATGGGACCAACATGGAATGTATTTCTTAGCATGCATGCCAGAAAGAAACCAATCATTCTGCTATCACTGGTGTGGATGAATTGTTTAAATTAATTTATTACACATTGGGTTATGGGTTAAAAGAGGCTTTCTAATACAAGTTGTTTTCTTGACTCAAAGCCTGGATGGCCGAGTATTGGACACAAATCCTTGAGTCTCCATTAGAGATATATACACTTAATATAACACCCTTAATGAAAATAGCAAAACTGTGATATTCAGTTATTGAGAAAACATTGACCCACGGATTTGTTTCCCCAATAGCATTGGTTTGGTGCATCACAGTTATTGACTCCTCCTTCCACATTGTAAGAAAAAAAAAAAAAAAAAAAAAAAAGACACAAAAAAAGTCCTTTGCATTTAAAGACTGGGGCTTTCCATTTTCAGATTTTAAACATTTTGGAAAACACTGAATTATCAGGGTATCCAAATGCAATACAATGCTAATGCAAATGAACACTACATCAAAAATCATTTGAACGACAACAAAAAAGCAGTTGTAACATTTTACAAAAACGGAATTACAACAATGGGCAAACAAAAACAATAACACCAATGTTGTATGAATAACAATACTAGGTAACAATACTTCAAATAACTCTTACAAATTGGGACAGACACTTAATCCTGTGTCTGCCACCTAACTATGAAGGGGTACGTACTCTCAACTACTGATAAAAAAATGGAGTGAAAAAAATGAGCATGCATCTTACTGGACTGCTTTTCAATAACCCAGATTCACCCAAGAGCTGATATCCCTCCTTCCGATTTACTGTCAAATTATAAATAGATTAATCTTGCATGAAACAACACGGTGTGACTCCCACTGTAAATGAGTACTTTTTTTGTGAAATCATTAAATCAACAGATGCATTAACGGATCTAAAATGTTGTCATTTCAATATTTATTTTCAGTTCTTATTCCTACAACCTCTTGAGGTAAAGAAAACAAAAAAATATATACGTCATTGTAACTGGAGCATTAAAATGGGGACATCACTCTAATGCTTGGGTAATACAAGCCTTCAAGGCTCAGGAATCATCCTCTAGTGCACCATGCCTCAGCTTCTACTGCAGGTATGTAGTACAGAACTAAAACATCACACCATAGACTTTAAAATAAATTATCAAAAAAGAGAATTTGCGCAATATCTCATTTTATAGGAAATAAAATAGTATTTCCTGAAGGCCAACATAAAATAAAACACACAAACAATAGCCACAACATTGAATTCCAAAGTCTCCAAAAGCTGGCGTTACAACAATCACTCCTTATGCTGCATTTGGTTTGGTTTTTGTTTTTCATGTAAAAGGCAGACTTATCAAGGACATGGTTGTTTTTCCAGGCCATTGTACTGTCAGACCTTACAAAAAAAAAAACCAAAAAAACACCTAAGCATTGAAGATCAGCTTGGACCTTTAGCAATTCCACTGTTCAGGTGTTTTGGAATTTAATTGTGGATGCCACAAACTCCCACTATTACAATATTCTTCCAAAAATAGTAAACAAGCTACTGTGAGCTCTTTTACTAAAATGAGTACATTCAAAGTTAATAGGAGATCAAACAAGCAATGCACTGCATATATTCATGCAACATGTATGCAAGCACTATACTGGTGGATTTCTCCTTACTAAATCACTATCAAAAGAATCAGTTTAAAACAGCAAGTAATATAAAACATCTTCTGTGTCGTGACACTTAACACTGACCGTCCCCTCCCCCGCCCCATCTGCGAGCCCTTTTACATGTCTGATGGAACATTATCTTGCCTGCTGGTTATTTTCAACTGTGCATGATCTCAATACCTAGGAGACATGCCCCATTAGTATGGGGGTAATGTGGGTGATTTTGCATATACACTGCATTGTTATAAGTGGTATCAGTACAAAGATGAGAGTTTTGATTTGCCGAATTAATGACAGCGTCATAACTTGGAAGGTAGGTGGAGACAGGACCACCGCGCGTTACTGTGATAAAAACAAATGTGTACTCCCCTCCAGCATCACCGAAATAAATATACGTTTCTATGTTAATATTAGACAGTAACCCAAACAACAACACACTGCGAAACGTTAAGCGTGTGACAATATGTTGTTGATATATGATCCCCCTCCCCCTTCTAAGATTTTTTTTTTATTCGCGCATTTTACCGCTAATTTTCAATAAATGCGGACCAATTCTAAAACCAAAAGGCTAAACCATCATCATCATGTCGTGATATTGAGTCAACGTACAAATCAATAGACGTGCAATGAGCAGGAGGCTGATTTTTTTCACCACGGACAGTATATTGATTATAAATAAATAAAACACACAAGCATACTTTTCCCTATAAAGTTTTTTGTTGTTGTTTGTTTAATTCACAAAACAGCTGCACACAGTTAATCAACCGCCCTATACTTTATTATACAATAACTCAATAAAATGCACAGTACACACTATAAAGAAATTACCACTCCAGTGCAAAACAACAGCACAAAAGGGCTCCTGCGAGACTGGCTTTGAAATCGAAGGCAGCCCCTGCCTGCCTTCCAGAAACCGGGGCGCATGAGACAGACACATTAAACACACACGGGTGTACAACAGGAAGGCCACCGAAAGCACCTTGTTACTGTGTCATTTCTGTACGGTTAGACACGGCGAGAAAGAATGTAAAACCTTTAATAACGCAAGCAAGTAAAATAAAGCACATTCCCCCCTTCAGCCGCTCCCATCCCCCACCTGCACTGTCTCTCCCTCTCCGTCCTCCATCTTTAATCTGCGCTCCCTTATTTTCGCCCCTCAGAAAAACTCAAAAACCCAAACCGACTCACCTTTCCCGTTCATTACTGTAGCGTTTAACTCTCCCCCGTTGAAAATTTAGAAAATATTTTGAAAAACGGCAAAGGTTTTTAATTGGAAATTGGACTGCGAGCGGAACCGCGCCTTTCAGTAGAGCAGCAATCCTAAACCGCCATCTGGTGGTATTTTCCACAATCGAATGGCGCAACAGCAGACCGGAACCAGAGCGCCCTCTGGCGGACACCAGCGGGTACCGCAACAGTGTGCCGTGAGCATGAAGGGAGGGCTTAAAAGACCCCGCCATTCACCAGAGCCAACGGAAAACCAGCTTGAGTTGTACGTGAATAAGGCGGGATGCTGAGGGCAGTGAAGGGGGGTTGTGTATCTTAAGCGTTTACTGTACTGTTTTGTTGTTCATGTTTTTTTTTTTTTTTAATCTGTGGCAAACAAGCACAACAGGCACGAGCACGTAGCAATGGAGACAGAGCATAGGGGCGCAGGAGCATCTTGCTGGTCAGGTTCGAATATATTTGACCTGATTGGTAAAATCAACTCAAATTGCAGGAGAGCAACCTGTGCTGTGTGCCTGTTCATTCTTGCAATCTGGGTTGAGCAATCACTGTTATTTCCAGCACGGAATCTCCAAATTCACTTCATAAAAGCGGCATAGCACTGACAAAATACAAAAGCACAGACCTTTTTAAAATCTCATTTGTACAATGTTGACAGTGTCTAAATGAATCTTTAATTTTTTATATAGTAATAATTGGCTTTCTTGTCAAACTGAAAATTGTTTGGACGTTTTTTTTTGTATTATTATTATTATTATTATTATTATTTTATTATTATTATTATTATTAACATTAATCATGGTGTCATACACTGTGAAGTGGTGCCCCATGGTTCAGACACTGCACAAGGTGCAAATAATTACCTGTCATAATTCTGATATAGAATCCCCATCAGGGGATCCTATTATGCCTGCTCCTGCTGGAAGTTATGAAACCAGCAACCCCTCCCCGCTATGTGCAATAGACATCATTTAGTCTTACTCTTATGGTCCAATCAGCTCTTTAGCCACTTCCTTCAAGCTATCAAACCTTTATTGACAAGGCTTCAGGCAACAACACGTTCACTGTATTGTGACAGTTCCACTAGTCGCTAGTGATCTACTGTAAACTGCAAACTATGGGTCACCATCTGCCCGTGCTGGCCTCATGGGTGAAGTGTTATATTCTCATATTTTGGGCACACTTCTCCTATCACTGGCATCCCGAGAGATTGGTCCAGAGCTCTGTATCTCTCCCAATTTGATTCTAAAACCACAGTATTGGAAGTAAAGGATGTATGTTTGCTTAAACTAAACTTGTTGATCCAAAAAGAAAGAAAGTACCAACTGGAAAAGGTGTTTGTGGCTTGAAATTTCTATTTTCCTGTGAGTAGGTCTTCTATCATTTCCAGCTGGTGCTAGAAATGAAATACATTTAAAAACCTTTAATTTCATTTTCTGTTACACGTTTAAGTTTCTTAAGGAAACTATGCCTCATTGCAGAGCTTCTACATTTGCAGCTGTAAACGCTCATGGTCATTTACCATTCGAGCGAAAGACAAGGTTGGAATGAGTCATATAACAAGGAGGATTCGATTTTGCTGGGCAGCACCTCAGTGCCTGAAGTAGCATCATTTCTCATATCAAACATTCTTGATTTTGTGTATTTCAAAAAGAGTTGGGCCCATACGCAGTAGAGATACTAGTGCCAATGTGAATTACATTCTATTTAAAGATGCAGATTGTTTGTACAGTGATCATTTCATTATGTCTATGCAGCTGACAAAATATTTCCATAAATCTCACTTCAATTCACTGTATAGGTCTCCCATATGGGGTTTTGAAAGAAACACATGTTTTAATTTTATAAACATGTCAAGTTAAAGAAAGCTCTTAAAGAAGGCTTCTTTCCAGTCCTGAGCCAAATCGTCTTATGATATACTTTACAGTCAAAGACAGGCTTTCATCTGTTGTGGTGAAATGACCTAGGAAATTAAACAGTAAGAGGTTACAGTTAAAAAGACATGCAAATAAAAAAAATAAAAAATAAAATAAAAATGATAATACACGATGATCCACTACATGATTTAGGGACTTATTACATTAGCTTTAACCATTTAAAAAAAAACAGCACAGAGGAAATGCAAATCTAGCACGACCAAAGCACTAAAGAGAAAGATTGACTTGCCCAAGGTTACAAGGTGTATCGTTGTCTGTGCTGGGATTCAAAATCCATTGTTCCAATTATTGTCTTGTTAATTCCATTAGAAAACACTGTTTCCTATGTACCTCAGAGCTATAGCATTACGTTTTTTTTTTTTACACCAGTGTCCAAGGTTAATACTTCTGACATTTTCTTTACTGCTTGTCAACTGGGCCCAGGTGTGGATGATATACTCAACTGTCATTAAATGAGAGATTTTTTTTTCTATAAGATTTCTTTAGCTGCTTCCTGAGAGGCAGTGAGAAAACCAAAATTGAGTTATGATGAAGCTATCTCAGCAGGACTAGTGTTTGGACTTTGGAAACTTTTTGTTATTCCAAAAAAAAAAAAAGACTCCGACCTGGTCTTTCAACCAAAGCCAAATATTTTGCATTAACTGCATGTGACCCTTCTGTTTTTATCACACTTGGAACTAACCTGGATTCAGTTTTGAAAGAATATTGTAATGTCTAAAGTCCCTTAATTAACCCTGGTTCCTTACCCATTACACACATGGAAATAAAAATGTTACCTCATCAATGAGATCTCTTTAGATAATTGTCATCTGTTCTGAAAGTGCATACAACGTACAACATCCATGTTGATAGCTCCATTTCCCCTGCATATTCCCTGGAGGGCTCCTATGACAGACTCCTGCTGGAAGAGGCAGAAGCAGAGCAACTGAGGGGCGCATTTACAGTTGCTCTCTGTTGACCTCGTGCACAGTGATACACAGAAGGAGAGGTGCTGGCTGAAGTCACTGCTGTATGAGCTTGACTGGAAGCTCAGATCACCATTTTGGTATCTTGAGACTGCTGCAATTGTGAGCCCTCAAAGAAGGCCTTAGGAAAGCAAGTTAGTTTTCCCTGGAATGCATGCCCCCATATCGATGAGCTGTCATACCATCTCCTTCACTAGGAGGATCAATTTAGTTTTCCCTGGAATGCATGCCCCCATATCGATGAGCTGTCATACCATCTCCTTCACTAGGAGGATCAATTTAGTTTTCCCTGGAATGCATGCCCCCATATAGATGAGCTGTCATATCATCTCCTTCACTAGGAGGATGCGAGCTGTTATTGCTATAGTTTGAGTTCTCAAAAGAGTTCCTGATAAAATAATCCAGATTAAAACAACGCACAAAGTATGAAGGATAAAGCATAGCTTAGACATTCAAGTATATTATTTTAAAGCATTACAAAATTAAAGAGAAGTTATCTAACTACTATACTCATTTTTTCCACTAAAATAATGGCCTACAGGTTGTTTTATATGGGTAAATGTGTGATGATAGATTAATTTTGAGTATGCTCTAAATCAATAGGAAGATAAATCTGCATGGCGTATCCTAGGTTACCAAACTATCAGCCTGCAGTTATAGGCTTTGTGCTCTCTGACGGTTTCTGTCTGATTGCTTTAGCACTCTGCAGGCTCCAAGAGCAACAGGATCTCTGGCTTAAGCTATAAACTGGCGTCCATCAGCTTCCTGCACCATAAGTGAGTATTCACACAAATCCACTCATTCACTTTGTTTGAGGTAGGAGTAAGAAGAGTCAATGAGCTGTGGGAGAGCTCTGTTGCATTGCTGAGAAAAATAAATTCACAGTATTAGAATTCCCTAGATTCCCTCGTCCACATCCCCCAGTGAACTAAGAGGAGAAATGGTCTCTAGTGTCCAACCACTTCAATTAAGTGGTCTCTATAGTTACAAGTACCATTTAAGCTTGCTGGGCAACACAGTATAGGCACTTGTTTGTTTTAGCATAATGATAATAATGATAATGATAATAATAATAATAATAATAATAATAATAATAATAATAATAATAATAATAATAATAATAATAATAGCAGCTGTCTAATATTCAGGTTTGTAGATGGATGTTTCAATCTGTGTCAACTTTACTATATCCTTACCTGGACCCAAACACAACTAAGAGTATTGGAACGTGGTGAAGCGTCATTAAAACCACAGCTTCCCATGGATGAAATAAAGGGGTCTGTATCTATTGTTTTCTCCTTCTTGTATATAACAGAAAAGTCACACTGCAAGGCATGTGAGCCGAGTCTTTGTTTAAGAGCCTGGCCCCGTGTGCTGTCCCTTTCAATCCTGGTTTGAGCCTGAAGGTCATGAGAGCAGCTGTGGGGTGAATAGCAATGCGCCCTTCTGGGCTCGCTGCAGCCTGAGAGAACTGGCTTCAATACAACCAGACAAAATTCATCAGCTGCCGCTCTGCCAGCATTTCTTAAACAGGAGCCCCTTTTCTCTACGATTTCATGATGTTTCGTTACAGTTACAAAACAGGTTTCTGAAGATCCACAAACAAGCTGAAGGGTGTCATTCTACAGTATTACTTTCGTTTTTATAAAGGTAGCTTCAGTAGAAGCATTCAGTGTATACTCTTTAAGAATATAATGAAAGCTGAGGTTTGTATTACAGAAAAGACTGGGATCAAAACAGGAAATAAAACAAGAAAATATTGTCGAAACAGACTGTAAAAAAAAAAAAAAAAAACACACTTGCTTGAGCTAAAGCTTTGTGTCAAAACACTAAGCTGTATGAGTTAGTTGGGTAAGTTCAATTTATTTGGAGCACACAGCCAAGTCACTGGAGGGGAATGGAAATTGCATTAACAACTGACAAGTTTCCTGCTGGAACGGAGGAACTGATAGACTGTTTCAGCATATTACAAGAATAAAGGCTCTGATGTTCATTCCTTGTATTATCTGTACCTCAGTGTAGTTAAGCCAGCAATGTAGCCAACAAACTCAAGCATGTAAGCATGGTGGAGGACTCTGTAGTTTACAAAACTGCAGATTCTGTTGTAGGCTCTGGAAGATTATTGACTGATGACACCTCAAGAGACCTTCCTATATATTGTAGATTCTTGTGTCCTGGCATATCCAAGGTGTTAGGCCAACTTGCTACTTGTGAGAACTGTGGGTGGGTTGGGGGATGTATAGTTTAGCAACTTGAAGTTGAAAAAGTGCTGTTCAGTGTCCAAGCTCAATAAATCATTGCCTACTTTCATTCACTACAAACAAAAGATAACAACAAAAGCCAGGGACTTGTTATTGACTGATCCACGCCGCCACTTAGACTAGAGGCAGGATGCATCGAGGTCTACCCGCAGAAACGCTACACAGAATCCCAGACTTTGAAAACCAGCCCCCTCCCAACCCCTAATGAGTTGCTCTACATACAGTCTCTGGTGTTTTTACCCATCACATGATGTCATTAAATAATGAAAAGTATCCCTGTCACATGAAAAAGTTATCTATTATTAGTAAGTTATCTATTATAGTTGCATAATACTGACTGCCAGTGTAAGACGGATGACCCTGCTATTCCCTTTCACTCAATGACAGCAATCTCTATCTGTGTCTACACAAACTCTGGTAGCAGCCTTGCAAGATAATAATCCCGCCAGATAATAAGTTTTCATTCACCTTTCTTCAGTTAGGCTTACGTAGCCACTCCTGGGTGTAGTTTGAAATGGTAACTTGGATACCACATTGGATAATTCTGACCAGTTTGTTCGGCTGTTTGTCAAAATGACCTGCTCAGGTCTTAAATATTTGATGTTCTGTGACAGGTAAGAGATAGTACAATAGTTTCATCTAACATGTTTAATAGATATTTAAGAATACTCCAAAAGCATAATGAATTGCTGTATGTAATGTTAATTTAAGTCAGATAAAGATGATTCCCTGACCGATAACTAAAGGAGTTGTATTGTCAGATTAGCTTGGCACTTGGCCAGTGGAACATGATAAACACATTTCTCTTGTAAGCTTTGATGTACAGTTGCATAGGAAGGGGAGGGAAAGGGGCATCACAAAGGATAGACAGCCAGAAAAGAAGATCCATCACTACTTATAAGTGTAAATAATGTCAATGTACCCTTTGTGCCGTATTTAGTAAACAATCACTGTACTGCAGTTGATGTTTGTTTCAGAAATATTTATTTTTAGTTTCTCCAATTTTCTAATTTATTTTTTTGCAGATCCTTTAAAGATATTTTTTTTGGAATGTGTGAAATCATAGGAAACAGGCCACTTCAGATTAAGCCTAGGCCTGTATCAAGCTAGCACAATCCAGCAGTGCCTGTGACACATCACATTTCCTCTCTGATTGTCTGTCAAGGTTGCTATTTCTCATTGGAATTTCATATAAATCCTATGGGCGATCCCACAGCAACTGTGATTATATAAATAACAAATCACACAAACCTATCCCACCAATGAATATAACACATTCTTAACAACATTACTGAAAAGGTAAATGCTGTAACCCACCATTCGTTTGCCATGAACCATGAATATTCTAAAATCCTTTTTATTTTACATTTTTCTACAGTGCCTATTGGATTTTCTTTATTAATACAACTGTATTTTCTATTTTCTGCTGCACGGTTTCCTTTTTGTTTATGTGTCTTGTCACTTAAACCAGGTGAAGACTGCAAGGGCTGTGTCAGAGCTTATGAATACTAGAAACTGAATGAAGTTAAAAAAAAAAAAAAAAAAAAAACCTTGAGCATGAGGATGCCACCAGATGGCACTGTGAATAAGAAATGGGGCCTCGATATGTCTGCAGTCAAGCAGAGGTGACTGCAATTGTAATTCACAACACGAAACACATATTCTACCATAGTGCAAACCCCTTCCAATGCGGTTTGATTCTATTGTGCTGTGAAAGGGTCCTCTGTGGTTCTTTGGAGGTGCTGTTTCCTCTCTGATGGTGTAGTTAGGACCCAGTATTCTGGTTCTGACAGAGCAGCATTTCATGCACCATCTGCACCAAACGTGTACCAAACAATATTGTACGCCAGCCTGTGGTTTGTAGCAGCAGCGTTCCATAATGCAGTTCTGTCATGAAACATTGAGCCCTTTCCTACAAGTCATACCTCTTTATTTGCATGAACTTAATGAAGCTTGCAATTGGAATGATGATGGCGAAGTATTGCAGCCCTCGCCCTTGGGAGGGTAATGTTATTATACGCTGGTCGCTTCAGTGTTGGCTTCAGTACCAGATGTGGATTCAGATAAGACTGTAGACAGATCCAGTAGATTATGTATAGATCACTAAGACTTGACGAATTGACATGTTTTTCAGTCATTACTGATCTGGGAGGGATGTAAAGGGATTTTTCTTTTATCAACTGAACCACCCAAGTCAAGACATGATATTTCAAACTGTAGTCAAATACACAATAGGAATGCTTGCTATGTCAGAGCAGCAGCCATCAGCCTCAGCATTTCAGTCCAGGTGTTCTTATTAAATTTAACTCATTAAACCCCTGATCAGGTCATACAGCCCTTCATCATATAATTGTGCCTATTAAACCAAGGAAGGAAATCACTCCAGGACCAGAGCTAGCCTCCCTGCGTTAGAGAGCTTGTGAAGCAGTTCCCAATAAGCACTTAATCACCAAACGCTGGAAACTCGTTTTTCAATAATGCAAGTGGCTGTTGGCTCTCTCTCATCAGCAGAGCTCTCCCGGGATGACAGGCCTGACGAAAGAGGGGTTATTCCTGGAACGCTGCAGCTTATTTTCTTGTATTCCTGTTTTGTTTGTGACCCGCAGGACAATGCAGTGTTCCAACACGTCATTGAGCAAAATTGTTATTAGCAGTTAAAATTAGCTATTCACACAGTGGCAACCATTTACTTAAATGCTCTTAGTCAATTAAATTGTCTTAAAACGAAAGCAGTTGAACAATTATGATTTCTTTCGAAGGACTTGGAATTGGAATTGGAATTGGAAATTGATTTTAAAAAGGAATTGGGGTTGAAAAACTGCTCTCGACTCACAGTCTCTGTGGAATTCTGTATTTGCTTTGCATTTTTACAGGGTAACCTTAGTACAGTGGTACATGTTTAGTGAATATAGCTCTTTGTCTGTAATGAGAAAGGTTTATCAGCAGTGTCCCTTTAATTCACTGCAGGGGGAAACTAACCTCCATTCTCCTTTGTGTGGATTGGATACATTGGTATGGAAGGATACATTTCAACACTTGTTAACACAAAGAGAAAGGAAGAATGCTATGAACATACATTTTAGTGATTGTAGCAAGCTTAATATTATTAATGCTTCTCCTTGCTTTGTCACAATAACATGACAGGCTGCAGCAGCTGGATTTGTTTGCTTTCTACAGCCAGGTGGGAATGGGGGTGGGTGTTTCTATAGTGGTAGTTAATTGGTTACATTGTAGATCCTCTGAAATCTTTATATTTCTTTCTTACCAGTCCACGAAAGGGTAAAGTGAGTTAGATTAATATGATTGACACACAAGCTCCACTCCATGAATCACCAGGCTTTAATATTACAATGAAAGTGAGCCGTTGCTCACAGCACACACTCTGCATTCACAAATGCCAGTGACTCGCGTTTTCCATCTTTCCAACAACAACCGGCTTCTGAACTGAAATACATGAATCCGAAGAAGCGTTTTCCAAAGTTTTGCATTGCATAACATTTGTAAAAAAAAAACTATTGCATTGCTACAGGTGTGAGAATTGGGACGCATCAAAATAAACTTAGACTGATATCAGTAATACAGGGATTGTACCAATAATAGTCTGCAAGTGTATGTCATTGAGCCTTTTGTAATCTGTTATATAACACATTACACACAGACACACACACACACACACACACACACACACACATATATATATAATAATATATATATATATATAATATATATATAATATATATATTATATATATATATATATATATATATAATATATTTCAGCTCAGCACCTAACAGCTCGTCTATTAGCCTATAGGGTATGGATTAGCCACTCTGGTGCTTTCAGACCATTTCTTTGTTCCAGCCATTTTCCTAATTGTTTAATTGAACCAATTATACCTCTAGTCAGGTTCCAAAGCAGTTATTTAATTTTACCAGTTTAACTAGCCCTCCATGACCAGAGCAGCTCACTCATGTTCCAAGGGATCTCAACACCCCCACCACTGTTTAAAGGATTATTTGTGCACATGTGAGTTGCTTGTACTGTACATGGTGCATTTAACACTCAAAATATATGTAAAATGTTAGAGAGTCCTATTTTAATTAGCTGGCCATGGCGTTATTTGAATAAACCATCCGTACCTGTTAAACAACTCAACTCTGCTAAATTTAAACATTAGTCTTAATAAACTGGTGCATTCAAGTTTTGGTGTATGTGTTTGAGTGTGTGAGATCATATTTGTGAGTGTGTTTTTGTATATAATAATAAAACTACTTGCAGGTAAACATGACAGAGATGTGTTTTGTTGTTATTTTAAATTTGACAAGCAGCATCTGAAATAATACTGCAATAACACTTCAAATTCAATGGCAATGTGCAATACATAAACAATATCTGTTTTTTTGGTATATTATATTTTGCTATAAGCTTCAACTGATCTTTACTTGAATCTGTTATTTAAAGAAGACCCAAACCCTGCACTGTTACCAGAACCTTTACTGACTCTTTCTGATTTCTGCAAATGTTCTGTTTGATGGCAGCTAATCAGAGCAGGAGCTGTGAAGTGGAAAGAAACAGCAAATCAAGCTCTTTACTGTTATCAGCCAAACTCAGAGTGCCCTGCAAGGCAGCTTAGCCAAGGAAAAAAATCCATCTCCTTGCTCCTCACAATTTAATTAACACCCATTTCACACACAGCCTAGAAGCTGAAATGCATGCAAACAAAGGGAGCTCAATATTTACTTCCCCAAACATTCCTGGTTCTTTTTTCAGATCCAGTGCTATGATGTAGTTTTGAATACTCATTTCATTTACTGCACTCTGAAAAGACTCAAGGTGAAGATAGATTGAAAGACCTAGGAACCTGCATGGGTGGGTGTTGCTAAGGGCTACCATTGCTTTGGTGATGGTCAGCAAACTGGATGTCAACAAGATATGATGTGATTAAATTGACTGAGCAGCAAGGGGAAATGTGCGAGGAAGGGCTCTATACTGTGCCTAGTTAGTTAAACTGCCACACATTAAAAGTGTATTGAAAATATAAACTAGGATATTTTTAGACAAATCTTTACTGAAAACCAACATTCAGGCTTGCAATATGTGTATTATACTTTACAGCCAATAATCCTTCCTACTAGGAGGCTTTAAACATCAAAAAAGTAATTGTCATGGTCCTTCGTCTTTAAGAAATACCAATTTCTCAAACAATTTGATTGACTTGTTGAGAACCTAACATCAAGGTAACTTTAGACACAGACTCAGGGACTTAATGGTATGACTCATCATTGTTAAGAGAAGTAGTGGCGTTCCAAAAAATATAACGTTCCACGTCCCCATGTGTTACCACAACTGTTTAAATAATGTAAACCTTTTACACTCATACCTTTAAAGTCTGTTTCAAAGCTCTTTTCAAAATGGCTACTTTAGAGCACTGATAGTGTAAGGATTATCGCCCACACTATCAAACAGATAACACAGCAATAACGATCCACGATGAGAAAAACAAGAACACTTGTTATGTGTTTTCTTTTTTTTTTTTTTAATTGCTCTTCCTGCAGTGATTTAGAGGACAGATCAGTGCACTATTGCGGACACATGGGGACATATAACTTTATGTTTTTTGGAACCCTGTTACTTACTCTTTAATACTGCAGATATACTTGAAGTGTAGCATGAATGCTGTGATTTTTTGGAGACTTGCATACAAACAGACATAGTCACAACTACTAATTTATATTTATTTTATTGCCTTCATATACGATAGACATAGAACAAAATAAATTCCTTGATGAGGATATTTGTCCCTCTCTGTGATGCAAAACACGTATGCACAGTGATTCAATTGCAACTAGGTCATATTCGATTTTTGGGACAGGTTTTGGTGTATCTTGTCTGTTTGCCAACCTAACAAAGTAGACCCAAGAGTATTGGACCAAGACAATCAGTCCTTGAGTGTATAATTTTCCTGAAATCTTTATTATTCAAAAAAGTCGCCCTAGCTTCTTGTTTTCTGTCCAAATTCAGAAATTAGAGATGAGTTAATAAACCAAATAAAGTTAGCAAGTTTAAAATTCTGATTAAAAAAACAAACATATACGTGAAGCAAACATAAAGATGTCTTATTAACTGCATGCACTCTAAAAATGTCCTTAAAAGGCAGGCCATAATCTTCATCTAGAAAAGCAGCTATTCGGCTGTCACCATAGCAATCTGAAAAGCAGCCCAGAGCTGTATAATTATCGCTACTCCATTTTAGCAAAGTCCTGAATTTAAAGCCTTCCTGATTTAAGTAATTGAAAGGGATCCTTGACCTGTATTTTTCAAGGTCAAGACTGTGGGTGAAAAGTTTCCAGATTACACTTCAGGCTCTTTTAAACGCCCCTCGAGGTGACTCTGAACCAAACAGATCACAGACCTTTCCATTCATACATTTCATTCATTTTGTCTGAAAAACAATTTATTTATTACATTTTATTTAACAGGGAAAGTCCCATTGAGATTAAAATCCCTTTTTCCTGGGAGGCCTGGTCAAGAAGGTGGTGTATAAAATACAAAAAAAACTAACAAACCCACCCCACCCCACCCACAAATTCAAATTAACACAACCAATAGAAACAAGTTAATCAAATTATTAGTATACCGTATACTTGTCTTTCTTGTGTCCTCTGTCTAAAGAACTCACAGACAGTAGGAGTTATCTGCTTTTCTTTCAGATAAAAAAAAAACATTATCCAGCTCCACCTGCTATCCTCTTTATATTTCGCTGTGTGTTTTCCGTTAGAGATGCAATTTGTTAATCAGCCAGCAGTTGGCACTGGTGTATATACTGGTGCTTCTTAATAAATACTATGGGGGTGATGTAAGAATACAGGCTAAACGATTTGCGGGTGCAAAACTCCCATAATGCTGCTGTAAATCATGTTTAGCAGCCATAAAGTCTGATTTTACTGGCCGCTAAAAATGTGGTGTATACAGATAATGTTGCTCAAATAAAGAGCATGGAACTGGGCAGGATCTGGATACTAAGTGGGCACAAACATTATAATGTGATGTAAGGATTTTGTCTTGCATTTAAACAATTGCTGACCCTCCAAAAACTTTACACCTCTCCTTACAAGATGCAAACCATTGTAGCAGCGAGTAACTAAGAGCTGTGTAGAAGCACACACCTGCAGAGACCTGTCAGTGGCTTCAGGGTAGCTGCTGTGGTACACTTCCTGATGTGGCGACACTTGACTCTTGTTGAGAGACAGGAATATGTTCAGAGGAGAAGGACAAGATGAAGAAGACCTTGCATATTTATTCCCACTGTCACTTTGTTTGGGATGCTGGAAGATGCACTGTTAAAGTGTTATCGTCTCACTCCGCAGGTCATCTTTGACCTCATGGCTAAATTCAGGGATGAGCTAGACCCTAGAGTCAACCTAGGGAACATGTGAAGTGCTGTGTTCTCTGCAGTACTCAGCCTCTGGTTCCTTTCAGACCACCATTGAAATGTCTGGAGGGATAGCCCAATCCACCTTTCCCAGAGTGCTAGGCAAATTTCTAGATGGCATGCTAAAAAGGGCAGGACAATACGTATAATTTCCTAAGGTTACTAGCATCAAATGATGTTGGCTGAGGCTTTTCAAAACAACTCAGTTTCATGTTGAGTGACCTCAGCTGTAATGCGCCAAGAGGACTGTGCTGCCCTTCCTCTGACATTTCTGTTTGGTTTGTATTTTTGTGCTCCATTTAAGACACATCTATCATAAAGCCCTTAAGTTATGACTAGTAAAAAATGATGTCTCCCTAGGGTAGCTTTCAAATGCATGTCAAGTTATTTATCTACACAAGCATCATTATAAACACCTCTTAATATTATAGCTCTGCATTAATTCCAGGGGTGTTAAACATCTATTTTGAATTATAAGTAATAATTATTAAATGTATTTACTCAACTAATAGGCCTATAAATACATTTAGGCCATAATAGTATTCTACTCATGTAAAATAGGTTGGTGCTGAGCAAAAAATAAATAAAATACAAATAAAATTCTTCTGTCTGCAATCTCCTTAAGGCATTATTAAAAGATGAAAAAGGAACAGTTTGTTGAGTCAGATGGTGTGATGATTTATAACCCCCAGGCACATTTTGCATCACAGAGTACAGTATTTCTGCCAAACTCAAAACACATCTACAGCAATATTGTCTGTAATGCAAGGTCGTTGAGTCGAACTGGCAAGTATTTTTTTCTAAACATGACAAAAAAGTAAGAGAAACATCTTAGGATCAGCTTACCGGGATGGAAGCACAGAAATGAAGCTCTGGAGCTGCAAAAGGTGCCAAATGTCTCAGTTATGTTGTTGTCACTTTATTAACCTTACAAGTTTGCAATATTCTGTGAACACCTAACACAACTTGGCATTTATAAACCTTAACATGTCTTAACAATATAATAACCAATATTAAAAAAAAAAAAAAATCATTTTGTATCATTTTGTACTGGGTACCTTCTTTTTTCTTTATTTGTATTTTTAATATTTGAATTTCGTCATTTTGCTATTGGTAAATGTTGCTTCTGCTTCGTGGAACCTACAGTATTAATTAATGTGCAGGCTGTCCGTCACTTGTAAGATAGATGTAAGGGGGCACTTGCCCCCTCCCCCAATCTGAATTTACAAAAAAACAAAAAACATTAGTTGTACAGTGTTTTTCAGGAAAATTAATAGACTGATCTTTAGGTCTGTGTTGCATTTTTTTAAAAACGTATGTTCAGTTAACGTATGTTAAGTTGCATGACGAATCATTACAATTTTGCTAATTTGCACAGGTTTTGCGTCGTGTTTTGTAACGTTTACGGCAGTGCGCGTGAAGATCCCAGCGCCCAGAGTGAAAGTAAAGTTTGCTTCCACGTGTGTGTGTGAGTGTGTGTGTGTGTGTGTGTGTGTGTGTGTGTTGAGATAAATATCAAGCTAAAGTGTATGCACCACATGGACTCTGAGGTAATGGGCTGGCAGCTCACATAGCAGGGGTTGCTGTGCTGAACAGCTAAAAATATTTCCCTGTCTTCATGCTTTCTCTGCAATACTTTAACAGCGCTTGCAATAACATTTGCCATGCATCCTATAGCTGTCAAAATGCAGGGCTTCAAGAGGTTCATTTAGGTTGTTTGAAGGGATAGAGTTTGAAAGGGTCCAATTTTGTAAGACATTCTGGGGGCACGATAGTGATTTGAGATGCAAATATGTGATTGTATTTAAACACCTGTATTTTGTTGCCCTGTCCTCAGAAGGAAATACTAGAAACATTTTTTTTTTTTTTTTTTTTTTGTTCATATTTATTTTTATCCCCCAATTATACAAATAAAAATTAATGGCCAATCCTTTAGTGTAACTTTGCCCAATTTAACTTGACTGTTTTGGTTTCTATGTTAAATGTATGACCAGACACAGTCGTTTTGTATTGTGTGTCTTTCATTACATATGTGATGTCCAAAACCAAATGTGAAATTGAATACAATACAAAATGTAGAACATTCAATTGAAAAAAAAAAACTACATCTTGAATGATTGTGAGATCTGAAATAGGCTATACAAATATATTAAAAAACATATGCAAGTAACTTTTGTGCTCTATGCCCTTCAAGGTTTTGTATACACATAAAACATTTAATAACAGCGTTGTTGTTAAAATGTAAGCACTACCACTGCGACTGTATGACTTTGGCACAGTTATGCCATGCTGCTGTAGTTTATAAAAAGAGCTATGTTTGAATATCCATAAGGGAAATTAAACAGACACTAAAAAAAGCACTATCCATATGGCATCAAAACCTGTGACTGGTAAAATCTTTTCTACATAATTAAAACTGAAACATCAAAATCTGTGTTAGACATAAAAAAAAAAAAGTATTTACAAAACCATCTTTGATGTTGGGAATATTTAAATAAGTACTTTAAAGTCATAACATTCTAGCTTGATTATCTGATACTGCTTATGACTGGGAGGAAGCTGTGTGAAATGGAATCAGTTCATTTATGTGCCTTCATGCAAAGCAAACATTAGGGTTAATGAACTGGTGTTGCCGTACAGCTAGACATCAGTTTAGCAGATCTGTGCAAATCAGAAGCAAGGCCCTAAGATGTGAGATAATTGGCTTAAATGTAGTCGTGGAGACATCCCAGGGGAACAGATTCCCTTCAACATCATCTCAGCCCGTACACAGAACAAAAATATTGAAAGATGATTTTCTTAATATATTTCAGCAGAATTGGGGGGTATTTATTTAATTACTTTTCACAATTTTCTTTTACAATCTGCTTTTTTAAATTGAGCTAGATGTTGTGTATTAAACATCCATTAGGAGGCATTTGGTATACTTAAGCAATAGATTCCTTCCTGATCACAGATCAATACTATCTGCTAGTTGATTGCGTCAGGAAGGTAAGAGCAAGAACTATTGGCAAGGGCGCTACCCTGCAGACAAGATAAGCCCAATAATTATGGTTTTATTGCAATCAGTCATTGCTTTTATTGTTATTTTAAACATTATTGCTTCCCTCTTCTAAAGCTTATCATTCTATGTTGTTCAGCAGCCAACTCCCTTGTTATTGTATTCTGGCATGGCTCTTCCTGATTGGATGATGGAAGTTCTGAGGTTTCTTATTGGCTTAGTTCTGAGTGTGTTCTTTTGCAGGTCAGTGGTTAGGGAGGAAGATGTGTTTGCATGCATGTACGGTGTCCATATTAAGACATCTTCATACATCTGGCAAAAAAGGGTCATTATGTGCTCCCTCCTCTGTTACTCCCTCCTCCCTCCTCTAAAACTCATTGTGTGACCCCGAGCAAGTCATTTAACCTCCTGTGCTCCGTCTTTCAGGTGAGACGTTGTTATAAGTGACTCTGCAGCTGATGCATAGTTCACACACCCTAATCTCATATCCTGTGGTCCACTATGAAAGGCGCTATATACAAATAAAGATTATTATTATTATTATTATTATTATTATTATTATTATTATTATTATTGGCTGATCTCTTCAGACAAGCAAAAATGATTTGGAGAGAATAGGGAGCATGGAACATGACGGAGGGAGGAGGGAGTTTCAGAGGAGGGAGGACACAATGACTTTTTGCCTGATGTACGAAGATGTCCTAGTATGGACACTGTATGCATGTGTTTTGTGCAAATAAACTGTGTTACTCCAATGTAGCACAAGATCATATTGTATATAATAATACCGCACATCAGAATGCTTGATCGCATTTTATATATTAGTACCGCATATCAGAATGCTCGATCGTATTGTATATAATGATACCGCACATCACAATGCTTGATCGTTTTGTATATAATAATACCGCACATCAGAATGCTGGATCACATTGTACATAATAATAACACACATCAGAATGCTTGATCGCATTTTATATAATAATACCGCATATCAGAATGCTTGATCGCATTGTACCGCACATCGGAATGCTTGATCGCATTGTATATAATAATACTGCATATCAGAATGCTGGATCGCATTGTATATAATATTGTATACATTGTATATAATAATACCGCACATCATATACACTGCAGCGGTACTGATCCATTTGTATTATGCACTGGCTTTCTGCCTCAAGATTTATGTTTTTTTTATTTTTTTATTTGTAAGAGCTAGTGGAATTGTGGAGCAGGATTATGCTGCTGTCTGTAATAGGATTGTACTGTAGACTTCATGGACCGAACTGGCTGGTGTAGCAATAACGAGACCATTTGTATTCAGCATGTTCAGTGGTTCCTCTGGTAAAGTGGCACTGCTGCCTCAGTCGCGCTCCTTGCATTACAATGCTTCTCCCTGAAGCTTCATTGCACGTCAAAGGTTAGATTAGCCAAATAAAACTAATGGTATAAAAATAATCCTTACCTGGTTTAAAAATAATCGTGCACTTGTCAGTCACACACAGTGCTCATCAGCTGTGAGTGGATTGACATTACACTGCAAATGGCATGTTTTTACCTATTGTTTAAAAGTGTGCTTTCAGTGGTGGGGTGTTGTTCTGTGCAAAGCCATATGTCTGATATAATGCTGGCACCCTTCAAAAGACTGCCATTTACAAAAAGTGAGGTATCAAGTTAAGACCATTAAACTAATTTCTTTCTCGCTCTCTCTCTTGCTCTTTCATTATATACCTACATATATATATATATATATATATATATATATATATATATATATATATATATATATATATATATATATATATATATATATCATCATCATCATCGTCAGCCTTTTTCAGTCCACTGCTGGATGAAGTCCTCCCCAAGCTCTTCACGACCACCCAAGAAGACATTTTCAAATGTCACTGGATTGAGAAAATAAGGGGCTGAAGATCAATGGGGCCTACTTGAATCACCTAGGATTTGTTGACGACATCCTCATATTTACAACGTGCCCTCAAGAATTACAAACAAGAATACAAGAACTACACAAGGCTAGCATCAAAGCAGGTTTGAAAATGAACCTGAAGAAGACTCAAGTCATGTTTAATAAATATACCATTCCATAAGCAAGTGAAGTCAATGGGATCAAGCTTGAAGAAGTCAGTAACTACGTATACTTAGGACAGTTAGTTTTGGCAACGGAGAACCAAATGTGCGAAATCAACAGAAGAGCAAAAATGTGCTGGAGTGCCTTTGGAAGATTAAGCATGGTTCTGTAAGGGAAACTACCCTTATGACTCAAAAGGAAAGTCTTCAACCAATGCGTGCTGCCAGTGCTAACTTACAAATACATACATATGTACACACTGCTGTCTTAGACATTTTTGACATTTTGGAGGGGGGGGGAGGGGGGATTATACTACCATAAAATCAACCTGCTTTAATAATACTATAGAATCAACCCGCACCATCTACAAAACGTCATGTCACATATACATAAAAAAAATAAATAAATAATAATAAAAAAAAATGTTTATTTCCTTCTTATCACAGTCGAGGCTGACAGTTAACATTTACCAGGTCCAAGCTGTAGCTGCTTTGTAAAGATAGCGCTGTGCTTCAATATATTTTCTGTCATTCACACCAAATAATAGATTTATAAAGTATAACAATCCTTGCTCTCACCAGAAAATCTCATGCCATTTGATTAAAGTTTCAGAGTGGATGCGTTCTGTATGTTAGAGTGTGTGTGTGTGTGTGTGTGTGTGTGTGTGTGTGTGTGTGTGTGTGTTCCACCTTCCCTTATCAGATGCACTGTTCAACACAGTATTGGTGTTTTATGTTTTCAAGGCATTCTGAAATGCTGCAGTATCATAATTTTAAGTGCTAGATTAGTGTGAACGTTCAATGAGCAACTGGCCCCCATATCGTATATTAAGGTATTATTGGATCCAGGCTGCATGGAGCCCTAATAATCACCTTCATTGAAAGACACCCACATCCTTTCATGAATCATCAAATACTGCCCTTCAGGACAGCTAGTAATGAAATTGTAATGTGATTTTACTGGCTGCAGACAGAACGAAGCAGCCAGGATTATTATTGAATGTTTCATATCCTGTGGCTTCCTGTTGTCTGGTTTGTGGGGGATGCAGGTCCACAACCTGGAGACACCCCAGGAGAACTGATAACAAGCCCCCTTCTTGTTTATTGGTATGAAAGGTTTGCAAAATATTTTACTATCATATATGTCCATTTGATTCTATTCTCCAGGGGCTTCATGTTGGGAATAACACAAATAAATTAAGTGCTAAATTATGGCACATGAACAGTAGCATTTGCATCCTATATTTAGTTTCCAGGATGTCAGCTCTTCGATTTATTACGCTTCTATACTCATAATCAATATACAAGGCCAACATTGTTTTCCAAAAGTCTATAACAACCCCGATTGAATTGTACTTTTGCTGTGTTTTAGTATTGTTTTTTTTTTTCCAGAATAACACCTCATGCCCGGACAGCAAACAGCCCTGAATTGTATAAATCAAGCAAAGTTCTGGAATGAGAAATGTTATTGATCTGTTTGAACAATGTGAACATTACCCAGAGTTGAGAATCGCTCTTCTTTCGGCTTCCTAGTTTATTTCTTCTAGTTTCTTCTAGTCTCCAAAATAAAACAAAACTTGTTTTCAGAGAATTAAAGAGTTTTCATCTAGTCAAAGCCTTTGAATAATTTATGGCAGTGGCTTAATTGCCTAGACAAAAGTAATAGTTTTTATTTCCAAAATGTTTCACAAACATCATGGGATTTGGAACAGCAGACATGCATTTTTAAAGGCACTATTTTTGGGAATCAAACAAGCTCAGCTGTAACTCCAAAAAACACAAACCTTAAAAATTACATTTTTACAGTTTTTGATTACTTGTTACATGTCAAATCCCTTTTCTCATATTTTAGTTTCATTGAACTGAATCTAGAACAGGAGTGAATGTTCTTATTGTTTCTGTCTTTTTTTTGTGTTCCTAGTAGAGTCACCCAAGACATACACTAAAAACAAGATTAACTAAAGTGGTCAGAGCCATGCAGCACCACCCATTACAGATTGACTTAGTGTATCTGGTAATAACTCCAACGGTTTTCAATTTGAAATTGCACAGACAAATTATTTTCAGGGCTCCGTTTGAAAGACATTTCAGAAGTATGTCTTTTCTCCTTCTTGAATTAAACATGTCATGTGTGATTTCATCTTCAACACCATTATCACAGGAATCATTTTTCAGAATGCTTTTCCAGGTTGTTTGGTGCACTTAGCTTAGTTCTCACTGGCCATTAGAGTCATGTTTCAAAACCACCCCACATCTCAGCACAATTGGTTAATTTAGCAAAATAGGACTGAATAGCAGGGAGGATTCATGTGATCATTAATGTTTTTGGAAAGCTATCAGAAGAGGCTTTCATGATGTCTGCCAACACAATGCCGGGACCAAATATACATACTCTTTTTTCCATTGTTCTTTTTTTGCAGCGCTCAGAATCCCAGAGCCTACATACCCCTCAGGGCTGAATGTGATGCCGTTGTGTTCTTTTCTGTAGCAGATATTTGATGGGAACACCTTGTAGAACATCCCATAGCCACATTCTGTTTCCTGATACTGCTTACTGTACAGTATGTTCTGTTAGAGTGGCTGCTTATATACATATTCACTTAATCTGATTTTAAAAACAGTAGCTTATTATTCTGTATGACGCTTACACTGTACATGTAAAAATTGCTAATGCTGTCTGAAGGGAACAAAATGTGTACTCTTTCAGTAATGATATAAAGAGAGACATGAGGTGAAAGTCTAACTGTGTTATTATTAATTATCCAATGAAATGCAGGACACAAAAAAAGCAAGAATGCTTCCTGAATTAAAATGACTTTAGGAAATGTTCCAAAGGCTTCTGGTAAGAGAACAAGCATGAACATTCCACGCTTACTCACTTAGCATCCACAAAAATAAGATGTAATAACACATAGCAGGCAGGATGCTCTACTTGTGTCTGGATATTATCACTTGTGTGTTTATAGACCTCCATGTTTTCTTTTGGCATGCCATCAGAGTTTACAAATCTAGGAATAACGACTGCACCTTTTCAAATCATTTTATATTAGTGGCTTGCTATACTTTTTGGAAAGAGTCAAGCCAGGGATATATAGGGATTTCTAATTATTTTCAAAAATACTGCCTGATTATCAATATCATTCATAACACAGCCCAGACAACTACACCGATCTCTCATTTCAAGCCCAAATTTCTTCATTAGTAGTCTGTACTTCACAAAGAGGCAGCCACTGCAGTAGTCATTAATGTTTAAACTGAATAGTTCTCTTTACCATTGAGGTCCACAGAGTGATGAGGTAACAAAAGACTAACAAAGCAACAACACCAGCATATTTGGTTCAATTAAATTCAAACAACCAAATTATAAAAGGAAGAAAACAAACAATGCTAGATAATAAGATGTGGTAAAATAATAAACAAATACAAGCTGACAAACTTTTTGGAGAATGCGTTCATCAGCCAGTGATGGAAAGTACTTGTTTAGGTGAACAAAAACATCTAAAAATAGACAAAAAGAGTCTACGTCTTCCCTTCTAGGAAGAATCCTATTTTTTAAACAGGCCCTTGCACAGTCTGAGAGGGTAGAGGGCTAGTTTGCTGCTTGCTGCAGCACCACTTCGTTTGCACATATTTCTGTAATATTCATAAGAATTGAAGTATTCTTGCACCCGCTTGCAAAAGAGCATTTCATCGACTTCAATTAATTAGTTGAATTAAGTTTTTAGTTTTACTGGCAAAGACAGTAGTAAAGATATGTTTTAAGTATATTAGAAAGTTCCATTTAAAAGAGACCATAATGAATTTGAGCCCTGATTTCCAGAAATGAAAGACAAGAAAAGCTAACGAATGAGCCCCCTCTGCACCACCCAATTGCAAAATCAGACATGGCAGTGCAATCATGTGTGAATAGAATGGCACAGAATGATCAGAGCAATTCTAGGAAAACCATTCATTATCGAATAGGCATCACCCGGCATCTGTGGAAATGTGGATTTTATGATTTACTGAGAGAAGGCAACTGAGTTACTAAGTCCTTTATTAACCCAGCCAGATGTTCTGAGAGATAAAAACAATACAGAATTGCTTCAAACGGTTGTGAGGGTTCCATCCTCTGGAGCAGTGGTGTGTTTAACATAATCTTTGCAAGCATCCCTGGTACGAAAGCGAACTCTGGAATAGTACAAGTATGATCATTTTCCATGGCAATAAGAATCACATTTCTGTAACATACAGAAGAGAGAATATTAATGTCAAAAACAGTGAAACAGATACATCCAAAGAATACAGAACCTTCTCCAGGCAGTTACAGTAATCAAATTAGATTCGTTAAAAATGATCAGTACATAAATGCGAACCTCTCAGATTAATTCAATTTGTTTTCCAAAAACTGTTGCCACAACAGACTTTTAACAACAAATGTGTTTTTTTTTTTGGTTTTTTTTTACAGTGGATGTAATAGAGTGGGTTTAATATTGATTAAATACACATCAGCCTGCTGCTGCCTTTCAGCTAATAATTAGTTAGACGGGTTGCTAGAATGGATGAGCTGACCTTCCTTTCAAAACCATATTAATATTCGCACACTGTTGTACATAAAGCAGAAGGTTTGGAGGTCTGTAGATCTAATTGTTTTTTTAAATTAACAGTACTTGTTTGAAATGTTGACCTAAAAGAGACTTGACAGATAAGGGAGTTGTTTCATTTTAAAGATAGGTCAATGTCTATTGATGACTCTGATAGCAAACAGGTGTCTTTATGTTTGACTCATTATTTTTTTGGCAGCAATGATACCAGCATTAGTGAATCACTTTTAATAGACAACTTCCAGGCAGATGTAGAGGAAAGTACATTTTTATCTGATCTAAGGTAGTACATTAAACATGTTGACGTCTTGCAGGTAGGTATGCTCCAAATCGTTGCCAAAGAAATAATCGGAGAACTCCACAAAATATAAAAAAAGACTGTGTGACTAGGTTGCTAAGTCTTTAAAAAAATAAAAATAAAAAAATAAAACACTTTTAAAAACAAACCTGTGGAGTATTCAAAAGGTGCCCATTAAAATGTTTTAAATACACATAATAGGCTAGACCATCTGTACTATACATTCCAAGACCCAATTGACCCAATTGAGGTGATATATATATAATACTCATGCAATAAAAAGACAGTGGATTTGAATTCGTCATTACTGAATAAATTAATAAATACATACAATAATAACTGCTCAGCATTTGATTTAGCAGTATTTATATTTTCCTAAAAGGCTTTAACTGAACCTAGTTTTCATTTAGCCCCTTAAGAAAAGCAGGCTATGTAGTCCAGTGATTAAAGTCCAGAGGTTATAATCACAAGGTCACTGCTTTAAATCCCACCTCTGCCACTGATTCACTGTGTGACCCTGCGCAAGACACTTATGCTCCATCCTGTGAATGAGATGTTAAATCAATGTCCTATTGTAAGTGACTCTGCATAGTTCACAGCCTACCTCTGTAAAGAGCTTTGTGATGGTGGTCCACTATGAAAGGTGCTATATAAAGATTTTATTTATGAATGTTCTGCATTTCATTCTATGTTTTTTTTTTTTTTGTGATTTTGTTTTATTAGAATGTTTTAAATGTAGCTCTGGAGTATAAGCTCACTTAATTTAGAAGAACTGTTCCTGACCAATGACATTTAAATATCACAGAGAATCCTGTAACAGTGATTCATTCTTCACTTAGCTGAGCTACTGCTATTAATGTTGTGCTTTTTATAAACTGTAATAAACTGTAGGAGTGTCGCACATGTAGAGCACATGTATGGCACTGTCACTGTTCTTGTAAACATTGTATTATCACTCACTGCACTGACCCAGTATCTGACAAACTGCATGCAAACCTGTTAGGCTGCTGTGTTTACTCAGAACAGATTGACATCAAAGTTTTGTAACGGATCCTTTGAGCAAGCCTGGATAACCTTTTCAACTGTCTTTCCACAATTGACATGCACTGATGCCATGAGAAAGGTTAGCAAGTCTATCCTTTATGCATCAGTGACTTTTCAACTGGAACTGCTGTACAGTCAGGCTGTGTTTAAGTTCAAGCTAAAACAAACAACTACAGGCCCTGCAGACAGCTGCTAGTTATCTGTATTTCTGCCAGGCTCATGCGAAAACATTATGTTAGTCCATTCACAATGTATAAAGTATTCAGTTTTGCCACATTTGGCCGGCATATTTTAGAAGTTGTTAACAATACCAATAACAACTACCAAGTAATATCATTCAAGTTACATACCAAGAGTAAAATAACTACTTACGCATTTGTAGTAATTTTAAATAATATTATTTGAAATACTAAATTATCAAATTACTTACAAATTACTAGATTTATGTATTTGAACTGAGTAATCAGTAATCTCTTTCCTAGTCATATGTGTTATTTTCTTTATTTGATATTAGCAGCAGCTGCAAGTCAATTAAAATAAATGCATGCAATTTGTTGTCATTTTCAGTTGTTTGCATTACTTATTTTATTTATTTCCCTGTAGTCACTTTAAACCTTTTGCTGTAATTAAATCAGCAACCTAGAGAGGAAAAGCCAAATAAACCACTGCAAATCAACTTGGATCGTAAATTAGAATACTAATGTATAGGCTAATTGCTTTAGTTATATACACAGTTATAATGGAAACAGTAATGGAAACATAGAGGCACATCCTTTATGGGCCGGATTGAATAAAAAAACACAGGGTCACTATAGTATTTTCAGCGGATCAGATGAATGTGTATATAAGAGGCAAGCTGTTGAAAAGAATATTTATTTTGTACAATAAAGTTGCTCCTGAAATGCCTTTGTCATTCAACCTTTATTTCCAAAAGTAATTGACAGCACCTGTTATAAAGTCTTCAATAGGGCCTTTTTTAGAGAAGAGCACTTTGGTATGAACTGAAGTTCCAATATTAAGTGTTTTATGCATCTGCTAGCTTTTGATAATCTTGTAGTATTTATATTTGAGCTGAAAGGCAGCCTCTGCCTTATTCTGTCTAACAGGGCTTGAAGTTCATCTCATGTCCTTTGATAAGCCAGTTTGCTGTGCTTCTGTTTCTTACTGATAATGGCTGACAAAAAAAGGACAGTGTTGATATCTTACAGACGTACCTTTGTTTAGTTTTTTTTTTCTAAATTTGATTTGCTTTTTCAAACACAAGTGTTATACAAAGGTACCACAGTTTTTTTGCACTGCTATCCTGTTTCCAAAGCTGAGGAGTACAGTATGGTGGTGGATCAGCCTGAGAACCACTTCTTCAGGTCAACTCACTACCGAAGAAAGACATCCTAAGACCAGAGTCAGAAAATGGTCTACTCTAAACAGTTATTACAAAGTTATTGTACCACGATGATGAACATGGGCTCTTCAGGCGATTCGGGTGGGGAAATGTGCTCACATTGTACTTTTCAGTTTTGGTATCAAAAGCTCTACTTTTTATTTTTTTGTTTCTCATCAGAGGTAGAATTAATTGAATAGACTGACTCAGGGTTAGGATTTGGGATTCAGGGTTTAGTGTTAGGGTTAGGGTTGGGGTTAGGTAATCAATATTATGAGATAGATACGATGAAGTCTATAAAGCAATCCCACGCTAAATTCAGAAAGCGATTAATAAAAGCATAAAACTAAATAAAAAGGTTAAATGGGTTGTGTACAACATAATTAGGTTAGTATGCTGTAAGCCGTCTTAATTAACATTTACTTTATTATCAGTTCTTGCAGTTCAGTCTCTACCAGTCATAATAAACTAATCTTCAGTTTCATGCTGAGTGAAAATATATCTCATTTTTTCATTGCTTTACATAATATTAAGTATAATTGATCATGCACTGTAAGTTTGGTTGAATCTATTTCCTCGATGCAGGTTTCAGCACAGGTCACTGCATAATAATGAGGTCACATTATTCTAATCAGGCATACTAATTCACTGCACAGTCTGTCTTGAAATGCGCCAGTGAATGAATAAATGCATAATGAGGTAATGCAAGAGTGTTAATCTAAATACCTCCCCGAGGGACTGAGATGTACTGGTGATGCTGGCTTCCGTTTGGTCAAATGTCTAATACACTGAAAAGGTCAAATACACTAATGGCGGCCCTTAACCTGGAAATTCACATTACTACACATTGCCATTCACTAAACATTTACAATTAAACTAGATTGCTTTGTTATTATTTGAACAGCTTATTTAACAACATGTTGTAAGTTTCACAGACAGACAGACAGCCCCAGTATACCCACAGATTATTATGCACTTAATCAATGTTATGTAGTCAGCAAGTTTGATGATAATCGGACAGAGGGAAGCGTCTTGCTGTGTTGTCAAGTTTAACAAGCTTTAAACTGAGTTTAAAATCTCTATCACCATCTCTGTCATGATAAAACAGTTTTTCTGTCTCATGCTTAGCCAATACGAATATAATGATCCGGCAGATGTAAAGACTGTCTCAGCTGCTCAGACACCACAGGGGGATACCATCTGTTTTGCACAAGACTGTCGAAACACTGATTTCATACAGATTCTTTTTATAGCAAAAGACTGCAAAATGAAGCTGGGACTCATTTCAAGCCTGTTTTGTTCTGCATTTAATGGCAAAAAAGGGCCTTACTGTATGTGCAGCGTTTTTATGATCTGTTAAATTATAAATATTGTTTTAAAGCTCTGTTGTTATGGGGGAAGCATTTTTTTTTATATAATTATTATTAAACGCAAAACAAGACAAACAAAACCCTCCAATAAAACCCACCCACTCCACAGGGAACTGTACTACAGAGTATTCGAGTTCATAGTAATATTAAAGGAAAACAAACCTTCTACGCATGTACAGAAATACATGAACATATGTGTATAAATATGCACACACATACACATATATACATATGCACACACAAATATATATATATATATATCGGAACATTGTTAAGCATATTGTTAATTTTGTCTGATAGAATATGCCAAGGAACAATACGAGTTGAGAAGATATTTCCAACCATGCAACAAAGAATAAACAAGTGTGTAACAGAAGCAGTAACTATGAACTAGTAAATTACCTTCTGAGTCACCTCTCTTGATGCAATTGTATCCATAGCAACAAGCTCCATAGAATACAAATGGCCTCTCTTCTGTCACCCCTGTGACATCATTACCATCTTACACACCTGACCTGTGCTGCTCATACATTGTAGTTTTAATAAACAGACCTTTTCATTAATCATTCATCAAGTTCACTCAAGGCATTAGATTACTGCACTGCATTGTAGTCACAGGTATTAGAAGTAGTTGTGTTTTAAAAAATATTTCACAATTGGAAAGCATTGGAACAATTTCCTTTTGCTGTAGGTTAAAAACGATACCAGTGAATGGACTGAATTATAAACGTTGTATTAAGCACAGCTTGTCCTTTTCAAGATGTTTGGACTGTATGTAAACAGTTAACCAAACGAAGCAGTGACCCATGTTATATTTCACAAGGATATTTAACAGAAATAAAATTGCTTTTCAACAGAGTTACATTTCTATAGAAAATTTATGCTAGATGTATCTAACAGTTTCTGTGCTCCACATATGGAAAGGCATGGCAAGCTTCTTCCAGATACTGGATCTGTGTTTATAAATGTCATTTCAGATGGTTAATCAACGCCCCATTAAAGATAAATCTTTTCCCAAAGCTATGGATAAAAATCCCTATTTTAATCCACAGCTGGTCAAACTGTATAAATGATTTTCCTGCATGTTTTTGGTTATAAATCATTTTGGCTTTCATCTGTAAAATGTTGCCATAAAAATATCTCAACCATTTTACCTCAGCAATGTCTGTCAAAACGTGTCAGTCATTAGGGGAAGCAGCTGGTTGGCTAACGACAAGAAGAAAGCTTTGAAGGGATGAAGAACTCACATAATCAAGATTTGGCCATCTGTGTTTAATGTTAACATGATTTTTTTTTTTTTTTTTTTTATATTGTTGAGTTGAAACACTGTGGAATTGTGATTACTTGGGTCTTCGGATGTAATAGCAATCTGTTTAAGGAATATAATAATACAATGCTGAGTAAATTTCTTTAAACAACTGAGATGAATGATTAAATATACATGTAGAGTATGCAAACTGAACATAAGCATACTATAGAAAGTGTGTTGCATTTGAATCCAGTTTGATATATACTGGTAGAATCTAGTATCTCATTGTTGCATTCATCAATCAGATCTTGGGTCTCTTTTCAGAAAGCTATTGGTTTGAGGCTTACTTATAATCAATAATTAATAGATTAAATGGAGTTTATCTAGTTCAAAAAAGGAATATGATATTCAATGTGCTACAGACCCCACTATGTCTCTTGAACACAAATGGATTTTCGGCTGAATGGAAATACACAGCAAACTGCTCTCATTTTTCCTAGAAAATAAATATGTTGTTTTTGTTCTTTTTTCTATGAATGTTGATGAGGGTGCTACAGTGTTCTCACAGAATGTACTGTAAAAAGTCAGTAAACACTCCATAACTGGAAAACCTGCGGTAATTATAAATGCCTCTTTTATGCTGTGAAGTGCTGCTGATGGCTCATAATTCATAACCTTAATTTGGATTAGTATTGGCTCATTTTAAATTTGCTGTTTTCATGGGTCTTTTGACAGCCATTGGTTAATGAACGTGCTGTATGCTTGGCCCTTGTTACCGGTTTTGTCTAGCAACAAACAAGGAAAATAACAAATAGGTTATTTTTGATCCTGGAAAGCAGTCAAGCAAATAATAAGAACTTATGTGTACAAATAATAAAAACAGGCTGTGCTGAATTGTTTAATCCAATACCCAACACAATTATCTGCTTGTGTTTTTTTTTTTTTCTTTTTTTTTTTTTAATTTTCCCATATCTGTGTCTAAACTTTCAGATGCAGTAAATTTATTGGGAATTTAAACATTTACATCAGTGCAGCATTGGAACCCCTTTTGTAGAAATTAATAAGCATTATTAACAAACCACATGAGGGCTCTTGAATGAACACACTGAATTTTTTTTTTGCATCATTAGCAGTTTCTATTGCTCTATAGCCATTAGATGAATGATTTAGTTGTTCTAACCAACCTTTTCAGATAGGATTCAAAGCTGGACCATTTGAATGTTACACCAGACTTTCCAAATGGAAAGCTAGTTCTTGTCTTCACCACTTAAACTGTTAACAGACACCTCTGACCCCAAGAACAGCTCCAGTATTTTCAGTGTATACTCTGCTGAGTCACTGCTGGTCAAGTTAGATTAGAGCGTATCAAACACATTCACAGTGTGGACACTGAAACACATTCACCGTGTGAACACTGAGAGAAACACATTCACTGTGTGAACACTGAAACACATTCACCGTGTGAACACTGAGAGAAACACATTCACAGTGTGGACACTGAAACACATTCACCGTGTGAACACTGAGAGAAACACAGTTACAGTGTGGACACTGAAACACATTCACCGTGTGAACACTGAGAGAAACACATTCACAGTGTGGACACTGAAACACATTCACCGTGTGAACACTGAGAGAAACACATTCACAGTGTGGACACTGAAACACATTCACCGTGTGAACACTGAGAGAAACACATTCACAGTGTGGACACTGAAACACATTCACCGTGTGAACACTGAGAGAAACACATTCACAGTGTGGACACTGAAACACATTCACCGTGTGAACACTGAGAGAAACACATTCACTGTGTGGACACTGAAACACATTCACAGTGTGAACACTGAGAGAAACACATTCAGTGTGGACACTGAAACAAACACATTCAGTGTGGACACTGAGAGACACACATTCACAGTGTGAACACTGAGAGAAACACATTCACAGTGTGGACACTGAAACACATTCACTGTGTGAACACTGAGAGAAACACGTTCACAGTGTGGGCACTGAGAGACACACACATTCAGTGTGGAGACAGAGAAACACATTCACTGTGTGGACACTAAAACACATTCACAGTGTGGACACTGAAACACATTCACCATGAGAACGCTGAGAGAAACACATTCAGTGTGGACACTGGGAGAAAAACATTCACAGTGTGGACACTGAAACACATTCACAGTGTGGACACTGAGAGAAACACATTCACAGTGTGGACACTGAGAGAAACACATTCACAGTGTGGACACTGAGAGACACACATTCACAGTGTGGAAACTGAGAGAAACACATTCACAGTGTGGACACTGAGAGACACACATTCAGTGTGGAAACTGAAAGACACACATTCACACTGTGAACACTGAGAGACACACATTCACAGTATGGACACTGAGAGACACACATTCACCGTGTGAACACCGAGAGAAACACTTTCAGTGTGGACACTGAGAGAAACACATTCACAGTGTGGACACTGAGAGACACACATTCACAGTGTAGACTCTGAGAGACACACATTCACAGTGTGGACACTGAGAGAAACACATTCACAGTGTGGACACTGAGAGACACATATTCACACTGTGGAAACTGAGAGACACACATTCACAGTGTGGACACTGAGAGACACACATTTAGTGTGGAAACTGAGAGACACACATTCACACTGTGGACACTGAGAGACACACATTCACAGTATGGACACTGAGAGTAACACATTCACAGTGTGAACACTGAGAGACACACATTCACACTGTGGAAACTGAGAGAAACACATTCACAGTGTGGACACTAAGAGAAACATGTTCAGTGTGGAAAATGAGAGACACACATTCACTGTGTGGACACTGAGAGACACACATTCAGTGTGGAAACTGAGAGACACACATTCACACTGTGGACACTGAGAGACACACATTCACACTGTGGACACTGAGAGCAACACACTCACAGTGTGGACACTGAGAGACACACATTCTAAGTGTGGACACTGAGAAACATGTACAGGACAAGAGAACCACTTAGGGTGTTATAATAATTTTGAAAATGAGATCCGTGCAGCCATATGGTTATATGGTTACACGGCAAGGCCCTATTAACCTATATGCAAATTACACTATAGCGTAAGGCATGTGACAGAGAAAGAATGAATCTTGGTTATAGACCTGTGAGGGCGCTGTGTAAAGGGAACAGAGTGCCTCGGACTTGATGGTCATACAATTCATTCCAAGGGTTAGGTGGAAGTCGGACATCTAGAAAGGGGGTGGAGCTACGGTAGTCGGAGTCATCGCCCCAGAAGGGAAGCGTTGAGGCAACAGTGGATTGGAAGAGAAACGGTTGCACTCGCTAACCAAGGGGACGTGACTGACGGTACAAAAGGGGACATGGCTAGGTGATCTGTTTCTTTTGTTATGGTTAAGCTGAACCAAGAAAGGAGAACTGCGATTTAACAGTGAGTGTTTTGTTTGTTTGTTGTGTCTAAAAATTTACTTGTTTGTTCTTATTAGATGGCTAACACGATCAGGAGCTGTCACTCAAGGCCAGCACTAAACCCAGACAACACTGCACTACTGCACGAAAAAATGGTATATCACCATGAGCACTTTAGCACTCACTCGGGACTTGTGATCGTGTGAGTTGTCTTTGCGTGTGTTCTAATATGTTTATTCTTTCGAACTGTGTTTATAGACCGGGATTATAAAAATAAACAGCATTGGATTGTAAACTTTGTTGTCTGTCTTTTGTTTCGTAATCAGATCACCTCTACACCTGCACACTGCAAACCACTTTGCCACAAGCCCCCAGCAGAAATGGGGCCCACACGAGGTCACCGTTTCTCTGGGAGGCCAGACCCACACACACAGAAAGAGAGGTGCACAGAAGCTTGCTTTTGGTTAATTCTATTTTTTTATGATGGTTGGCATTTCTTTCTCAATTACAGCATACCTGGTCTCAGAGTCTCTCACGCAAGCAGCTTCCTGCTAATGTACAGTACCAAATGCCACAAGCCCTCTACCTCCTGGGAGATATATGTCCCTAGTTCTACATCAGAGGCATCATTCTGCAGGATAAAATGTATGAATCAGGCTCAATTTATGCATTCATTTATTACAGTTTTAGGGCCAATTTAAAAACATGTCCTGTCTTAGATATGCATGGTTTACATTCTTTTCTTTACATTTTCTAAAGTTTCCTTTTCAATTGGGGGTTGAAATTTTTGAAAAAAAGGCAGGTAAAGGTAAACATGTACAGTGTGGGAGGCTGAAGGAAATTCAAATGTGGATGTCTGCAGCTGGCAAGGGTTTAAGTCTATAGTGTTTATTTCTCTCCCTTTATAGCGATACCAAAAGTTTATATTTATATATATATATATATATATATATATATATATATATATATATATATATATATATATATATATATATATATATATATATATATATATATAATTCTGCTACTATTGTATATATGATAGCTGCTGGACTTTCTGGTAAACTAACAAAACTAGCACTTGCTAATGCTTTTGTACTTTACTGCCTGGGACTGAAGCTTTTTTTATGTCTGTGAACCATATTGCATCATTTTGTGTTCTATGTTCCCACAGGTGTTTGAATATTAATTAAAATGACCATCAACGACAGTGTGATTTAATTATTATCACTTGCATGTGATTTCTGTTGTATGGCACAAGGCAATAAAGGTGTACACAGTTTAACAAGCCTCATGCCTGGGGTACCCTGGTTGCTGTAGAAGAGTCGGTATGTAGCTGGCCCCCAGAATATGGCTTGGTATAGGTCTCCAACGCAAGGCCAGGTTAACCAATATGCCAATGACACCATTCGCCATAATATGCGTAGGGCCCCCATGTCCTTTAATCCCGCCCAGTTACTCGGGTCATGTCAAGGCGTGCTGGGATATAGCTTGTAAAAATGCTCACACTCACAGGCTTGGGTCAGGGTTGTGGTTTTGGTTAAATGAACATGAATTCCATGTCAATTTACTGTTTCATTCCTCACTGGAGTTTGCTGTCTCAATCATGTATTGACCTTTTTTAATAAGTCTAGTTTTCTTGTATTTTTGGGAAGTTCCAGTGCTGAAGGATTTAACTGGCACGTCCCCCAAGCTAGTCTCTTAACCATTGTACAAGATGTTCGCTTGGGGACAGTGAAGTGCATGGAAGTTACAACTGACGGACCCCCTAACTATTTAAATGTATTTATTTGTGGTCATTCCTTGTGTTAATTAGACATTCTCTTCATTAAAGCACTATCCTTGGCAGCCAAGTGTTTATAAGCTATTAAGTGTTTATAAGCTATAGCGTCCTTTCTGTTTGCAACATTGTTGTCTTGGAGGTAACCTAACCTGACCAGAAACCATTCACAAGCTTAGATCTAATGGCTGCATGCTGCTCTAGGAATGCTTTCATTCAAATTTCCAATACACATATAAATATCAAGACCTGGTTTTCTCCATACTCCCAAAGACAATTATATAAATACATTCTATTTGCCAGCTGAGCAGTGAAAAACACTTATTATATCATTTTAAAATATTCTGAAATATAAGTTGTTGTTACTATAAAATGGACCATTGATGAGTTCATGTATTAAGCATGTAATACTAACATCATACACGTTTTTATGACTGAACATTAAGCTTGTTTTTTACGTTCCCTTTTTCAAAGGTTGTCCTTTTTACGCAAACATAGTCTGATCCTATACAAAACAAACAAATCATAGGAAACCTGCCTCCGGACATTATATTCACGTCATGACTTCTCACATCCAGGACGGTGACAGATGTTAATGCATACAATGAACAGTCGTTCTTATTCTGGACGCATGCTCACTCCAAATGCGACCCCCCCCCCCCCCCCCCATTATTTTTTTAAAGACGATGAGAATTGGAGTCTATGGTCTTCACTGTAGGTTCTCGTCTCTCTCTCTCTCTCTCTCTCTCTCTCTCTCTCTCTCTCTCTCTCTCTCTCTCTCTCTCTCTCTGCAGG
Source organism: Polyodon spathula (assembly GCF_017654505.1). Classification (NCBI taxonomy): domain Eukaryota; kingdom Metazoa; phylum Chordata; class Actinopteri; order Acipenseriformes; family Polyodontidae; genus Polyodon; species Polyodon spathula. The sequence continues at coordinate 33,083,458 of NC_054547.1, read as the reverse complement.
AAAGAAGTGCGGATTAGGATGATGAGATGGCAAGCACAATTCATGCTCCCCGTAAAAGGAAATACTAGCCTATGATCATATTTATATTAATTTGCTTGTTTTACTTCGGAAGCATCTCAGCTTAGTGTACAAAAAGGTGAGACTGGTTTATTTGTAATGCTCTAGTTCTACATTTAGCAGCCGATATAGTGCTGGGTGGTATTTGCAAAGATGCTAGACCTCATTAGAACAATATGGTATAGTGATGTGCAATTTTTATCTGGACAAAATGTAATTTGTAGCATTTTCATAATGAGGTACAGAGATGGACTTTTTTAAAATCACGAACACGAACCTATCACAAAAAAAAAAAAAAAAATTTGGTCAAATTGGTCAAATAACAGTTACGGTGTAACTCGTTTAAATAGTGCATTTGCAAATATAATAGCTATGTGTGTTTATGATTTATCAACACCGACGCGTGTGTGTACGAGAAAACAACTGTTTCAATAAAATACCAAGATAATAAATAGTTTTAGTTTCTCGTAGCCTAACAATTTGTGCAGGTATAGGATGTGATCGGAATGGAAATGGTTTGCAGTCAAATCAATTGCATCTAGAATGAGACATATGTAAGATACATTGATTCTTACGCAAGAGACATTCGTGTCAGCTTTTTATCTACCAATTGTATAGACCTCAGCCTACTTTGACACCTAATGCGAATTGAATTGCTTTTCTTTCTGTATACTGGCACATTATTGATTGGTATTGAATATACCTTGAGAGTTATGTGACCTCCACTGACGTCGAGAATTGCAATGGGAGTAAGTAGCCTATGGGGGAATTCTGGGTTTAGTATTTATTTTTTGTCATTAATAGAATATTTGTTATATTGTGTATAGAGTTTAATCATATGCATATATTATTGTAGCAATAACATCACATTTTTCACAACTCTTTTATAATAACACTGTTTTAAAACACGCAAAATATCTCCATAGGATATTTAAAATGACATTACTGTGATCCTCTTTAGATTTAGGTCATACAAACACTCGATCGAATTAGAGGAACGGATTTAGCTAAGAAACCTGTTTTACTGCCCCCTTGTGGCGTTTTATATGTTTAACTTTGTACGGCACTTACAAAAGCTGCATTTTGATTTTGATTAATTGCAGTGAGTGCCTGGAGTTGGATGTTAAAAAAATAAAAATAAAAAAAGCAATTAATATATAAAGTATTAGATGAAAAAAAAAATATATTTCAAATGATACGTTGGTCAAAAACAGAACATTTTATTCATAAATACAAGTGATCACATTTTTAGTATTTGATCAAATTTACAGTAACGATGTTTTTGTACTTGTAAAGGATTTCTTTTTTCTTATAGTTGGGATTAATATTGAGAGATTTACGAGAATTTGTTTTAGATCTGAACTATTATGCATTGCAAGATCTAAAAACATCCAATTAAATACTTAATTAAAGACTATCAATAAAAGAGTTTTCAGGTATATTCTTATGGTTGTTTTTGTCAGTTGTACTAATAATATATATAATCATTATATATATATATATATATATATATATAGATATAATTTAAAACAGTTTTTTTATAATAGGAAAAGTAGATTTCCATTTTCTTTGATTTTCTTTTGTCAGTAAGACAAGATATTACATAATAAGCCCTTGATGGCTATTTATAGCATTATGCAGTAGTTAAGGCTAATGGAAAACTGGGGTGCATTTATCTGTGAAATGAACCAAATTCCTCACTGTTGTGTAAAAACCCCAAGGCGCTGGCAAGAATTGTGTTCTGTACACAGGATTCCAGGATGTTCATTAAAGTACTGTACTTGATAGAATATGATCATTTGGTTATGGGCACACTTCTTATATATGTACTTATCTGGATACATTCCTTAAGTGTGGGGTAACTACGCTGGGTAAATCATTCCCTACAGTGCCCTTTGTATTGCAGTCTGTTAAATTCAAATTAAAACCTGTTTATCTCATTAATGCGTGTTTTTTTCACATGTAGGAAAATGGACATCTCCCCCTCCAAACAACAATCTGCTCCAAAAAAGAGAGTTAAAATTCACCCCAACACAGTTACTGTGAAGTACAGCTCCCACTACCCCCAGCCTGGAGACGAGGGATATGATGACTCCCCTTCTTCAGAAGACCATGGGCTTTTTGTAGATGAAACCCCAGGCAAGAAATTGCTCAGTGATGGCAAAGGACAAGCAAGAACTTTCTTTGGCACAATGGATGCACGCTCCAAGCCCCCAGATGAACCGAAAGACAATGGAGTCAGTCAGCAGCTGCAGAGCTTTGCTGATTCCTCAATATTCAACTCCAAGATGACTTGGGCTGCCCTTTTTGGAGCCGCCATGGCCCACGGATGTGTTGCACTGATCACTAGACTAGCGGCAGACCGCTCCAAAGTTCCATCCTTGGAACTGCTCTTCATTCGCTCTGTGATCCAAGTGCTGTCCATCATTATAGTCTATTACTACCAGGAGCCTCCTTTTGGCCCTACTGGATACAGGTTACGTCTCTTCTTCTATGGAGTGTGCAATGTCATATCTATCACATGCGCATACACCTCCTTCGCGATTGTGCCTCCTAGCAATGGGACTATAATGTGGAGGGCGACCACCACTGTTTTCAGTGCCGTTCTAGCTTTCCTCCTCATCGATGAAAGACTGGCTTACACAGACATCGCGACGGTGGTGAGCAGTGTCTTTGGGCTTTGTTTGGTCATGATCCCCAACATTGTGGATGAAGACAACTCCTTGCTTGGGTTTTGGAAGGAAGCCTTTGGGTACAGCATGACCGTTATGGCAGGGTTAACCGCTGCTCTCTCCATGATCATTTACAGAGCCATCAAGGAGAAGGTTAGCATGTGGACTGCCCTTTTCACCTTTGGCTGGACTGGTACGGTCTGGGGCGCATCCACTATGTTCATTCTTCAAGAACCAATCATACCCTTGGATGGCGAAACCTGGGGGTATCTCATTGGTATCTGCATATGCTCCACTGTAGCGTTCCTAGGTGTTTATTATGCTTTAAATAAGTTTCACCCAGCACTGGTCAGCACAGTCCAGCATTTGGAAATCGTGGTGGCTATGATCCTCCAGCTTTTAGTGTTACATATGATCCCTTCTGTTTACGATGTAATTGGTGGTTGTATAATTATTTTCAGTGTCTTTCTTCTTGCAGGTTATAAGCTTTTTTGGGTGGGGCGGGGAAGGAGGCAAGATTATGAAGAGATCCTAGACTCCCCTATTAAGTGAGAGCAACGTATGGTGCACAGTGTTCCCTAATGTGCAATTGAACAGTCTTATGAATGTTTGAATCAAGATATATTTATTTTGTATTGTGCCGTTGAAAGAGTGCCAACTGTGTAATGTCTTTGATAATTATCATGTGTGAAATAAAATGGTCAGCAAATTAACGCAATGGTTTCTCCCATTTCCTTTGGATGTGATGCTATTTTATTACCAATTGATACAGAAGTGTAATTTACAAGGAGATCCTGGAAAACAATAAAAAAGAAGACAATTCCGACATATAAAAAACTATTACAATGTACAAAAAACACAATAAAATCACGTGGTTCAAACATAATCAGTGGCATACAGAGATCAAAGAACAGAATACAAAAGACATACATCTATTTGTCAATGTGCACTGAAGGAGAAGCATTGACCTTGACTCAAGAGCTTTAAGACTGTGTGTGTCGTTTCAGTTTTGTAGGATTAGATTTGTGACAGCCTTTAGCATTGACCTTTGTGTGCAAATCAATAAAGCACACTGCTGTTGTTATCAGGGAGCAGACTGGACAAATGTGGTGAGATGGAAAGAAGCCCAGACTGTACACTCCTTGCCAGGCTGCTCCAACTGTATGCCTGTGCTTCTCCTGGAACAACATTAATGACTGCTGCATCGCTCCACTCTTCCTATCCACATAAACAGTTCTGCTTCCCTCATTCCAGCCCCAGACCTAAACTCAGTCCCGATTCTTCCACCAGAAAACAACAAACAATCTATCATTTAATGCGTAGCTTAAGATCAACAAGGCAGTGAACAGGTTACTCACACAAACTTTATTAACAGAAATTACACAAGAGCATTCATGATTTAAAAAAAATAAAAAAATAAAAAAAACCTAAGAGAAATGTCAACAGCAATACTAAAAAGGTAAGTATTTGCATCTGGAAGTAAGTTATTTAAGCAAGTTTTAAGCTAGTGTTGTCCCACCTTATGTTGAGACAGGAGAAAGTGTCAGGAAGGCAAGTTGAACTTCATTACAAACCACTTCTTTGTAATTTAGTATTATTTGTTATTATTTATTTATTTGGCAGATGCCTTTATCCAAGATGACTTACAGGTGTTATAGGGCAGTACATGGTTATAATGCAAGAGTAATATTAAATACAGTATAGTATTTAAGGTATATTTACAATGACACATTAGCAGTGCAATAGTGCAAGGACAGTGCAATAGTGCAAGGACAGTGCAATAGTGCAAGGGTAATGCAATAGTGCAAGGATAGTGCAATAGTGCAAGGGTAGTGCAATAGTGCAAGGATAGTGCAATAGTGCAAGGGTAGTGCAATAGTGCAAGGATCGTGCAATAGTGCAAGGGTAGTGCAAGGATAGTGCAATAGCGCAAGGATAGTGCAATAGCTGAGGACCCAGTAACGTGGTGTGTTGGTCAAGCAAGTCCAGTGCATAGAAGGAGGGGTATAGCAAGAGGTTTTGCATTGACAGACACTGCATTGAGAGTATTACATGTAAGGGATCAAACTATGAAATGTGTTTTTTAAACTGTATGAACACAGGACTGACGCTGCAGTTACTTCACACCCGCCAAGTACACTAGAGAGCAGTTCAGTGAGACTGAATGCGAACAGGGATTTCAAGGGTATCACTGGATGTCCCACCCTGGTTCACAATGCTAGGGCAGCGCTGCTCATTTGATTTGGCTTCCTTAATAAAACCAACCATAAAGAGGGGGCAGATATATGCAGTATATTCTGAGATACCAAAATAAATAGGTCACAATGGAGTAAGGTTGACAACAAAAAAGCACCACACGTTTCCATGAGCATAAGAATTCCGATATTTTTTCGGAAAACTAATTCCGATATTAAAAGTCATGTAAACACAGTTTTCGGAAAATGTATCGGAATATTCCTAAAGTCAGTTTTCGGAAAACAGCACCTAGAAATTTCCGATTCAATTCCGTAAACTAACAATATGTATGTAAACGCACTTCTCGGAAAACTTATTACCGATAGCGTACTGCACAGGTGCAAACTTTGACCTTCATTCCTGCACGTGTTTTTAGAAAACAGAGAAAATAATAATAATCTGTAGTCAGTCTGCATGCGTCCATTTGTCTAGTCAGGGATAAAGCAATACATTTGTTAAAGTGTTTCTAATTAGATTTTATATCCTTAATCGTGTAAACATAGACAAGTGACGTTTTAAGAAAATCTGTTTTCTGATTCGGTTTTGTGAAAACATTCGTTTTCAGAAAACGCCTGTTGTCATCACAATTTAACATTGTCACCACAGGGGGGCACTCTTGTTCTTTAAAGTATATCTTTTTAAAGTATATTTCTTTAAATGTATATCTCAAAGAAATCGCTTCACCTATCTGTTAAGTGCACATGCAACACTAATGGGATTTTTGAGATTAGATTAACACATCGGATTCATTGAGAGTTTACCAATCACAGCATTTAGTAGCATTGTTCTCAATCAGTGCCTAATATAACATACTACATTTAAATGTTCACGTCATCTTGATTTACCAGTGCTACGTGGACTATCTATAAAAAAAAAAAAAAAAAAAAAAAAAAAAAAAGGAATGCATAGGCCTCCTTATTGTGAAAGGTAAGGCCAGCTTTCCAAAGCATTTACACAAGTCTGTATATTATACATAGAAAAACCCACTATAGCCTGCAAAAAAAAAAGTCTTAAAGCTGAAGAACAATATTTTTAGTAGTATACTGTATATGTATTTACAGGGAAGAAATTGTATTTATACTTAAATTGTACTTATAAGCACTGAATCAATCTCTTTTAACTAGAGTAAAACAAATATTAAAAAGGGGAATAAGCTGTAAGTGATACATGTTGTCTTTTGTGCTGAACTGCTGACAAAAGGATTCCGTCTCTGCTAATACATAACCAATAATGACACTGTAGGGGTTTCAACACTTTGTTTAGTAAAGCTGCCACATGAAAGTGCACCACTCCCCCTCCCCCCATTGAAAAGAATGGGAAAGAAAACTTTCAATTCAGTTCTTATAAAGTGGCCAGGAGGCTGCTAACCAAACAAAGGAATATAACCATTATATATTTACTTTTGACCTTTTGACATCCTACAGAACTACTGTCTGGATCAGATCTTAAACATAACACGAAATAAACACCAGCAATAAGCAAGTTGTGTCAGAACACTGGATTTCACAAAAAGCTAGGTCCCTGTGTGAGTCACAGTAATTTTTATCCAGTTCACAGTTCCACTGTATTCATGTGTATTTATTTAGCTTGGCAGGTGTCACTTTAAAACTCAGTTTGTTAATATTCATATTTTGTACACTAGGGGGCAGAGTGATACTACTAACCTCTTACTGTTAACCTGTTTGTCTCTACCTCAGAATATCTACCTTAAAAAACAGATACAATAATTATTTTTACTGAAAATTCAGACAAATATGATTATAGCACACCTCTTGTTTACATAGTGGTTATTTTATGCATCTAATTTCTGCGCGCACACGCACACACACACACACAAACCCCGCTTACCATGATTTACCGTGGAAGAACCACTGCAAGAAAGTGCACAACATAGTAACTGGATAGTAAAACCATGGTAAAGCATTGGCAAGCATGGTAAATGCAAAGGAAAACGTGTAATAAGCTGCAAAATGGCTATGGTAAACTTCTATAAGGGAAGGCTACTTTTATGCAAATATGATAACCAGTTTATAAACACGAAAAATGTAAAAATGTTTGCAATCCCTAAACCTAAACCTAATGTTGGTCGGGTATTGCCAGTGGATCACCAGTTAATTCTCACTGGCTAATCACACGATGTTCAGTCTCGCCCATCCATCCCCCCCGACCCCTACCGTGTATCGTCACGTGGTAGCGGTGTTGGGAGTGAATGAAGCATGACGTAATTTAAGAATTGCGCACGCAGCACTACCCTTCGGGAGCTCCCTGAGCGCTGCGCGTGCGCAGATCTTCGTTCTGCAGCTGTATACTCTTGGTTCAAACGCATGGTCAATTCAGTTACTTGACGGTTCAGGTCTTGAACTGTTCAACGATTGGTAAACTCACGTGGTAAATTATTCAAATTCAAAGGAGTCGAATATGCAAAACACGTTTATCCAATCTATTTCTTTACCGATGAATTGAAAGACAAAGCCAATCTCTAGATGTGAAATTGTAAAGGCTTAACCTGAGACTGTTGGAACGCAGTAAAATCGTCTGAGAGTAATTTTGGTAACACTTTAAAATAAGTGTAACTAACATGATTCCTACCGATTTCAAATTAAATTCCTATTGAATTCAGAATTCACAAGCATGAGTTCATGACATCCTTTGATAACTTTATAACATTCCCTTTAATGCACATGAAATGATCCTATACATACTTATTATTATTATTATTATTTATTATTATTATTATTATTATTATTATTATTATTATTTCTTAGCAGACTTGCAATTGTTACAAAATATCACAGTAAAAAGCATGTTTGAAAATAAATAATTTGAGCTGAAAAAAATAAACCTGCGCTCTGGTTTTCAGCTCAAATGGCAGAGGGCATCACCGCAAGCTGTGTCAAAAAGAAAAGTCAAGGATAAGGGTGTGCATATTCCCTCAGTCCCTGGAGGGTGGTCGCACCAAGCCAAGCGTGCAGGACAACGAGGTTGCGCTATCCTGCAGAAAAGCACCATTCACGAGCTCCAAAGTTAATTGGAAAAGTAAATTTTGCAAGAATCATTCCCCAGTGAAATAATCATTACCAGCGGCGTGTGTATTGTATGTCTTATACACAAACTGTGTTTACATTCTTGGTGCTAGTGGTTACACACGAGTGCGTTTTCTTTTTAAAGTCTCGTTTTTTTCCTAACGTGGCAATTAGAAAGACGGAAACAGACCCTTTAATGACATGTGCATCTGAAAGAACAGGAAACAGATTGCATCCTGCAGACAAGCATGGCCATTCCTGAGAGTTACTGCACTGCAGCACTGTCACACAGGCGCCCTGTGTCACACAGGAAGAACGTCACCTCTCTTGCCTGTTAAAGGAATGTACCAAGAAACTGGAGGTATAACTGATGCGCAAAATCTCGTAATCAACCACCTTTGATGTTGGTGATAATGATGATGACAGCAGTTTGTGGTCTTACAGTTGTGTATAAGCAGTCTTTGGAAATGCATTTGAAATAAGCTATTAACACCTGTCATGATTATTACAGTTTAGACAACACCATGCCAATGGACTTTTACAGTTCATTGGGAATACATCTAGAACCCTGCGTGTACAAAAAACTGGAATCTGCTTTTTATTTATAGTTTTTATTTATGAGTGCCATGCGTTCCATGTAATCAATCATTAGGTATTCTATATAATAAAACACTGATAAGTAAACTCGGTGTGCTCAACCAAGCGCTCTTTAGTGCACACTGTTTCTGATAGCTTGGTCCTCATAAACAAGGTCATCCTCAGCAAAGGCATTAATATTTTAACTGGTTGCATTCCATAGAATAAATAACTTAGAGACCCTTTGTAGCAAATACATCAACATGGGGTTGTGCAAATATGACTTACCTGAGGTTGTTACCTATACACTGCGGCTAATCAAGCGTTGTCATAGTTTTTGATATTTGGTAATTCTTAACAGCCACTATAAAGATGACAGCGTCATTATTAAATTGACCCCTTTAATTGGAAAAAAAGGAAGAAGGCTGTCACATACAATACAATTTTATTAAATAATAATAATAATAATAATAAATAATAAATAATAATAATAATAATAATAATACCTGTAAGTAGAGTGGGCATATTTGACTTAATTCAAGCTGTTCATCAAAGGACCAGATGCAAGGGCTTACAAAGTTACCATTATAAATCTGGCCTGAATGCTTTTTATTTTATTTTTTATTATCCAGTAATTAATACTTTATGGGACAGACCTGTATATCCTCCATCAGTCTTGAAGCGTATATCTACATACACACTGCACGTAGTTTTGATGCATTGTATCCGGCGACTACCCCATTTAGTGGTAAAGATTAAAAAGAATGCTGTTTGACTTGCTGGATACCTTTACCGAGTTATTTTGATACGCTTCTTTGCTGCTCATGACATATTGTGAAATCAGCTGTCGAATGCAATACAAATACAAAAATAATGTACTGTAAAGGAAAACTCTTAAAAAAAAAATCCCCCTAATGGAATCAAACATTTTTGCGTGGTTTTTACAGCTCAACCTACTGTTGCAGGTCTGTCTGCAACACTAGCAGAAGCTAATGCCTAATACATTTGTATACATGGCTTCTCACACATTTTCCTCAAAATAAATGTTTAATGTTAATGGCTATGAAATCTATCCCAATGTCTATAAGTCCCTGAACAGTCACCGTTTATTTTTCAAGACAGTGTGCAGCTTTAATTCAATGAAGTGTGCGAAACTGTACGCGATATATATGCAAGCAAGGCGCTACGGGTGTGTATGACTGACGTGGTGGTTACAAAACGAAAATTGCATAATTTCGAGCGAACCACCAATTGGCGCACGAGAGGGCAGGACTTTGGAAGCAAGTTAGATTGTAGAGAAAAATTAAGTGTTACCAGGAGTTAGCTTACACACAGCGGGACGAGCTGTTTGAAGAAAACTGTTTCTCTGCAACCACTATTTTGTCATTTTTAAACGTTTGAGGATATTTGCGTTTCAATATTTCAAGGACGGTAACGCCTTTCGATATAGGTGCTAAGGTAGGAAAGCAACTAATATGGTTTTCTTTGTGTTTATTTTGCTTTAGGTAAGAATGGACTATGGAATGTGAGAAACCCGACTCACTGAAATTGACAACACTGCTAAGATTGAAACTTGTTAAAGTGCTATGTATTTTTGCATTTTAAAAATAGTATTTATGTCCATAATACAGTCCAGTATATTACATTTCATAACTATAATGTCCAGTTTTTTAAAATTTTATTTAGCGGTGTATTTCAGTGGGATTTGGCGTTGCCTCGTTTATTCTAATATTAATGGAATTAGGTTTGGCGATGATGTAGTGTGCACTAGTTAATTAACGTTAGCTTGGAGGATTTTCAAAAACTATGGGGTAGAACTGCTTTGTGCATATCTTTGTTAAACGGTAAACCTTCGAAAATGCTGAGAGGACAGAACAAAGGTCCCATTCAAAAGCACACTTTGCGATGTACTATATATATATATATATATATATATATATATATATATATATATATATATATATATTACTTGAACACGCCTTTTAATGAACGTCGAGAGCTGGAGATCAAACACAAGTTGTTAAGACGGAGGAAAAAGACAGTCATGCTTTTTCAATTTTTCTGTTTGTCCCTGTGAAATGTGTTAGCAGCAGAAGCTACCCCTCAACGACTAAACACACAGCCGATTCTCACCATCACACACAAGACTTATTCAGAAAGCTTAGAATCACACAAGTATAGCAAACACACAGGCAGACAAACACACGCACACACAGAGCAAGCATTGCCCCCCACCCCAAACAAAAAGTCGAATACAGTTTAATATTTGATAACCACTGTTATTTTTTGTTCTGTAGATTACTGTTTCTTGTATTGGTTTAATTGGTGTAGAACATCAAAAAAACAAGCCACGTTTCCAGAAACCATTGGGGAAACCTTGCCCAGCACAAAGCAAACAGGCACAACTGTAAAACCGATGGGGACCAAGGTTACCCCAGTGGTTTCATCTAACTTGTATACTTGTATCAAAAACACAAACTAAGTTAGTATAAACAACTGGGGTAACCTTGGCCCCCATCGGTTTTACAGTTGTGCCTGTTTGCTTTGTGCTGGGCAAAGTTTCCCCAATGGTTTCTTGAAACTTGGCTTGTGTTTTTGATATCTCTACTTTAAATGGCTGGGCACTTTTGATAACTTGGTGTTTTTTTTCATGTTTTTGTTTCAGATATCACTTCTTTTTTTCAAGCTCTCTCTCTCTCTCTCACACACACACACACACACACACCAATGTATTGCTGTTTGGATAGGGTAAATGTAAATAGTAGCCTAGTCTGTTGAAAGGGTGAAGATGTTAATCTGGGTAGAGTGGCAGTTATGTAGTTGGAGTGAAAGTATGACCAGTTAGGGTTCAAATCCTGCCCTTTTTATGTATGTATATGCATGTTAGTTATGTGTGTAAAAGTACATGTTCAATGAAAGTGTCATTCATATCGACATTTATTTCACATTAAAAACATGTGTGTTACATAAATAAAATAGTCTGATTTTGCAAACTGTCGTAATAAGCTTGATCCTTTCATTTAGTATATTGTAACGTTTTCATGTTTCGGAAGTAGTACTCTGGGGAGAAGGTGTTGAATTCTCCAAATGTTTGTTTTATTTGAAACTACAGAGAATTCCTCCCAGAAGCCGGAATTCACGACACCAAAATAATAACCCTACGTTTTAGTCTTGGCACTTTCGCTATCCAGTCACAGCTCACACGCTCACTCAGTCGCACCCAGTTTCTCATTCAAGTTCAACACTGGAGACTGTCTCTGGTCCTCGGGCACATGCGGTTTACTTGGTGCCATGACCAGGTGCTGCGATGTTTGGCTTTAGCAGTGGAAGACAAGCGTAACCTGACCAATAAGTTGCTGCCAGTTCCATCAAAGCATTAAACACAAAAGACAATATTTCTCCATCTAGGAAAGCAACCACCAAGAAAAGGTGTTAAAACCAAGCCTCGTCCAGGACAACTGGAAGCTGCTAGAGACTGGAAAATGCTGGCAGATGTTGGTCAACGGCTTATTTTTCCACCTGAGATTGCCACCACTAACCTTTGACCAGACATTGTCTTGTGGTCTGGATCAGCATGCCTTGTTCACCTGGTAGAGTTAACAGTGCCATGGGAGGATGCTGTGGATGAGGCGTATGAGAGGAAGAAACTTCGGTATGCTCAACTAGCTGCTGAAGCGGAACAGCGAGGATGGAGAGTCCGAGTTTACCCAGTGGAGGTGGGTTGTCGAGGATTTATGGCACACTCTACAACCCGGTTTCTCAGAGGTGTCGGGTTCAGTGGCCAAGACTTGCTTTGCACAGTGAATAACTTGTCTGAAGTAGCAGAAAGGAGCAGCAACTGGCTGTGGTTGAGACGAAAAGATTCTGGCTGGGGATCTCAAGCACAATAGGAAGAAAGCCAAGCTGAGCTGAGTGGGGGATGGAGGAGGGTGATGCAGGGACACCAGAATCACTGTTGAGCCCTCCTGAGGTGTCATGGGCTAGTCGATGGAACACCAAGGATGGAAGGTGCCCACTTGAAGACCCCAGAGATGTAGCCTACTTGGCTCAATCCAGACAGCTGTCATGTTGATGCGCTGGGGAGACTGCGCTGGGTTGATTCCTGGAGCCAGCATTACACTTCAGCCATCAACACCAGACAGAAGAATATTTACATCATCTGATGGAAAGCAACAGAAATGGATGGAGATGCAGATGGATCACATTAGTTTACTGTAAAGCTACATCTTAGTTGGTGCTTATCTTGGTGAGAGCCGAGTTCAAATCAGCATGAAGTTTTAACATCTACTCTCATGTAATGAAAATCATAAAAATAAATGCGTTCCCTAGTATATTTTACAAACAAGTTAATTGTCATTAAATTTGGATTCGCTGTAGTATACATATACTGGATAGAAGTGCCTGGTGTCTGCAAAAAAAGTATGTTGGGAGAAAGACATTTTTACCTTACTTTGACTTATTTCTCTTGCTGTATGACAGGTATTGACTTTTGTTTTCTACATTTCACTTAAGAGTGTTGGGAATATACAAATTAAAAGTGAAATGGTGCTTTTGGATGATTTAGTTTTGCTGCAATTATACAGTGAAAACGCGTAAACTAGCCTTGCTTTATGAGTCTGGCAGTTCTCGTGCTTCACTGATGATAACCTGGCTTGTGGAACTACCGTTCCTCTGTTTTGTAGACATATTGTTGTATAATTACTTGGATTTGTACTGTAAAAAAACACCACCACCATCACTGTAATATCATAGGTAGGCTTGAAAAAGCCTGGCAAAAATGTTACTGTACTTGAAAAAAATCACTGCTTTAAAGTTTATGCATTAACTAATTTAGCAGCCTACATTGACTGAAAGCTAAATACAGAGCATGTAGTCTAGATTCATTAAAAATGGGAAGTACAGTGCTGTGCTGTGGGCTTTGATTGCCTGAGGTAGGAAGCTGGTGGTGCTGTAAAGTGGTGAGCAGATTGCAGAACAACTGTGTTTTCTGTCTGAATCTGATTTAAAGGCACATTTGTATTTCCTAGTCAGTTCAGTGGGTATGGCCTCTATTCATTTTTAACCCTTTGAACCATACTGTTCAACCATTCTAAATGTATTTTCTAATTCAGTGTATACATGTTCTTGTTAAGACCAAGAAGTATTGTTTAAGAAGAGATTTGAAATGCATAAGGAAACCCAACTCCTAAAACTGATGGCTTCTATTAAGTCAGGGCATGAAGTTAAGATTCATGAAGAGCAAGGCAATGTTACCTTCATTGGGTGTGAAGATTCAGGGGCACCGGCAGTTCTAGGGGGCAAAACATAAATCTAACCCAAGGGGACAAGGCGATTTCATACTCGTTCATAAAACAACAATAAAGAAATACAAATAACCTTTTATGTTGAAATGTTAATTGAAGCAAACGCAGATCAATGTTTTCTCAGTGATTCACACTAATTGTTACAAAAGTAGAATAGGTCGTTTTTCCATTGTAAAAATAGTGGTATAAAAATATCGAATTTTAAAAACAACAAACAAAAAGAAATATTCAGGGTATTTTTTTTTTTTTTTTACTAAACTCGATCAGCCTGTTAACAATAGCTAAATATAGCTTTTGTCTGTGTCCTGTAATTAAAGCTTTTTTTAAAAACCCTCAATGCCACGTGTTTCAAAATTTAGGGAAAGCAAGTTCAGCTGGATTGCATATAGCATGTTGTCTGCTGGTGAAGCAAACTTTTAAATCAATGCATTTTTAAATGCTAAAAATAGTTTTCTTTCAGAAATCTTCACTGAGAATTGGATATTGTTATTTGCTGCACTGGTTCTGATTCATGAAAATCGTGAAATCAATTCTCGCCATGAAAAAATACAGCCTTAGTGATACAGCAGTACAAATAAGCAACGTCAGTGAAGGGAAAGTTTAAAAATAAATAAATAACAGGCAAACTGGCTGAAGATTTACCCGTGGCTGGAGTGTAATAACGATAGTGGTCAAATGAGTTGTTTGGTAGTTTGCTAACCACTGTAACCTGTACAAACAATGCGGCTTTGGGCAAAATAAATAAATAAATGAAAAAAAACTCGAAATACAAACTTGGTCAGGCAATGTGCTCTGCATCACAACGATGAACAGCTGGATGTACATAATTGTAGATGGTTACATTTGAGGGACTTTATAGTTTCACAGTTCTTGAAATTTATAGTTGCAAAGGATTTACAGTTTTGTTATGGTGCGTTGCTGGATACTCGATTCAGGAAAAAGGTATACTGTTTTAAAGCATACACATTGTAACCCCTATCGTGAAAGCACACGTTGTTCTAGTTTAAAAAGCAGAACTACATAAGGTAGTGAGAATGTATTATTACACAAGTATATGAAAACAGAAATCGATCTACTTCTCAAGATTGTGTTTCCTTCACTATTATCTCTCCTGCTCGGTTCATAATGCAGGGAGCTGCTACTTGAACCATGTCATACATAGCTACTTGCTTTTTTTTTTTTTTTTTTTTTTTTTTGTGTGTGTGTGTGTAGTTTTATTTTAAAAGGATTTAGGCAAAACTAGTAATTCTCCACCAAATTTGTGTCTTCGTTTTTAGCAATAACAGAGTTACAAAACAACAACGGTCATTGAAATGTCTATTTAAATGATCAGACATGAAAGAAGTTAGAATGTGTATTGCACTGTAGCATTTAAGTATTGCAATTAAGTATAGGTCTACATTATTTGAAGGATCTTCTCGTGTATGTGAAATAACGGACAGCAAAGCATCGAAAAGAAATTAAATTGCAGCTTCTAAAAAAATGGCCTGAAAACCCTCTGCTGTTTTGGATTTTTAGTTTTTGTGAAATGCCTAAATGATCCAAACACAGTGGATTGCAAACTGTACAAGTGGCTCTTAGCATATGAAAGCACAACCAATTTCTGCTGTACTTGATGTATGTTCACATTATTATTGTTGTTGTTGTTGTTGTTATTATTGTTGCTGTCGGGGACGAATTGTTGAAAAAAGCAGTTCTCTAGTTTATTTAACCTGTGATGTGTTAATGTTGGAAAAACAAAATTGCTGCGATATGAACAACACAAGAAAGGTAAAGTCATCTGTTCCTTTTAAACACTGCAGAGGGTTATGTAACACTGTTTAAACTATGGTACAGTCCCAGTATTCTTTTTTAATGTTTTTAAGTTAGCATGGAGCTCACAGACAAAATCAAATTGACACTGCCAGTGAATACATGTGATTGAAAATTCCTGGAGGTGCAGTCATATTGAGCTCAGTCTAACAGCGCCACTCCCTCTGTTTGCTGTTCATTAACCAAAGATAAAGTACATCTTGGGAGGTGCACAGTAAAAAGAATGGCAGCAGTAATACATTGATATTGAATCATTTTTTCGCAGGATGTGATTAGACTTAATTAAATTGAATTGTGACAGAAGGGTCAGCTGATGCTGAGCATATTTGTGAATGGGGGGTTATAGATCAGATGTGCTGGTGCTGAAGGACACTGGCGACAGTGACGGGCGGGCATACAGGTAGCTTTTGCTTTTAAGTTTTTTTTTTTTTTAAATTTGAGAGGCACTGCGGCAATTGCCGTCGGTTATTTTGCGTCCTGTTTAAGTCTCTCGCACACACTGAGGTTGCTCTTCCTCCTCTACTGTGTGTGTGGCATAACTGACAGTTCGGCCATCACCATGCACACAACCACTTTACATAGTGCTGATTGATTCACCTCCTTTTCTGGTCCTGCATTAGCTCGTATCATTGTCGTTTTTCTCCTCATTTTTTTTCCACTCATTATGACATTGTGAAATGTACTTTATGGCACAATGCCAGCTTGCCATCAGTATAAATGGTGGTTTCAAAGAATGACCCAGCAGTGTTGGTCATGCAGTTGCAGTGCACGGAAATCTAGTACCCTTTTATCAAGAGCTTCCAGGAGTGTTTTAGATGTATTGCAGTTTAATATGTGATGCCTTTGGATAGAAAGTTTCATGGGGCCTTAGGGAAGAAACTTCAGCGAGTAAACTTCTTAAGATAAAAATAGTAATTGTGAGGCCATGTAATGCTTGGTAACATGTGATAGGCTTCAGTCTCCCACCACACGTTCAAAGATTGTGTGTTGACGTTTGGGTTGTTAAAGTGAAGACTTGACAAAGTAGCATGGCATGTGGGTGCAAGGAGGGGGGGCATTCTGTGTTTTTATGTGAGTAATCTAATTAAAATTCTGTCGTTTCATTAGATAGCTACTTTAATGTAGGATGTAAAAGTGGGGGAGTTCACGTGTCAGATGCAAAAGTCTCTGACTCCAGTTGATTTTCTTCAGATTGTCTCTCCACTGTTGGTGTTATACATCCCTTTTTCAGCTTCAAACCAGCGCTTTTGTTCAAAAGTATGTCATTTTAAGGTTGAAATTGATCTCGTGTCTGATTTGACTTCTTACAAAAGCAACCCTCTTTTTAGTGGACTAGGACATTGCTGTGTCAGCTGAAAATAAAGGGAGCTGGGTGACTACATAACATAAATGCTCCCACACTTTTCCATTGCAAAAGTATTGTGCCCAGTCTTGAAAACTTCAATAAGAAAGTGTCATTTTATGTGCTTCAGGCATGCATTTGTTAATTAAGTCAACGTTTCCATCTGGCATATTAATGTCTTAGTAGTTTCGAGTTTGCCTTGTGAACCAATGGGTTCATCATTGCAAAGCAGATCTGCGCAGCAGCTGTTTCTTGGTGCCCAAGTTGGTGACATAACAGGGCAGCTGGTGCAGGTATCTGCGCAGCTGAATGGTGCAGATGCCCAAAAGAAGCTGCCACAGAATCTGTTGTAATGTAAACCATACCAAACATAGTTGCTGATTGAAGCACAATTGACAGGCAGTTCAGCGAAGGTTACCTTCCTGGTGTAACCAAAAGGAAGAAGAGCAAATATATATGCTGAAGCAGTTTCCTGTAATGATGATCCATAATCATTAATGTTTTATCAGGCCATTTATATGGAGCCAGGTAAATGTGTAAAATATGTGGAAAAATTTGACCCAGGCAGCTTAAACATTAACAGCACCTAACCACTTAATTGCACTTGCAATGATCATGCTTTAAATTATACAGCGTCACAATAAATCAAGTAATGAAAAATAATGATCAATATCCATATACTTTAAAAAAAAACAAATCTTTGTCTTTTGAACTACACACTAAACAACCCGATTTTGGCATGGTACCTGATAAACCCCTTAGAATCAGAAATGGTGTAGAAATATTGCATTGGCAAGCAGTTCTTTAACTACACAGTAGCAGCTGCCATTCTTTTTACGCTGTGATTTAACACCTCTGCTCCACGGTATTCGACTCAGTCAGCCCATTCTGGGTGAGCCCAGTCTCTTGGCATGCCATTGTGTTGTGAATAATAGCTGCATTTAAAGCTCTGACCAGAGTTTAACGTTTGAGTTTGTCAGCAGTTGTTACTTTATTTTATAACCTGTGATGAGCCTTGGACATAACACCTTACTGGAAAATTTCAGCAGTTACTGTGCACAGTACAGATCTCTGAAACTGCCTTTTTGATTGATTAACTTGAGGGAACAGTGGGAAATCTCTAGATAGCCAGACTACAGTATTTTTAAAATAAATAAACTGTACTTGGAAATTCAGTAATAGCCACCTTGTTTCCAAAGTTATAGCACGGCCAATGTCGGTGTCATTTGAATTATGCATTTATCTGACTTTTTGTAAAGCAGAGAATATTTTAAGATCAGGCTTCTATTCTTTCTTGTAAGGAGTTTGCTGTTCTTAACCTTTTTTTACTGACCTTCTACAGTAGCTGCCTGCAACCTAATTAAGCCAGTAGTCAAAATAGTTGCCATAAACTTGCAAAGTAAATTTGCAAGGGCGTGTATTTACTTCTGAAAATAAATTATGTTTCAACCTAATCATTGTCTTACATCCACATTTTTACCCCAAACCTTTTAAATAAATCCTAACCTTAATCACTGTTACAATGCTAATTTGCTATTCAGGCCCCTAGCAGGATGATTGCGATATTATTCTCTACAGCAAATGTTATTCAAAGTGTGGATTCCTGGAATGTGTAGTACTGGACCGACCAGCTGACAGCCTGCAACAGTGATGAGTCACTTCACTTTCAGTCACAGTGTATTTCTGTACTGTCTAGGCTGACAGAGGAAATTTATTTTATCATCTTTTTCTAAAACAATGAAACACTTCCTTAAGTGTTTTGTCTTCAACCTCAAAACACAGATACACATGGCTTTCGTTATGTGATGCTGCCCTGACATCTTGGTGTGTAGTCTCAAGATAACAGCTAGATAATGACTAATTACGTAACTAAAATGTTTACCTTTTTCTGTTTTAAATAAATAAGAGATTTCAAAAGATGAAAAATCTCAAGGTTTGCTGCTTGTTTTCCTTTAGTTAAGGTATAAAGCAGCTTGATGGATTAGATGTTTTGTTTTCTGGTACCTAATCACTGCTTGTGTTCTGTCTTCTATTTACACCAGTGGTAAAACTTTTTGTTGGGTCATTTGGAATAGAAATGCATTGTACAGTAGTTAACGTGTTCCAGAACACCCTGCGAAGTTTACAAGAAATGCATCGCATAATCTCTGTTGTGTCCCATGTTGTCTGTATTGCAACAGTATATTTTTAAACATACTGTTGACTACTCTCTTTATATTTTTAATCTATCATCACGGTTTATAAATCAACGTGGCAATATTTGTCAACATCTAGGCTGCAGTGTTTGCCAAGGGGTGGGGGGGTGGGGGGATCTTCTATGGTATGCAGTGTACCCAGATCACGCTCCCTCCTGCAACAATGCTGGTTTTATTTCCAACATTACTGCACTCATTTCAATCCGAGCAGTAGCATTGTTGCAGGAGGGAGTATGAACTGGATACACTGCAATGTTAAGAAGAAAATAAATTCTCTTGGCTAACATTCACAAGAAAGTTGAAAAAAGCAGTTCCCTAGTTTATTTAACCTGTGATGTGTTAATGTTGGAAAAACAAAATTGCTGTGATATGAACAACACAAGAAAGGTAAAGTCATATGTTCCTTTTAAACACTGCAGAGGGTTCTGTAACCCTGTTTAAACTATGGTACAGTACCAGTATTCAGTATGTCTGGACACCTGTACTAGATTATCATACTGTAGGTTTTCATGTTGTTGCACCATACTAAATCTTTTTTTTTTTTTTTTGTATTCGTTTGTGTGTGTGTGTAGATATTGAATATTTTCTATTAAATTCTTTGTACCTACATGTTGATTCATACTCATACTTCCAGTAATTCTGCATTGATTCACACCAGGACTGAGTAAAACTGAAAGTGATAAGCTCAGCATATTTTTTTATGATGATGTGGAGGAGTTTCTTTCTAGTAAAGGACTATAAAGGCGCCCTCTGCAGCATACAAATCAAGGCAGCTGTCTGACAAATGGTGAACTTTGATAGATGGTGCTGTTACATGGCACGAAAAAAACTGTTATACGATATGAACATTAACACCTCCAAGATGGATATGGTCATTCTTACTGTTCGACTGACCAGACCTTTTCAACGGTTTGGTGTCTTGGTGGGAGGGGAGTGCATTACTTATGGTAGAGTCTGAAATATGATTTGGAACTCATTTTGTTTGTGATGATGGGGGATCACATGCTAAGTCTCTTGAGCCCTTGAGTTTAAAGGACCCTTTTGTGAATGGCCGTTAATTTCCATTTCATTGGATAGATTTGTCAAGCAGCGGCCTCCATTTTTTAGCAAGTGCCTGATTTCTTCTTCTGTAAATTTGGCTGCAGGGAAATCTGTGCACCGAGCAGCCTTTGCTGAAATGCACCAGAATGCATTCAGTAATTAGTACTTCCCGTAACCTCGCCTTGTTCAGTGAACTGGTTCCTTGTTTAGATGGAATATGTGTTGCGCAGGACGGTGCGTCTAGCTGATAAAACGAGGAGATTTGCATAAACCTCGAGGTTACTTGTCATTTTAGAATACGAATATTTGAAACACTTGACTCCAAAGCACAATGAGAAGTTGCACAGAGCTGGATTTGCTCTGGGATGTTCAGACTGAGAGTCAATATTGTCTACTGCCAATTATGAAAGACTGTTTACTTAGAAGGGATAACTTATTGTGTAATTAAGAGTTAAGGCTTTCAGTTGGTTACTGTAGGGGTCTGAGGTTGTTGGCAAGTCTACCTCCACACACTGAATACCGAATTCCCAAAAGCATCCCTGCTTTGCTGAACACACGCTCGCTCGGGACCGATGTTGCAGGGATACTTATTATGCTCTTTGCCAAGGTTGTTAGGTTCGGAAAGCATGTCCTGGTTATTTTTTCACCAAATCAATAACTGGACATTTTAAATCTAGAAGTTGTTCAAATATATAATAAACTGTGTTCCACCTTGTTTGTATGTCCTTTTTATTAACTTGAGTGGTGCTTTTTCTGTGTTCAGCATTTCTGTTTGTTTGCTATTTAAAGCACTTGCTGCCATTTAAAATGTGCAACCACTCTCCTTGCTGCTGCCACTAACGTATGGACATGTCTTACATTCTCCAAGCTTTTCTGAATGAAGAGAGTTATATTGTGCCCTACACAGCTCACATTTGCCTTTCTCCCAAAAAGTGACACAGCACACTCGCTTGCAAAAAGCAAAGACATTGCTCTGCACACGCTGGCCGCGTTGTCATGAATGCAAGCTATTACTTTTGTAGCCACTTCAGACTGTGTTTTATCTGATTGATTGCTTCTGCTAAATTCACACTCTCTCGTGCAGTTTTTGTGACGCTATACTTTTGACTCAAGTTCCCAGTTTTGCTTAATGTAATGGCAGGTGACTGTTAAACACTTCTTGTGCCATGCTTGTCCATACATCGATAGTGACGGACGTTGAATTACATTCCTGACTTAAATCCTGTCAAAACTTTTCCTTTGCACATTCGTGATCCAGAGCAATGAATTTGGAGATTGTCTTTCGACGGGGCATTTCATAGCCCGCAGCAAGATTCACAATCAGATTTTTAAACGCAGCTCCCTCTACTACACTAACAGGTCTGATATCTTGTGTGACAACATCCACTATCAGGCCTGTTATTTCTTTTGCTGTGATGCTTTTTGATTCTGAAAGGCAGCCTACCTCTAGTCTCTTCTCTAGGTTTTTTTTTTTGTTTTTGTCACTTGTTCTGAAAACGTACCTGCTGCGTAGTGGGCAGGGAGGTGTTTTTATTATTATTATTATTATTATTATTGTTTAAAGGAACCAAAGGACAGGCAAGGAATAAGAATGTAGATTTACATTTTGCCGGTCCAATAAAAAACGGTCCTTTAATGAACTGATACTTTTTTTTTTATGGTTATTCCAACAAATCGATATATTGTCCCAGCCCTACTGCAAAGATAGCTATTTTTGTTAATGACTATGTGCCATAGAGTTCAAACGTTTATAAAAATGTACCAAAATGTACATCTCTGGAGTTTCTTAGCCTTTCTGTTAAAATGTGTATTTGATGGATGGGACACAAAATTTTGGGCATGTGTGTTCTGAGGAACGCATGAACAGAAAAGCTAGCGTGACCTCTGCTGTTTAGATCCAGTCATATTACTGCTACCAAGTCACTTGTGGATGACACAGGGATATCAGAGGATTGCATTAAATTTGACCTGTATTTAAATTTATATGTTTAAACCATCGTTATTCCCGATAGGTACTAAACTTAGACTTTCCTACCTTTAGCAAAATAGTTCAGGATTGGTTGCTTGTCAGGGCCTGTGAAGGCAGCATCCTGCTGTGTGTTTTAAAAAGAAACAAATGCAGTACTACAATGCTCTTGTTGGATTGCCTGATATACTGGCGATTTTATATCTGCACGGTTCCTTTTTATGTTTTCTTTTTCTGAGCAGAAAATTACATTCGCACAATAATTCAGCCTGGAAACCTACTTCACAGGTTACTCAAACCCCTGTAACTCAACAATTGCTGTTTGAAAATGACGCTTGATTGCTTGCTTTCAGCTCCAGTCAGTTGTGTGTGTGGGGGTGGGGTGGGGGAGGGGAATGTATTTTTGGAAAGGGCTACATCCTGGGATCCTTTGAGGAAAATTCTGTAGGTATGGAACCCGAGTGGTTAGCACTTGCGTTAGAGATGGAAATAACGATCCTTTTTTTCCATCCCTGAGGTATACTGTATAGACTTAGGTAAATTGGCTTAGTGGTGTAATAACGGATTTCATAGCATTTATGTGTTTGTTTCCAGCTTTGTTCACGAGGGAAATACACTTGGTGGTTTCATTCAGTTCCACTTCTAGGTCAGTTGTTTCCATGACAAAAAGAATCACGTTGTCCAGAACAACGTTAAGCAACTGGATGCCCAGCTTTGATCAAGGATTGACTATGTTTAACATGCATGGGCGCTGTTCTACCTTCGGAACTGCCCCCCGCCCCCTCCCTCCCAAATCTATTGAATGTTGGCTGTGTCCGTTCTGCATGCTGGATACCTTCGGATTCTTTGTTGATTTCTGTATTCTTTTTCTTTGTTTCAGTATTTGTTTCCATGCAGAACCTCATGCTGTAAAATATTCCAACACCACTGAAACAAGGAATGACACATTGTGTTAAAAACCTACCTGTCCTTTTCATAAACGCTGCAGTAAATTTTAGGGGACATTTTCCTAAACACAGGTCTTGAGTGAACCAGCTGTAATTGTAATGGGGGGGGCAGGCAGATGCAATTTATTTTTAGCCAGAATGTACCATTTATGCAGGATTCAGGAGATTACTGTGTGGAGTAATTTGCACTGTAGTCTGAGTCTTGCCTTGCAGCCTGTGAATCACAGGATTACACCCACCTGAATTTCTGTTGTGGTAAATAGGCTTTCTCTCTGTTGCACTGCTGTTCTTGTTCTTGTACAAGCATGTTCAGGATTAGAATCCCCTTGCCCAGACTCTGAATAATGGCCTAGAATTGTCCTTTTTTTTTTGGTTAATTACAGGGAGTTATCCACATACCTGTTTGTTAGTTGAGGCCCAATTCCCCACTTTGTGAACAGAAACTTCCTTATGGAAGCTTATGAGAAGTGTGTGTTTATGCTGGGCACAGAACAAATGAAACATGAGATTCACAATTAGGTTAGCTGTGTAAACCAGGCTGGTTTATTATTATATTATAATATTAAGTCTTTCCCATTGTTTTATGAAAAATTCCTTCACGCATGTTGAATCTTTCCATGAATTAAATCCAGGCTTCTACAGTATTTGTGTTTCCAATATTAAGCCTATAAACACTGTTAATGTGTCTGTGCCCTTGACTTCCAACTTAAAATAGAAGCCAGCTTTCGAATGAGTACAGGATTCTGACTGAATACATGAGTGAGTTTTTTTCTGGTCTGTGCAGATCTAGAATCCCAATTCTCACTGCCTCAGGATGAGAATATTTTGCTTTCCCTGGGCCTTTCCCTACTCTAGTTTGATTCCTGGTTGTGTAATTTAACACCTTTTTACAGGTTCTTCTTAAACTTAATTAGTCTCTGATAAAGCAGAGCTCTGTGAATGCTATAGACATTGATAATGAAGTCTAGAATATGTTATGTTTTCTGTTTTGGATGCTTAACAAAATGTTTGTGGTTTTTTACAGTTGGTAGACTTGGTCATTCCCTGTCAAATGAACTTTATTGTTTACGTTATGGGCCAATAATTGGAGAGTGCCCGTGATGGGTGAAAGTGAGCACTGCAAAGGGCCGTGTTTGAGAGGTCATATCTTTCAGCGCATTCAAGATATCTTCTTGATACTCGCTGGACACACAGATCTGGTTTTAATAATGTCAACATATTGCCTATTGGTGGCCATGAATGTTAGTGCGATGGAGGCAAATGTAGAAAAATGCCCCCAAAAAATGCTGTGTTGTACTTGTGAGAACTCCTGATCCTCTGTAGTTTATCACCTTCTCTGTGGTTTCTACAGGTAATCCAACAACAACTTCGACTGTATGGGCAATGTCAGTGTCACATGGTAAATGATTACTGAGTTATGAACCCGGGTCAGGTCAGAAATGGCATTCCTTCAGCACTCAAGAAGGATAGGTAGCAGATACACACTTGTGGTTTTAATGTGCATGTCATACTTTGTCCTTAAAAATTGCACACTTTTTGTTCTCACTGATGGTATTCAAGTTTTACATGCATCTAGACAGCTAGTAACTGCTAGAACAGGTAGCAAAATAAACTGTGGTGTGGTACCTACAGTGTTATATCCAACTCTTGAGCAGACTGCTCCTCTACCAAAAGGTCTTTCTCGGGCAGTTTGAGTCAGCCGTTTTATTTTTTTGAAATAATAAAGTAAGGTTCCAGCAGTGGTAACGTCAAGCCCCCGCTAATTATGCTGTGATCTGGTTCAGTTATATGGCTCATGGTTGCCTGGATCGGGGTGAGATTGATTTTTAGTTAGATAACCAATAAATCTAGTAATTTTAAAAGCAGATTTTGATTTGTTTTCATAACTATCGATCATTTTTAGGTTACTCATTGAAAAAATAACAAACTTTATGTTCTGATTACGTTTGTCCGTTTCTCTGCTGCAAAGTTTTGAAAATGGCCATGGAAAACTTTCTTTTTTTTAAATTGGATAACTTTTTATGAAGAACGAAACTTGCATGTGGGTTGCCAAAGATTTCCCGAGAAGTCGTTCTAATGCTCGTTCTTACCAGCCTTCTTTGCTGTCAAATCTGCATGTAAATTGTCTAGCAACAGCTGTTGAAGGATTTGGTCTTTGGTTTCCCACATTTCTTTAGGTGATGATATCTGTGAAAAGAGCATGCATTATAACTTTGACCTAAATATTGTGCAACACGTTTGAGTTTTGTTAGTATTGGTGTAAGCTTGAAGGTGAACGTCCATATAAATGACTAGTTTTTTATGTTCTGTGTAAATTAAAATATGATGGTGGATGTTAGTCTTTTCACTGATCTTTTATAATTTCAAATAGCGTGTCAGTTTTGTTTGATGATAAAAAAAAAAAAAGAAAAAAAATAGATGGAATTGACTTGACAAGTAGTGGAATAAGAGCTCTGCGTGTTGGTTTTGCTAATAACCTACACCTACAGTACGATGATACAGTTTTACTTCTTTTAGATGTCGCAGTTGGCATTTCTTTTTTGGTGCTTGTTGAAGTTTAAATATTTGACCCACTTCCCTTGAAATGTCTGTGCTTTGTGTATTTCTTTTTAGTGTTCTTATGATGTCGTTATCTGCCGGCATTGTCTGAGCTGCCCCCATACCAAACAAGCTGCAGCTCATCAGTGGTTAAAGCAAGCATTGGGGGTCCATCCTCCTGGTTGGAAGCCCTTCTAAGATAAAGCTACAGAATATTTTAATCTTGAACCGTAATGTTTGAAAGAGGCAGCAGTGAAAATGTTTGGCGGGGCTGGGGGCTGCATTGAACCTTATTCTAAAAATCCCAGCACATCAACTGAACTCCTTTCAGTCTGCGTGACGTGTGTCTGACTGGAAAGATTATCGAGTATTTTCACTAGACTGATACACAGGTGTTTTCTGCTGCAATTACAGTACTGAAGAGGGAGGGGGAAATAATAATAATAAATATAATAATAATAATAATAATAATAATAATAACTTTTTTCCAGAAGAAAACCTCCAGTAAACACATCTGCATTCCAGTATTGCCAGAGGGATGAACAAATTAATTTATCTGTCTTCAGAAGTGGCTGTTAGGAAAAGCTAAACTAAATATAAATCTGCCAGGAGAAGAAAAAAAAAGGATAATTGCTTTAGAATGTGAACACTCTTCATATTCCTTTCTTGTCAGCAGTAAATAAAAGGCGTTTCTATTGTTTTAAGTGTTGTAAGAATCTAGCTGCAAATTGTTTTGCTACTGCAGTCTTTAGGCCCTTGTGTGATTGTTTTAGAATAGGAAATAAAAATGTGAACTCTTTTTTTTTTTTTGATGTGATCAACAAAGATCATTCCTGGACTGAATGGGCAGTCCATTCACTGTTTAAAAACCTTTACTCACTTACCTGAGATCCTAATCCACACCACACACAAGCACACTATATATGTGCACAACAATTGAGCTGCAGTTGGTTGCTCTTCTCTTAAAGCCTGTAATTTTAGAATTCCATGATATTTTCACAGATGAAATGAGTTGCCATTGCAGTCTCTGCCTAGACCCTAGAGGGTGGTGGTGTATATCAAAAAATCCCCTTGCGGTCTAGCATGGCTGGCAGTTGTTGCTCGAGTTACTTAATTATGTATCTAACAGCCCTGGTTGCTGTGTACTGTAAGCTTTGGAGAGGAGACTCTGGGGGAAGTCCCTTTTTAGTAAAGCACTTTTCAGTATTAGAAAAAGTATGTCACAAATAGTACAGCCCACATGTTTTAACCTTTTATAAGCGCCATTGAACAGCCACAATCTTTTACATTTTTTTTTATCCATGTATTCACAGTTGATTGGGGGATTTCTCCTAATAAAATTCACTAGGACCTACAAATAAAATGATCTAAATTCACCTGTTACATTGCTATGTGTTTCTGGGTTTAAAAAAAAAAAGTCCCATTCAGTCCCTGTATTGTTGAAACCGAGAAAACAGCAAAGTGGTTGAGAGGGACTTTAATTAAAAAGCAGAAATGTGTGACAATGTGATGTTTTGAGCGGTGGGGGCAATAAGATTGCTTCAGCAGTGCATGCAGAGGTAACAATGGCCAATTCCAGATGTACAGTGGGGGGGGGGGGGTTGAGTCGGTTATGTGAACCAATAGTCTTTGAATAAGGTACGACAGGAATCATTTCACCTTTTAATTGTATATAAAAGAAAACAAAACATGTATGGGGGGGTAAAAATCTCTTGACCAAACTATTATCAGTTAAATCATTAAGGAAGAATATATACGGGCTACTGTCTGGCGTATGTTTTATTTTTTTATCTGTTTATTTTTTTTAAATCAAATATGGTGTCGTTTTAGTATGGGAGGGAACATCTCCTATAATCCAAGAACAACAAATATGTAAATCCAACATTCCTGCAAAGACTTTTATATAAAAAAAATCTTACTTCCTTTTGAACAGTTGAGCCTTGAACTGCCTGTAGGCTGCGTTTATCCCATGACCTTCCATTGCTTCAGCTTTAGCATCTGTGTCTGTGTGGCTTGTGTTAGCATTTAAAAAGAAAGAAAAAGATAGATAGCTGCTTTCAGAAAATTCCAGATGAGGATGAGGATGTTTCGGTTCACACAGTCAGGGCCAAATGGAGCAGTGATGACCGACTGGGGGTTGCTGTTGTTCAGTGAGTGAGTGACCTTCATATTGAAACTCTTTTCTTGAATTCCCACTGCACTCTCTCGCTGTGTTGTGGTACTTTCATTCTCTGCTTTAACACTAGTCTATGCTGCAAGCCAGAGAGACACTACAAAATGATCAGTTTTTACATTTGTGTCTTGGATACACTTCAAAACACAGATACATGAACTACACTTACACTGTAGATGCCATTTGGTAATGTATACAGATCTGTGATTGTGTGGTTATTTTCCTTATCTGTCTCTGTTGTAAGAGCATGTAATAGAGAGTAAATAATAGTTCTTCCTCACTCAAAAAAAAGAAAGATCCCCTCTATGATCTATATATTCGGTTACTAAGAGGTTGTGATTTCTTGGGTAATCCAGGTTACAAATGAATAAAACAAAATGCTGGTACTGGACTTGTGATTTTGCGATGCTAGCGATTTTGAATTCTCCAGTTATGGCAGTTTCCATAGCGACCATTAAGTGCTATACCTGCACTGGTTTGTGTGGGGGAGGGGAAAGGGCATTAACATGATAAATGCCTTGTTTCTATTCTGAATACAGATATTTGGTGTATTGGACTAACTCAACACACATTCAAGTTTGGTGTGGAGTTCTTTAGGCAGGAGCATATCTCTCTTGCCATTTAGGTATGGTGTTTTATATACTATTGAAGTTTTTTTTTTTTTTTTGATTAGTATAGAAAATGAACATTTCGCAAATATCAGTGTACGACAAGTATACAGTCCAGCCTACGCAAAGGGATCTCTCATTAGCATGCTGTTTGGGATACTGACAGCACAGGCATGGAGCTAGTCATTTTAGTGTATAGAAATGATGAGAACAATTCAAGCGGTATGACTTTGTATGGCATGTGTAAAAGGAAATTGCCCTCTGCACCTGTGAGATAAGATCCATTTTTTACATTGTTCTGGCATGCTGATAGGTTGTCAAGGAAACCACTGATTTTTTTTTTTTTTTTTTTTTGTTCATTGGGGGACACATTTCTTCTGTATTGTCTTGTGGACCTGCTTTCAAAGGGAAATTCATGAAATTCAAACGTGTTAAGGATTCTTGATAATGTCATGGACTGGGTTTGTTGCTGAGAATCTGAGATCACGGTTAGATGAAGATAAGGTGCAGTCTTCAATGCTTTTCTTATTGATACTTGGTAGAAGCACCCTTCAGTTTATTTAAAAATAAAATAAATAAACTTTAAATGCTGAACTTTAAGACTAAGACTTGATAGGTACTTTTTACTGTATTAATAAGTGTTTGTTTTGTAATTTTACCTTGGTTTGTAGTTTTATGTTAACATTTTTAAATGTGATTTCTGGCATTATGGCTCTACTTTATACTTTAAAGTAAGTACTACCACTACAGTACTACCAATAACAATAAAAACATATACAGGCCTTGATTTAAACAAAGGCCTATCTTTTTTACATGTTAATTTAGGTGATTAAGCTTTTTCCTGTAACAACTCGGTAGGTGTGCAGAAAAAGTTTATTTAGGATGTGGTTATAGCAGCATACGGCATTTGGCATTCAATATCTGCATTTGTTTCAAAGTCACATGCATAAATGTCATAGGTTTCTGGGAAAATTGTCCCCTTCACGTCGGTTCCCATGGATTGCTGCAGGCAGATGGTAAAACATTTAGACATTGCTTGACAGGTGTCCAACATCTCTGTACAGATGACGCCTGTGTGGTTTGCAATGCAGTCGTGTTGCTTTTCTTGCTGCATATTGCAGTAGTTGCAATGTAAATTATCAAGCCAAGCTTTTAACACGAACAAACCAGTTTAGTTTTTGTGTCTGCCATGTTTATTGACTATAAATGCATTCGGAGACTGCTTTGCAAGGAAATTGTACGTTTTAAAATTTAAAGTCTGTTTCAAGTTCATGGGGAAAACTGATCGTTTTACTACAGTGGTCCGTTTTCCCTTGGGGGGGTGGTGGTGGTTATGTTTTTAAAAGCTTCAACGTATTGTCTGTTGCAGAGCCAAAAATAGAAACCAAAAATCAGTTGCAAATGTGTTAATGTACAGTCTCTGTGATAATGGGGTAAAGACTGACAGAAAAAACCATTAGAACCTGGAACTTTTTGTTCTACCCTCATTTTATGATCTTTAAAAAAAAAAAAAAAAACAACAATCTGCTTGGTTGGTGTGAAATGTTGTTATATGGGAGTAAGTTAATGATTTTAGTATTAAAAGAATATTATTCTGTTTTAGTGACCAATGTTGCTTTTTACATTCTTCCACAGTGTAGCCTGCTACTGTATGCACTGTGTGTTCTCAGAAAGCTGGCACATGACATTCCCAAGAATCCCAAAGGTATTTTTTAGCTGTAGGGACACAGGCTCCTCCCTCCTGATATTTGCCTGCCTGTGTCCTTCTGTGAGTGTGAGGGTTATATCCTAAGCCAGTCCATCTAAGGGCATTTTATTCACCACAAAAGAACACTTTGCTTTTTTTAAAATCCATTCATCCTTCAGTGATTTTGGTTGCTGGGATCACGGCAGTGCCCACTTCCTCATTATTCCAGACTCCTTGTCCTTTTCTAAAAAGGCACAAGACCTGTTTGCTTGTAGAAACAAGTACTGATGTTGGTTGCAATGTTTTAGTACTACCTTGTGGTTGAAATGTATTGGTGTTGATTATATAATATATGCCTATAAACTAATCTTGCGGGGTTACTGAATTTATTTTATTTATTTATTTTTAAATAAATTAACTTTTTTCCCCAGCTAAACTTTAAATAATTGTGCACAAAATGTGTTTTGCCTTTTTAGTGCAAAACACATTTGAAAGCATTAATTCACTTATCAGATGTTTCAGAATTTTTTCAGTAAGCCCCCTGGTGGCCAAAGGCAAGTATAGAGCTGAGTAGTGGATTGACAATTACCTTAGATCAGGAGTACAACTTTTAGCCCCTCCAGTCCAGATATTCGTTCCAACATTATGCATTAAATTAACAAAATCAAATCATTTAAACCTCTGCCCTGGGCCCTTTTTCAGTATGTAATCAGAATTTCAATGATACCTGTTGGATCTGGAGAGGAATGGCCCTCTAGCTGATCACCCTTGCATTGGATTTGATTTTAGATTCAAGCGGTGAAGCACACTTGCATACAGTAAGCCCACTGCTTTCCTATGGTGTTACCGTACCTGCAAACCCGTTTTAAGTGATGCCAGCAATTAAATGAAGAAAGCTCATTGAAACCCTCTGGAAGCATGTATAGTGTTTATGTCTGCTTTGTTTTCGGTTTATGGTGCTATAAAAGATTAAGAAGAATAACAACAATCAGTAAATACCAACAATTGCACAAATGCACAAAGTAGGCTCAGGAAGGAATTTCAACCCTAAAGAATAATTGTATAGCACCGGCACTGAGCATGCAAGCAGCAGCCTTGTGTTCCACGCTTGTGTTCCACACTTGCTGTCTTAGTCTTTAACTAGACTGTCTATTTTGTATGCTTTTAATACCAGTAGTTTTGGTAGATCCATTCATATCCAATGGAAGAAAGCTGAAGCCCCCTAAATAATCACTTTGCCATTTGATCTTTCTCATCTGAGTCTTGGCTTCCTGATACTTAAAACAGTGTGTGTGTGTGTGTGTGTGTGTGTGTGTGTGTGTGTGTGTGTGTGTGTGTGTGTATATATATATATATATATATATATATATATATATATATATATATATATATATATATATATATATATATATATATTTATTTATTTATTTATTTTTTTTTATTAATGTGCAAAAATCCCTGTACTATTTTCAGTACCAGTAATATTGTTGCAGCTGTTGGCATATTTCATGTCCTTGCTGCTGTAATCTTCAATGTGCATTACTGTACGTTTTGAAAAGAGAAATCCAATCTAGGTTGACATGTTATTGGCTGCTTTTCTGGGAATCAAATCTTAGAAGTCAGGATTAAAAATACACATTTTAAGTGACACTGGGCGGCACTCATTTAATTAACAACTGCGGTGCATGTTACCTTTTGTTTTGAAAGACACAATTGCGTGTTGTAATTTGTGTCATTGTTATAGTATGCAAGTCCATTTGTACTTGTACCTCCCACTGGCCCTTTTTTAATTAGAGGATACTGGAGAACTCCCTGTGAATAGTCCATCTTGGAAACTGAATCATGAAGGCTGCCTCCCAATAACAAACTCTAGAATCTCTGAAGATGTATTTAACCCCCCCTCCCTGGACATGTGTATTCCCAGTGAGGGGGCAGGGGGGGATGGAATTTTAAAATATTACTTCAAAAATGGAATGTCATGCAGGGGATTGGAAGCAAAACATGGAAATAAAGGGTGGAAGGTCAGTACTTGTTTTTAACTGTTTGAACAATACTGCAGCTTTCTACAGTCATTACTGGTAAGTTAAATCCATAAACTCTTTCCTTCTATGTGCAATGTGGAAAAACTTGCAGTAAATTGTAACATTTTTGGCCTGTGCAGAATTGTGAAATGCTGACTGATGGGTGTTGGTGTGGGTGTGGATAAATTATAGTTTCCAGTACTCTTGTTGCTGGATTTGACCATATAGAACCAGGCTTGCTGCATGTTGTTTGTTAATATGCAAACATCTCGATAGTTAAAGGCATTAACAAGGAATACAATTGCATACGTTTATTATGCAGTTTCTCTTAGTGATAAGCAGACATGGGCGTGAAGAGTTACACACTTCATTCATAGGTAAGGAAGGCAAGCAGTGAACTATGTACAGTATTTCTGTGCCTTGCATTTGCACCATCATTAACTGTTTCTAAAGCATTCATACAAGCTGATTTCTCTCTTCCATAATGCTGATGGGTAAAACACATTACTGATATATAATTGCTTCCAGATGCCTTTAGTGTACATCCCCCTTGAATCATTGAGCCACCATCATTGTTCTTGTTCTTAATAAACTCCCACTGTTTGCTGATAGCAGAAAGGGATTATGATTGGGCTAAAACATAAAATTTCTCTGTTAACCATTGGCCAAGGTCATTCAGATTTACAGCTGGGTCTGCTGTATTCTTCCAAGGTGCAGAAGCATTTCCAAATGCTGAAAATAATTGCTGAGATCACTTTTAGATCTGTATCTCCTGACCTATAATTTGCATTCGTTATTTACTGTCGACCAATTTGCAGCTGTATATTACAGAATGTCAAAGCAAACGGAACTTGGTAAATGTGGGTTTTGGGTTTCCTTTGATCACAGAATTAAGTCTGATAGCTTTTACTTTGAGTTTATTATCTCCAGGGACAATTCACTAGTGATCTCATCATTGTCATAAAAACAGTTTTACAGTTTGACACACTCCTCATCAGTATGCATTTTAATTAGTACAATAAATGAAGAAGTAGCCTGTATGACCCCCCCCCCCCCCATTTTCTGAAATCTGATGCAGTTTCTCTATTGCATGTGGTTTTTGCCCACAGACACTATTGTTGCTTCAGTTTAGTATTTACTATATTAGAGGAGGGCTTGGAGTGTGATCAAAATTGTAATCAATCATTTTAAATGCATTAATTTCAGGAACAGTGTGCGTAACATTTTCACTCTGTGATAATAAAATGTCTTTTTTATTAATAACAATACATATTAAAATATTTGCCTCAAACTGAGGCATGTTTCAGAATTTTGAATTCTCTACTGGAGAACCTACAGATTTTGAGGTAAATCATAATCATAAAGTGAATGTATCAGGGACATCATAGGTTGTCCCCACCCACCCCTCCAGGGAGTGGGTCAAATTCGGTAGTTTAATTGAGGTTTTGAAAATGGCATTGGCCAAAACATTTAAATGCTTGACTTGGTTTCCAGTATGTTTTACTGCCTTGCCTAATTGACCACAGTCAAGAAAATCGGAATCAAATAGAAGTTGGGAGAACTTAGTCACAGGAATCTATTTCAATGCTGAAAGTCCCCAAATTAGGCTGATATTAAATGTTCTCTTTTTTCAGTTTGTAGAAATGTGATAAATTTTAAAACAAGCATGAAACAGCAAAACATGGATATTCCCCGTACCTTCTATAAATGCAGAAATTACAGGAAGTACTGTTTTTGAATTTTTTTTCTCTAGCTTGTGATTTAAAGTCACATTGTTCTCAATCTGTAATAGTTTTTAAAATATATTTTAACCATAGTATTCTAAAAAGTACTATTTTACTAAACCTGTAACTGAAAAAAGTCAAAATCCTGTTGTAAACCACTTAAGGTACATTTAAGAGAGCAAGTCGTTTTATATATTTGTCTAACTCGAACTGATCTCACAAACCTAAAAAAAAAAAAAAAAAAAAAACAAAGCAATGGGACACCTAAAATGTGTCTGATTTCATTTTGTGCCGCTTTCTTAGACTCCAGATTCTGACTGTCCGTCTTTCAAAATACTAACGATTTTAATGTTCATGTGCATTGTTTACATAACACAATCTATAATACGTTTATCTCTTTTCTTTTTAGGTCAGCATTGAGCAATACACCTTTTTGAAGTGGACAGCTTTGATGTGGCACAGGTGAGAGTATAACATTCTGTAATCATTGCAAAGACTGCTTTTGAGACAAATATAATCCAATCAAATGTCTTTCTGCTCTCGTAATGTCCGTGATCTACAGTACGCCCCCCCCCCCCCCCCCCCCCCCATTTTGATTGGTTCCTTGTATTGGTGGAGAGCCCTTTTGATTGATTTCTATAATTGAGGCTCATTTTAAGTATGCATACCAATCACAGTTCAGAGCAATACAAACAAACCACAGTACACATCAACAAAATGATGTACAGTACATTACCTGCTTGTACAAATCTGGCTTGCTTGATGTCTTTGTTAGTCAGTGAAGTGCCATGAGGAGGGATTCATCCAGCTTCCTCTGTTCACCTCTGGAATGTAATTGTTATCCTGTGACTCTTACAATGCTGGAGACTGATGCCCTCTCAAGGCTGCATATCATCTAATGCAGTTATCAGTCTCTCTCCTGTTTTCGTTCACTTTAAATGTGTGACGGACTTCGAGACAGACATTTGCCTTTCCCGAATTGTCTGAAGATAATGTTTGTGGCAGAAACGTAGATTTGAGATTTGCTAGTTCTGTGTTTTTTTTGAGATGGTGTAGTACCTACTCACTGTCTCTTTAAAAAACCACTGCACTCCCCAGGCTGATTAAGTGTTATGTTTGCTTGTGCTGTCCCTGCTTGGCTTCGTGCCACAACGTGGTCAGAAGATTAGGGGGCAAGCCAGTGAGTTTGTCCAGTTGCATTGGCAAATGTCAGACATGAGTCATTTAGCTAGAGTGCTCATTTTGTCTGAGGTTTCTTAGAAATGAAACAGTAATGATTTTGCTTAAACCCTATGGATTCTGTTATTGAAAACAACTGAAACTTTGAAGTACAGTACAGGGTCGATCACCTGGAACCCAGATTTGTCCATTCATCGTGATTGTTTTAGGTTTGCAGGCTACAAAGGTTCATAACCTGGCAAGATTTTGTTTTTAAAGCAGTTACTTTTCTTAATTACATTATTTCATGTGAAATGTATCCGCACTGGTTATGCTTGAAAGAGTGAAATTCAAATGATTACTGGTACTTATTTGTATTCTGCTTAAGTTAAAGTACATGTTAACATATTTACAGTATAATCGTAATTCTCGAAAAACTACTCACTTCTAAATCTTCTGTAGTCATTTTTTTATTACTTTAGTATAAATACATGTTAATTTGGATTCATATGTTGTTTTTTTCTGACTATGTGAACGAAAAGACACACATTTGCCCGTTTTTTCCCATTGGAAATAGTGATATTTTGAAATATCACTGTCCTGGTCACAAAAGGAAAGTGTGTGGGGAATAATAGCCATTTTCTATACTTTTGAGGCATAAGCAATTAGGAAATAACACTTACTACCCAGGTACAAAAATTGTGTTACATAGTGTTATCATTAAATTCAGCAAGACTATGTGCATATTCCCCTTTAGTATGATTGCTTGATGTTGTACCATGTCCTTTTATTTGCTGTATTGTCACCTTAGGAAGGCAGCCAAGTTCCTAAATCCAAATAATTGACTGAAAACTAAAAATGCCATGCCTGCCAAAACAGGCACCATAACTGACTGTTTTCCAGTATAATTTAAATTTGAGTACCAGCTCTGTCAATTAAGAATTGCATGTCATTTCAAAGTTAAATCAACTTATTTGAGTTTTTTTCCTTAATGACCTAACAAATTAGATGACCTAAAAGATCTTTTTTTTTTTTATCCTGCAATGCTGTGAATCACTTATTAGCAAGTGGGTGTTTTGATATGTAATTTTCAAGAACTATAGTGATTTTATTAAATATTTTGCTATGGCCATAGTGCTCAGAAAGTGTCCAGATATTAAGAAGTCTGTGCATAATGGAAATCCTTTACTGTCAACAGCATGACCTGCTGACCAGGAGTAGACCCTTGCATGGATGAAACCCAGAATATGCTAGTTTGATAGCAGAATTTTGGTTTGTTGCTGACAACACAGAAACTGCGCACTCTTTGTTCAAAGAGAGAATGTCCACATAAGAGGATAAAAAAGTACTGTATATATTTAAGCTTAATATTTGGTTTCACAGTGCAGCATGACTGCTTCCTCCAAGGAATCTGAAGCAATATGAGCAAGATATAAATATCTAGTCCAGGCTATGCTTTCAGCTGATAATCGCTCTGTTCAGTGGCAGAGGAATGCTGAAATGATTTCAAGTGTTCTGGGTAAAAAAATCCAAACAAGCTGCATTCAACATTGAAGGTTTTCTCTGCCATGCCAGTCACGCAGTGATACACAACCACCCAGAAAACCAGCGTGTGTCTTGATCCAAATTGTTTATGACAGCTAGGTCAGATGACGGCATAGACCCTTTGGGGAAACAATACAGGAAATGTCACAGCTAATCTGTTTGTAGCTGTATAGCAGGCAACTGACCTAAGGGGGGGTACAGACACCACCAGCCAAAGTTTGGGGGAGTGTGACTGAACAGGATGGGATCCACAAAAGATAAACGATCAGGGAAGATGATCAAGCATTTCGTCTTTTTTTAAACGTGTATTGTGGGTATTATTTTTCCCCCAAATGCCCCTTTGTTTTCTGAAAAGGATTCATTCAGTGTTTTCTTTGTATGCTGAAGTGTCTACGTCCTTTTAAAGGGTCCTAGAATCCTGTCCTTCATAGCTGGCAGTGAATAGATTTTGCAGTGCTCCATTGTGAAGATGAATGTATTCAATTGCAAAACTCCTGGGACAGCCATGTCAAATTTGCATGCCATTTGTTTTGATTAATATTGGTACATCCTGTCATACTCTTGGCATATGTGCAAATGTGTGACTCATGTTTACAACGTTTAATTAAAATTTTATTCATATTTTAACCCTATACTAACAAATTTAGTAATGCAACATTAAGTATGTTGCACTGTATATAAAACCAACATTCCAATTACGTGACCTGCTCTGTACTTCGATCTGAATGATACCTCACCAACAACTGTTTTATAATTTGGTCCTTAATTGATATCTGTACATGAACTGGTGACAAATGTGTTTGAAGCTAAAATGCTTGTATTCTGTTTTTATATTTGTACAAACCTCATAGGATTACTAAAATATACTGCTGTAGTTTTGAAAGCATTGGGGAATGTCGTCTTTATTCAGACTAGTACATTTAAGTCAGCAGCAGTGAAAACCATCATGTTTCCCATCAATGCTGGGAGATTATGCTGCGAGATACAATCCACTGTTAGCAATAAAATTTGAGGCTGTGCATGCAAAATCTGCAACCTTTTTCCTCTTAATATTTCCTCTTCAGTTTTTGGTCTCTGTCTCCTACAGCACTCTGTTTTACATTGCCATTTTGATACTAAGTAAAACCAGCAAGTGGAGTTTAGCATCCGTGTCAACCTGCTTGGCAAAATGTGGTATGAATTTGGTCTACTGTAAGCTCTAGGGGTAAACAAAAGAGAGGGAGTGGCCTGGGTGGTGCTTCACAAGCACTTCTGTCAAAATAAATGTCAGCATTTGTTATGGGCTGACTTCTATCTGAGGTTTTCAGTGTTTGACTTTCTGTTTCAAATGAAAGCAAACCAGTCACTTGTGGATTAGCAACACTAGTGTTTCATCACAACTGGTTGGATATCTAATATGTGGTTCAGTGGTGGTCCCTTTTGAGATAACTGTACAGTAACCAGGCTAAGGCAAAATACTAAGTAAATATATTTCAATACAAAAAGAGAATTGTATCAAAATACAAATTACTTTTGGTAAACTATTTTGAAATACCAAATATATTTGTATTTTGAAAATACCATATCAAAATACAAAATATCTTTAACAAAAAAAGTAAGATTTTTCAAAGGTCAACCAGAAATTTTTATTTTGCATTAAATGAACAAATACAAAGTTGACGCAGGTATGACGAATATACAAAATAACAGAAGTAGAACAATTTGCCTACAAAGCAGCGCTTTTTGTTAACTCGGTAACACATCCAGGTATTGTGGAGAGGCAACAAAAAGGGCTAACAGAATATATAAAGAAATGCTAAATTCAAAGTCAAAGGAGATGTTCAGTGCTGTACAATACACTAGCATGATAACATCTAGAATACTGTTTTAGTTCTGGTTAAAATGGAACAAACATATATTGCAGCACTACCAAGAGGCCATAAACATGCAAGAAGAATGATTCTAGATCTGAAAGACCTGATTTTTAAAGAATTAAAACTTTTTAGCCAGAAACGAGGATAGTTTTGAAGACGTGCAACATTCATAAAGGTATTTGACAATGTTGCCCAAAACCTTCAAATTAACACAGGCACCAAGATTAGACTATACCAATGTAAATGAAGTGCATTTAAATGTACTTGGAACAGGAGGCACTTGTTTACACAAAGGGTTGTGGGTGTATGGAACAAACTGACCACACATTTTGTGAACTGGCAGTTCTGTCTCCCAGGGGACTCCATGTGCACGCATTTGCAGAAAGTAAGCAAAGAAAAAGAGGTACCTGGCAAATTTATATTGTAAGTTTAAATTTTGGAATGTACAGAGGAAATTAATTTAATAATAGTCTTGGTTTTAAGTTCCTCCATCATGAAAATGCTTAAAACAATAAAAAAAACCTGGAGAAGGCCTGGTGAAATTCAAGCAGCACTACTTAATCCATCTGTTCAGACTGGCCCTATAATCTGTTCATCTCCCTCAGTCCTACAGTGTTGTGCTTTGCTGCTGTCCCAATTTCTGTATGGTTCATGGATACTTTTGCAAAAGTCTTTTGTATCTAATTTTATTATACTTCTGCGCTGTTAGACATGCACTGGTTACTGTATCTTTTACACTCTTTTACTGTTGGACACTAAATTAAAAAAAAAAAAAAAAAAAAAAATACAAAAATCTGTTAACCAAAACTCACGTTTTAATGAGAATCTCAATATTCAGTTGTAGTTTGTTATGAACATTTAAGCGTTACGAACAACCTCCATTCCCAAGGTGTTCCTAACTCTCTTCTGCTGTAGGAGTAATAATAATACATAATAATTCAACTGCAATATGCACCATACGTTTGTTACCAGCCGTGCTGAAATATCAACGTTTTCTTTTTTTATTGTCTGTGACATGGTAATTTGAATTTGAATTCAGTGGTTCAGTGGAAAAACCACCTGTGTATTTGGTGTGTTTTCGCTAATACAAAGTACTCTGAAATGTAGTGTTTTTGATACAAAATACTTACGATAGCCCTTGAAAATAAAATTACAAAATACATAATGTAATGAAAATAAAATATGTATTTCAAATACATGTATTTTTGATATTGCCCATCCCCAAGTAACTATAGTCACAGCTTCAATTCAGTAGAACAGTTGGGTTTCTTGAATTTACACCAGGTATTTTATAACAGCATTGACTAAACTGCCCTGGGCTTAGTAATATTACACATTAGTCTGTATTGTTCAGACACGACAAGCACACCCACACGTTACTGAGTAGGGCGGTATTATTCCTTTATTCAGTGGGGGGGGGGATCATAATTTGTGTAGAGTGTTTTTAGGATTGAAAAAATAAAATGCAAATAAATCTTCAGTTGGGTTTGTGAGTATCCCTTTTTCCTCGATTCTGTGTGAAAGGTGAGAGAAGTTCAAACGCGCGTCTCAATTTAGTTTTTAGCATATTCCCTTGTGGTTTGAAAAACTTGTGTATTTAATCTTGGGAGCAGAAAAAATTGTAAACCTATTTTTAAGGCTTTCCAGCTGCCAAGTGTGTTTTCATAGACTCCAAGGACCTTCTATGGCATCATGTGTGGAAATGTGCAAACTGAATTGTAGGTTAAAGGCTCAGCTGTTTCCAGCAGTGTCCCGTATTTACCATGGGATGACTTGCAGTTGATCCTGAAGCAGTACCGACCTGGAGGTCTATGTGCTGCAGGGGTTTCTCATTCTCTTTACTGTCCAGATGTAAGAATACGAGTGCTGATACAACCCAACCTTTTGGCTACATAGACTTGTGAGAAGCCCGGAGAATCGCACAGCCTTCAAATGATTTTTTTTTTTTTAATTCACACAATTCTGTTTTAAGTTTGTTTTAAAATGCTCTCTAATTAGAAATGCAGAATGTTGTGTGCTTCTGACAAGACAGTAAACATGGAATTTTAAAGTGAAATTTTAATATGACTGTAGACATATACTGTACGTAGGGCTTGTGATTTTTGGTTTTAACGGATTAACAACCCACCCCACCCAGATTATATATATATATATATATATATATATATATATATATATATATATATATATATGCTATATATATTATATATATATGATATATTGTATATGTGTATATATACCTGCTATATATTTACGATTATATATATAACACCGGAAGAAGATTGGAAATAGTTGCTCAATTCATGTTGACTTGATCCCTTTCCCTGTGAAATAAATAAATAAACCTACAAAAAAACAAGAAAACTTTCCCAGTGCAGTTGGGCAGTGTCCCTTCCTTCTGACTTGTATCTCGCATTGATTCCTTCTGAATACTTTAAAATTTAAACCCACCCCAACTGCTAAGTGGTAGCAAATTCCTACATTTCTATTGAGAGACTTGAAATGAGATTACAAACGAAGGATTGTTCTTGCTCACGAGATTTAAAGGAGAATTGCAAATTGTGTTGAAAAAATATGCCTAAACACAAGAATATGCCAATTTTGTTGTGGAAGACAGCAATGGAGAAGAGACAAGAAGAGACAATCGAAGTCCTGTCGAGTGTTTATATATGTGTATGTGTGTGTGTATATGTGTGTGTGTGTGTGTGTGTGTGTGTATATATATATATATATATATATATATATATATATATATATATATATATATATATATATATATATGTATGTATGTATGTTTTTACAATGTTTTACAAATAGATAAACTTACATCTGTGGTACTCTCTTCAGTCCAAAACCTTGTTACTTAAATTGTTCTTTATTATTGAACTGAGCAGCCCAGAGCCTTGTTCCTATCAGGTCTTTAATTGAATCTGGATGATCAATTAAGTAATTAAGGACATGAGAATATAATGGTCTGAGAGCCCCAAGTAAGAACAACTGGTAAAAAGTGTGTGTGTGTGTGTACACTGTAGAGGGATACTGAAGAAAATGAATGTTGCAATAAG
Organism: Polyodon spathula; assembly: GCF_017654505.1. Lineage (NCBI taxonomy): Eukaryota > Metazoa > Chordata > Actinopteri > Acipenseriformes > Polyodontidae > Polyodon > Polyodon spathula. The sequence goes on along the minus strand of NC_054547.1, from coordinate 33,041,917 downwards.
TGTTAGTAACTGGAAACCCTAAGTCCCCTGTTTCCTGTGTTGGGTGGCCGGGGTATTGTAGCTTCATTTTTACACAAAGTAACAGGAAGGCTCATTTATCACGATCGGACTGTCTGACTGTGCTTGTTAATGACTAAAATAGAAATACATTTGATGGTTATGCAACTGTTGCGGTTTACAATGTAATGTTGTGCTGCATTACGAAAGAACAGTGTCTAAACAAAAGAAAATGAGAAGCCAACACTTGCAGTCTAGAGAGAAAGACTTATAGTCTTATCGTTTTGTCAAATATCTGTTGCAATAATACAAATCTTTCATTTCACCTGTAGTTCTCCTGCATTTTGTTATGTATTTTTTAATTTAAGTTCTTGTCTGCTCCACTACATCTTTCTCCTTTCCTTTTTCCTGTTGCCATGGTTTTAAATATTGTATTGACTGTAGTGAATTATTAATGACAAAAACAGTTAATGTTCTGTCTGTTGGACTCTACCTGCATCTTGTGTACAAACTGCTGACCAGGGATGCAGGGATGTAGTGTTTTAATTCAGTGTAGACCTGCTTCAGTAAACCGCTTTTTAATGTTGACCGCTCTTGTCTGAGCACTCCTGTTTTGGGACAACCAGCAGTGGTGCATTTTGTAGGGTTGTGTTCCAGTAATTATCCTCAAGTATGACTGCACAGCACTTTCACAACTCACTGCACCGGAAATAAAATACCTCTGAGCAGGCACTGGAAATATGAAATCCGTTTACATTTAATTCAAATGCTTCCTAATGAATGAGAATCTGAATTAAATTTGCAGTACATGTTGTTGTGTTTTTTTTTTTTTTTTTCCCCTTTCAGGGGTTTTCATTATTATAGTAGTAGTAGATAATAAAACATACTTGTATTATCTAATTATGGGTCATAGTGTCATTTTTTTAACATGAAAAATGGTGATTACTTCTGATTGGCAGACGTGTCCTATATGTGTACTGTAATTGTGTGCACTGTATTGTGCTGTCGCTAATGGTTTTCTGATTGCGCTCTCCTTTCTAACAGTGCTGAGGTCAGTTGAAGATGACGGAAGAGGTTGTTGTCATCGCTAAGTTTGACTACGTGGCCCAGCAGGATCAGGAGCTGGACATTAAGAAGAACGAGAGACTTTGGCTGCTTGACGACTCCAAGTCATGGTGGCGAGTTCGGAACTCCACAAACAAGACCGGCTTTGTGCCGTCAAATTACGTGGAACGGAAGAACAGTGCAAGAAAAGCTTCTATTGTAAAGAATTTAAAGGACACTTTAGGTAAGGTTTGCTTTAGGAAAAAAAACAACACACCACATCATTTGTGCAAATGTTTTATTTTTCTGCTTTGATTTGTTTTTCACCATGTTTCCCAGATACAAACTTATTGAGTGGAGAGGATGATAAAAATGTTCTGCATTTATGGATGCTCACGTTGTCCAAGTCCAAGCATTATATTTGAACAAATGCAAAATATTATGAGTAATCACTCCTTTAAGTGCAGTGAGACCCCAAGTATCATTCATTTACACCAATGCAGAGAATTATTATTACCTCATAATTGGTATCTGCAATGCTGACTGCCAGAATATTGCAGACCCCCATATTTCAAATGGTTGTCTAAGGTGGATCCAATTATTGGTTAATCTTCTGCACATAGTGTTTATAATATAATGTATTACAGTTTGCATTCAATTCTGCGTTTTTAAATGTCTGCTGCAAACTACAGAAGCAGGATTTGAGCTGGTTTTTATTTTGGTCTTTTTCAAATAAGCCATACATAGCCTAATACTAGTTGCTGATATTTTGAGCTGTTCATGCAACTGATGAGCTGGTGTGACACAGGAAGATGCAGAAAGTTAGGTGATCACTGCAGGATGGGGCTACTCACACAGTGCAGCTCCGTCTGTTCTGGTACAATTGTTTAATCAGAGGTCCTGAATGCTTTTCTCAAGAGGATTTGGATATTAATTTACAGTAATGTCATTTATTAGGAGAAGTATTAAAAAAGCTAACTTTGTGTCACTACGCCTCATCTGAAATACATAACTCTTCTTTGAGATAGCCTTCTCACCTCTGTATGCATGAGCAAGGAATGGTGCTCTGCACCCGCCTCCTCACAGTGCAGAAAACACCTGGAGTTTGTTTCTCTGGTTTTAATAAAATTAACAAGCGTTACACAATGGTGAAGACCTGATTCAGTATATTTCGCAGCATGCGCCTCTTGGTGTAAAAAGCAATGTGTCCAAATAGCGTAAGGTGCAACTGCTTCTAATTTTGGCACAACAGAATGTTTTCCGGTCACTCTGCGGCTCATTCAGTGAGACCCCATTGCAGTCAGTCCAGCTGATTTCTACTGAAGTCATAAAATCATCTAACAGTTTGAAAAAATCGTATGACTTTGTTGTCTTGTGCTCCTTGCAAAATAGTCATCTTTTATTCACTTATTCCACACATACCGAACATAGGCGAGTAAGTGGGACATTTTAGAAATGTCTGTGGATTCATCGCATGTATAGCAAAATCATTGTCATGCAGCCGATCAGTGCACTGCGAAACTATGTCTTCTGACATTAAAAGCGATCTGTCGTTTCAAAGTGTCATTTCACATTGGTATTTTTGCCAGTTCCTTGGCCTTTTGTTCTCAATTTCAATGTCACACGGCATTATCAACTCCTAAGTAATCGTATGTGATTTGTTTTGCTTTAGCAATTTTCTGCGTCACTGTGTACGATGACACTACAAGCTTTTTACCCGCAGTAGTTGTGGATTTCATTGTAGCTTTAGTACCAAGCAGTTCCTTAGCCTTTCGCTCAAAAAATGAATGTTGCTGGTTTTTAAATATTTCATGCTTGGTAATTAAATATCTCCTGTAATTTGGAGGGTTTCAGACATTAATTGGACAGTACTTGTGCACACTGCGGTTGAGGTATATCTCCACTTCCAGTACAAATAAAACCGAAATTCAGGTAGCTGTCTTTTTGTATGTCCTTAATTTTGCAGGGTTAATAACGGCTTTATGTTTTTTACTTGCAACACCACCACCTTCTTCAGCCCTTACGGTTGAAGTTGTTGAAGGAAGTTCTGTAACATCATTCTGTGGCTTTTGATGCTGATGGTCGAATAAACATATCCAGTGTTTATTTTTATGTGTTTACAACGATTTTCCTTCTGCCTTGTAATCTGTCGTGCTCCTGCTGAAATAGCTCTATTACACCATACATAACCCGAGAACATGTTACATAACCTGTTCATTTCAGTGCATGCTTGTGACATGCTGAAGCTAATCGGTTTCATTGTGTCATAAGCATGTAATGGAAAATAACGTTCTTTGGTTTATTTTTGGAGGTCCCTTGAAACTTCCTACAGGCCCACTAGGGGGGCTCGGACCCCTGGCGGGGAACCCCTGGTCTAGTTTATACTAGGATTAGCATTGTTATAAACAGCCTGCTATGACAGGTATTTGGAATTCAGGCGTCTTTTATTGCCAGGTTGATTTATCACAAAGGCAGCTTTTATAAAATGTGTTTCGTAACCTTTTTGTTATCTTAAGGATCAATTGGAAGTAAAAACAGCTTCTTTTTTTATAGGGAAATTGATTTCCCTCTAGCCCGACCCGCACTTGGTTTGCTTGTCTGTGGCTTTGAACTCCCCAGCACTGTTCAGCCAGGCTATTTATAGTTTAAAAACTGCTAATTAAAATGATCCAATGGAAATGCTACCTTTTTTTAAAAAAAATTTTTGTAAAAAATATACAGTCTATTTACATGGTGCTTTTAATGAATAGTTAATTCACAGAAAGTTACATTTTTGCTTCACTATATGTGTATTATAGAGAGGGAGTTATTTTATTTTCTATTTTAGTCCTAGCACCAGCCCAGCACTGTATTCAGAAAAGTAGCTTACATTTTGTTCGCTTTTATTTTTTTCTCCCAAAATATTTTACTTTTCATTTTTAAATGCCATTGTTTTTGTAACCTGATGGCTCGTGCTCCCCTTTTTAATCTTTACATTTGGTGTCACATGGGACTAGAGCTGTCATTCAGACATTTATTATCCCCTGCAGGGAATATAGTGGAGGTGTCTGCCTGTTCATTCTACATCACACTTGAGGTACACACTCACATTTTTACATACAACCTATCCAATTACAAGGAGACCTGTTATTGAGAGTATCAGGTGGTATATGAAAGCAACCTGCATTTCACGTACAGAAATACTGGTGGGTCTACCTTTTCATGTACAATCGCTGCTGTAATTCTGGATTTACATAGCGGTGAGAGGTGTAGAGTGTGATTGTGACTTGCATGTTTATCAAGGTCCAATGAGAACTGAGACCTTACTGTGTTTATTTCACTCTTCTGGCTTTGGTTAAAAATAGTTTCCTGTCATTGTCAGTGTTACCTGCACTTAAAAGCAGGGTTCTAGAGAAGTGCAATTTCCTGTTGTAGTTCTGTATTTTCTTTTATTAAGTGTGGACTTATACTTAAAAAAAAAAAAAAAAAAAAAAAATCCTGTGGTTGAAATTTCCTGTAAACTGGGGATTTAAGAGAATAAGGACTGTAACATGCATGCACAAGTAATCTATTGGTTTTATAGGACTGATTTGTTTTACAGCTGAACAATCTACTATTTGATCTTATTTTTATTGCTACAGTACTTATTCTTTTATTTTTTTATTTTGCATTATTGAATTTGCTGACTTGAGCACGGAAATGTTCTCTTTCATTTCTGCCAACCATTGTGTAAAAAAAAAAAATTGGGTCCGGACTACTGAACTGTAATGTTCCAAAGCCTGCGGGACTACCAGCGGCTTCTAAAGAGGTGTTTTTTTTTTTTTTTTTTTTTTTTTTTTTAAAAAAGCAGTTACATCAAAGGTCTTTATAGAAGATCTTTGGTTACTTTATACAAACAGACTGATAAACCAGCTCAGTTTACTTCCTGTTTAGTACACACCTACTCAGTTGAAATGGGCTACTATAGTAACCAACGAATCCAATCGTGATTGGTTCATGCCTTAAGATTCATGACATTCGATTTTTTTTAATTGTGCATTAGTTGCTTGCAAGATCAGTGACATGACAGATAAACCAATCAGAGTGGGGAATTTGCTTTATACTTTACTAGAATGGCGGCAGCTGTATATAGTGATTGCAAGTATACAGTAGGCTACTGTATCTTACAGGAGGGGTGTGTGTGAATATAAAAAATAAATTAATAAACTTGAGAGAACACAGTACACTCAGTGGCTATCACAGTGTTACAGAGAAGCAGGGACATTGCAGCTCGAGCACAGTAGAAAGTTAATAAAGGTGGGTTATTTTTTTATTTGTTTCCAACTAAACATAGCGTGCAGTGCATTTGTACTATTTTAAATGTATACCCAGATGTTGTTGTTTTTATGAAGTAAGCAGAAAGCCGGGCTCATGTTTATATTCTGTGAACACGTTTAGGCCACTAAGTTTATTTGTATAGTACTACTGAATGTTGATTGTATAATAATACATCTTGAAAACAAATGCAACACTTGCAGAGTTTAGTTACTGATAATTTGCACAGGGAAAAGTGAGTGCACAGGGAAAAGTGAGGGAGTGCACAGGGAAAGAAAAAAAAAAAACAACTAATCCTGAGGCTAGCTTCTATAAATGTCACAGGCGAGGAAAAATGAAAACAACACTACTACTGCAAGTGCATAATAATTCCCACAGTCCATTTAGGACCCAGAACGTGATTTATTTTAATTTGTTACGCAGTGAATATTTTAAAACTAATGATGGGATACTGTTTGGGTTAAAAACCCAAACTGTGAGTCCCCAGATCTGAAAGTCTGGGAAACCTATTATTAGCTTGTTGTTTTTGGTAGAAATATTAACAGAAACTAGGTTGTTAGCAAACTTTGTCAGTATCTGGTTATATATGGTAAAAACAAACCCAAAACAAACAAACAAAAAATATTAGTGGCCCTCAGAAGTGATGTCAGATTTCTTTTCTGAACCTTACAATTGTATCCATCTATTTTTATTTATTTTTTTTAATGGTATGCAGTGATAAATGGAAATGTTTACTGAAAAATGTGGGCTATCAAATTTGTGGTAGGCTACCATAGTTTTAACTTTTGGTAGCCCATCAGTCTACCACAGGTAATAGTGATTTGTCCACCCCTGATATACTGAATATGTAACTAGAATGAATAGGATATTATGGTTGAAACCTTAGCATTATTTGTATAGCAGATTGATTGTTTGTAAAGCAGACAGGAAAAATAACGAACGTCCCATTGTTCTGCTGTGCCTTTTGGATGACAAAGTTGGACATTCTAAGGCTTTGTGTGTGTGTGTGTGTGTGTGTGTGTGTGTGTGTGTGTGTGTATTACCATAAAAAGAGCACTGGATCTGTGCCGTCATGAAGCTCCAGCATCCACACGTTTTGAATGTGTTTGCAGTAGGAAGAACACTTCAGGAACACTTCTGTTACATGTGAGGATTGTGGGGCAGAGGTCTGTTCAAAGACAACCTGTTGCACGGCACATATGTAAACATATTTTAATGGTGAATGTAATATCAAGCTGTGTGGTCTCTAGGCTATAAAGCCTTGCATTTTATATGCAAGTTACATTTCCTTTATGAAAAAGTATCTTTAATATAGGTTATATCAACAGGTGCACTATAACTTTCTACAAACACGTTGGATACCAAATGTGTTGCAATCAAATGAACTGTGTTAGTAAAATAAACTATGTGTGATTTTAGCTTGTGTGCTTAACTTGCTGTTTGGTGGTATAGACTCATAACCACAGAGGCTTATTAAGCTTGTACTGTTGAGCTGCATCCTCCACTCTCGCTGCCTTCATGTGGGCAGTTGAAATGTTTTATATTTTGATGTGAAATGGCATTAAGCTGTGGTTGCTTACATAGAGCTTTAAGACTTGGCCTTGTAACAAACTTCTTGTTGCCTGATTTACCACATCGTTCCATGCAGTGATTCTTTTCAAACGCACCCAGGCAATCCTGCTATGACAAGTAGTCATAAAAATTAAAAAACAAGTTTGACATGGATTCATGAAGACAAATAATGAGCGCTAATCACTTGCTGGAAATAATAACTCCATACTTTGAACCGTGGCCATCTGGGAAGAGAGGCTGAGAATCATGCAAGTCTTTTCCACAGCCTATGCACAACAAAACATACCTGACTGTGATACTGGCTACATGCAATGTAGAAAATCACAAGCCATACTCTTTCCCATTGTGTTTACAGGGATATTCCATGCATTTAACCAAGAGGGATCCTAACAGCTGTGGAAAAGACTTGCGCAGGTTTTTATTTAAACCAGAACCGAACAGTTTTATTTTCTGACTGTACTGTATTTCAAATACCTGGGCTGAAATGTCCAGGTTTGAGAAATATAGTTTAGCAGGGAACATCAGTAATACCCATTTGCCAGACAGCTAGTGGATTATGGATTTATTCATTTTAGCACCGGTGCTTCCATTTTAGCACTAGCGTTCCAAAGTCTACAAAAACTGAAATAGTCTGAATTTAAAGAATATATCAATATCTGCTCCGCATTATTTGTGTGTGGTGTTTTTTTTTTTTTTAATTATTCCCGGGATGTGTCCCCTAACACAATGCTCCAACCCATTTGAAGAAGCCAAGGTCAAAATGGCATAACTGGCTACCACTGGATAATGTGTGACTCAGTGACTGATTACTAACTTTTACACAGTGAAATCGGCTGAACTGCACTTCTTACTTTGCTGTGCATGTTTCACTTGCCAGGTTGCCCGGCAGGGACATAGCTGTCTAACTCAGTACAGTATTAGCCTCCATCCAACAGAGCTGGTAAGCCAGTAACATCTCTGCAAAATGACAGCCTTGCCAAGATTGCTTTGAGATGCAAACATGCAAGGCCTCATATACAAGACACTGCTGAGACTTTCAGAAATAAATAACCTAAATATATCTTTGATAAAAGCATGTGCAGTACCAAGTTCTGACTGGGTCGACCTTTTGTATGTTACAGTCTGTATAAATAGTGCTTCTGCTGAAAAAGAATGTCTGTCTGCTTCTTACATTTGTTGCGTCTCAAAGTGTTTTTAATAAGCAGAGTGTTTCAAAGTGCGATTAAAAAATTTCCATTACACTTGGAAGTTGGCCCCATCGTTTGTTAGATCGAGGCTGGTGTACACCCCTCTCTGTAGCAATGGCTGTGTATTGTTACGTAACCCTGAACTCCTTGAATAAACAGCTTGATGCTAACCCTTTAATAGCTTGATACATGAAACTCTTACAGCTGTAGTTCACAATAGTATCTTACATTTTTAAGGTGGTTGTTACTTGAAAATACCTGTTCTGATTTGTCACCTCTTGTTGCAAACCATCTCTATGTCGCTCATTGTGATATAGCGACAAACGCCGAGGCTTTAAGACTGTTCAAGTTAAAACTGCCTGTGGGAAATGCAAATAAGTTGTCCAATTCGCAGTCTGCTTGTACAGAAAGCTAATTTTAAGAATGCAATAGCTAGTGGTGTGTGTGTGTGTGTGTGTGTGTGTGTATATATATATATATATATATATATATATATATATATATATATATATATATATATATATATATATATATAGATAGATAGATAGATAGATAGATAGATAGATAGATAGATAGATAGATAGATAGATAGATAGATAGATAGATAGATAGATAGATAGATAGATAGATAGATAGATAGATAGATAGATAGATAATATATATATAAATTTCACACAACATCTGACTAAACTGTCTGGAATTGGAACACATTCTAAAGATGTAAACCAGTACTTATAGCTATGTGTTTATTTTTTTTAGAATACTATATTTGTTATATAATGTGCCAGGCTTTGTGTAAGTAAACATACAACCCTCAATAGATCTGCTGGGTTTATATTAGAGATTTTTAACTTGTTATGTTGTATTGATATGAAATCGGGCCAACAGCTCTCAATGTCCCATACGTAAGTGAATGATACCAGTATTCCTAAAATAGCATTTACAAATAATAATCGAAAATGAATCTGGAAAATATTTTATCCAGCTTTTTCAATTATAAAATGAAAAGTTTGTTTAAAAAAATGTTTACAGCTTTACAGTCATTGCAAGCAGGGACGCGGGAAGTGGGGGTGCTGGGGATGCAGCCGCAACCCCACGTTCTGAGGGAGGGGTGAGGCCGCACCGGCAACTTTTCTTGTTAACTTTAGTTTATGAAATGAGCATTTACGCTGTCTGCAAGAAGGTCATGAATCAACTGTTTCAACCAATTAGTATTATCGTGTGCATGCTGGCATTTAGGGTTTCAACCAGTTGGCACTACGCATTGTTATCCAAAGCAGATGTTCATTGTTCCAACCTATCACTGATAGTATCAGCACCAAACACTGTCATGCGAGAGACAGCGTTTACTTGCAAATGTATCCTGACTAGGAGCTGGTTTCGATATGATAACTATGTGCTTAACCACATTTTTAAAACAGTAGAGAATAAAGGATATTTACCCGTTAACACTTGTAGAATTCTCAATAAACAAACCATAACCTCACTGCATTTCTTTTTACTAGTGGTAAAGACTAATCCACATTCTGCATGCCATTTACTTCAATTTGATTAAACCAAAGGAATCTTACTGTAACTCCTATATTTTTAGTGCTGCTGTCTTCCCTGTCATGTTTTATTTATTTATTTATTTAATTCACTATGCCCTTTTGTAACTGTTACTGCAGTAGCCTAGGCAAGTGAGGCATGATAATTTCCAGTAGTAGGCTCTTATTTGACCTTTAAGGTAATGGGAGAGTTCCAAATGACGTGTTTTGCATTGTTTTTAATACTGTAACAATCAGCCCAGGTCTGTGCGTCATATTTTGATGGTGAAATGCACACAAAATGACTATTTTGTATATATTTAAATATTGCCCGAAGGTCCGGTCCCCCCAGCCCCCCTCCACACCTTTTAATTTTCAGAACTCACAGTTTGAAATTCATTCCCGCGTCTCTGATTGCATGGGGAGCTTCTAATCAATCGTCCTTGATTTTAGTTACCCTGAACCATATCACCGTATGTTCATCCTACGTAGATCTGAACATTGTTTAGGAACAGACAGAGTTTTCTGAAGCCTGAACAGTTTCTTTCTTGAACCGCAGTAAATAATTAGCTCCCTAATTGCAGTGGTTTGGGTTCCGTCTCACTGTTTATTGATGCAGGTGTGAGCTGCTTGAGATGTTTTGGCTTCTCAGAGTCAGGGCCAGGGAAAGAAGAGGTTTCCGGGAGCAGGAATGGGAAAGCATGAGACCTCTTTCATATCTGTATCTATGAACTAGTTTGACATCTGATCCAACTCTGATCAGTACAGCCAGGTTGAGATTTTCAACGTGAAGAAATTGATATACCATTTTGGTCAGGCTGGCTGGTGGTGGTGCCGTCAGACCTGGAAGAACACACAGCACTGCGAGTGAAATGAAGAGACATCCACAGCAGATTGGGGAAATCTTGCAACTAACAAACAAGTATCGTGCTGGTGTTACGTTTTTATCTTTATTCTCTCCTGACTCGCCTGTTCTCTACTCACGAACACCCAACCCAGTGTGCGTGAAAACTAACTCTGTATATACAGCTGTGCTGAGATTCAATTACTAATTAATCATTCACTTGAATCCCAGCACATGAACTAATCTGTGCACTCCTCGTGTTCACATACTGTTACATACTTTATCAGCACGTGAAGTGACTGCCATCCCCGTGTCTAAATAAAACTATATATTTTAAATTACTCGTTCCACTTAGCCCTGTTCTATCCCATGTACCAACATTAACACACTACACGCAACATCAAACACAAATATGCACAGGGGTGGGGCACCCCCGCCACAACTATGCAGTGGATTGTATCTTGTTTTAGGTATTTTTATCTTAAACTCGAACACCCAGTAGGTCAAGAAAAAACAACCATTGTTCAGAAAGCATTGAAAAGATGTGATGGTATGCCCAGATGTCTGCGGCCGGTGGTTGATGTATACAGTTTGCTTGATTTTAGTGGTATTTTCAATAAAGTAAATTGGTGAATTAGTCTCTTAGGGGTATTATGTTAGACAGCATTGTAAACTACAAGCCTATAGCTGCAGTCATGCAGTCTTGTATAAATTCTGTTATGTGAACGAATAGAGACATGGTTACTTTTGCAGATAGGGTCATCGTTACTGTGGAACACATAGGAAGCAATGTGTGCCTCTTACAAAAATTACCTTGACCTTTCACCTCTCCTTAAGGTCAAATGTAAAACTTGCTTATAACTCCTTACATAGTGTAGATAGTCATGGTTAATGTCGAACACAGATAGGAACACATCTGCTCTGTCCAAAAATTACTTTCCGTGTGACCTTTGACTTCTCCGTAAGGTAAACTGTAAAACTAGCTTATAACTCGTTAGAGTGCAGATAGGTTAATGCTTACTATATAACACATATAGGAATCCATATATGCTGTATTCAAAAATGACCTTGATTGTGACCTTTGCAGTATATAGCAGTATTTAACTATGGTGCTTATTGTACAGTTCAAGAACTTACTATGTATAGGCCTATGAGGAGCTGTATCGTAGAGAATATGAAGGTCACATGGTTTGGCACCCATTTTGAATTTTGGACAATTTACAGAAATTCTTCTCTGAAACCACTTATAGCAGAGATGCCACACTTTGGGCATTGGCCCTTGGTCATTAATGCTAGAGAGCTAAATACAGAAATGAGGCTGCTTAAACAGCTGTAACTAGAAATAATTTTGTGACAAGTTTTAGTAGTCATTCTTCTGTAGATTTGTTATTATTTTAAAGGATCTTGCTGCATGGATAAACTAAGTGAATCGTGTGGCATGATTTTAATGTCACTAAATGTCAACGGAGCGGTATGTAAAGGGACAATTTATTGATTTAACCACATTTCCAAACTTCATTAGCAAAAATTCCATGTGTGGGTAGTTGTAGCTTTTACGTATGATCATGTGGTTAGGGTGCACAGCATTTTAATGTTTAAATTTGTAAGAATCGAACAGTATTGAAAGCACAAAGCTAATACAGAATGGAAGAATACAGTAGTTTAGTCCCCCCCCCCAATGATTTAAAGAGTATGTTTGTACAGGCAAGTTCACTGGGTGACTTTTTTTTTTAATTAAACACACGTACAGGAAGGTCATTTCCGGCAGTAAGTGATGAAATTCTGGTTGTCCTGACAACAGGCAATGACTTGTTTGACAGGTTCCTTCAGAACCCTACAGGAATGGGCCAGCCCGGCAGCTGGAAAGTTTCAGTGGAGGCCCCAGAGCTTTTCATTTGCTGGGCTGGTCACATGACTGGGTGGGGAGTTTCAGTGATAATTACAGAATGCTTTCTGGGAGTTCAAAGGGAATAACTCAACATTAGCTGGGGAGAAGACAGATGCAGGGAGCAAAAATGGATATGTCAAACCTCTTTAAACATTTCTTCAGTAAGTTTTTTTTTTTTTTGTTTTGTTTTCCTATTATATTAAACTTATTGCTTATAAGCTTGTCTTTGTGCTCAGTTGACCTGCATTTTTGAGTAACTTGTTTTTCTAGTTTTAATTGTGTTGAAGACTTCCGTGCGTAAATGTTCTTATTTCTTTTAGTTTTTTTTATTTTTTTGTACAAAAAACATTAAAAAAAAGGGGTAGGTTTAAGTTCTAAATTCTGACGTTGTTGTTGGTAATATTTGACTTCTACAAAGTTAATGCTTGTGACGGAATCACACTGAGAATTTAAAATGCAGAGATTCTTACAATCATTCATCTGTGTTGACCAGCTCCCTCCTATAATTAATATTGTGAGTTCTACAAGTTTGACCGAAATCTCTGCATGTTGCATAATACTAAGATATGTGTGTTTAAGAGCTTGTTGTGTAAGAATTCTAAATAGTCTCAAGGTACTAATAATGTTAGGATATTTCGTAGAAATACATCAGATGTATCTATTTTTAAATTCATTGGTACTGTGAAGTTTGGTTAACACTGACTTGTTTGTGTAATTTTTTGGTAGATTGTTTTTAGTATAACTAGCTGTGTGTGCCAGACATCAAAGGGCACTATTATTACTGAACTGCATGTATTTGCCAAACCTTTTTGGAGAAAAAATACACTCTGCTGTTACCAGTTTGTGAGCTTTACTAATGTATTGCAGTGCTACTTATTCTAAAGTGCATCCACTGAGCAATGTAATTCACTTTCATAGGCATGTTCACAGATTTGTTTCCACAAGCGGAAATCATATTTCTCAAGGCATACTCGTCTGAATCCAGCGAGAAATTGAGCTAAAGGAAGTGGGATGGGTTGGGGCTGCTGAATCATCTGTATTTGCTTCTCGGATCTGGCTGATATTTTTTGTGTTAGCAGAATAGCGGGAAGGGCATCCGTCTGTTGTAATTTGGCACAGACAGAAGCAGCATGTGGTGGGGGGGTGGTGGGGAGTTCCTGAGAACAAAAGTTTGTTAGTGTTGTGGTCAAAAGCATTACTGAAATCTTACGCAAGGCAGATATGATTGCATAAAAGAAAATTAAAATTATAGGCTATATATATATATATATATATATATATATATATATATATATATATATATATATATATATATAATGCACATCCAGATTCCTAGTATTTGCTACCGCAGCAATCTGGCAACCAGCAAACCCTGGCTGCAATGTACAAAACTTTGCACTGTGGGCATTGATGGTTTGCCTCGTGTTCATCTAAGCTATTTGCCCAGCAGCGGTGGTAATTATTTATTCCTGCACACTGACTATTATATAGCCAACACATTATTTACTGTAGATGTTTAAAGTTACACTATAAAGCAAACTGTTAACTAAGGGATCCAGTGAGGGGGAAACACACAGTGTCTTGGACACAGATGGTATGCCTTCTTTTTATACAATACCAGTATTTCTTGCTGAGAAAAACAGCAGATGCTTGGCCTACTCTACTTGGAGTTTAGAAAAGGACAAAAACTGGGGAGTCACCCCAAACTTCACATTCACAATGCAAACTGCGTGTAATGTACATCAACATAGTGTTGTGCAGGGTGGCTGTCTTCCAGTTTACTACGTGCATTACTATTATTATAATGTTATATGTGGAACACGTAGCACAGTATTTTAACTATGGCTCCCAACTATAATGAGAGAGTACAGGTATATATTTTTTGAATTGGTAATTTAAGGATTTAAAGTGTATACCTTGTCACCGCGCTTCAAGTTGACAGACCTGCATTCTTTCCTTGCAGTTTCTTTCAAACATACAGTCACATATCAGGTCACAATCACCTAGCAGGTTATTAAGTGTTTGTTTTTTTATGCAGTGCCTCTGATGGCATCTGTCTCGTCTGGCTGTGGGCTATCCTACATCAGTAGGTTTCTTAAAACAGAGGAGTTAAATTTTGAGTGTGGTGCAACAAGGTACCAGTTGAATTTGAAAGTGGATGTCTTCATGACCCTCTGAAGAGCACATTTGTGCTTGTTCTTGTTCAGCTGCAAGTGAGTTCATCAAGCTTAATGGGAAATTGTAAAGAATATATTTGAAACATCTCTGATACATCTGCAGATTCTATAACACGTTGTGACTGATATCGCATGTCACTGAGGGCTGTTTGTGGAATGTTTGCACACCTTGTATTTGTTTTGTGGTATTCCATAGAAGCATGCTGCTAGTTAATGGCGAGTGAGCTTTGAAGTCTACACACCCAGTTTTTCCCCACTGTCAAGCAGCAATGGTCATTAAGAACCTTGACTGTTTGCTCAGCTAGTTTGTTTTGTGATGTAATTTCTTAATTGATTCCAGTCGAAACAGAGAAGGAGAATGACTTGGTTATGTTTGCTTAGATAATTTAAACCCAGAGAGGCCAAAAAATAATATTCTGTTCACACAAGGTCTCAAACTGTTAAATCTTTCCTACACTTTCAAAAAGATGTGAGCGTTGCTGTGTGTTTTGAGTTTTATTTTCCCCCCATGTTTAATCTAATTTTAATTTAATATTTTATCAAAACTTACATAATAAATGTCGGTATCATCAAACACCCTCTGTAGTTACATTACTGGTTTGAACCTTCAATCGCCTTTATATTCAGAAAGGTAATAAAATGCTCTTAATAGTTATTATGAGAAACTGACTTGGATGCATTATAGATAGGGCTTTTGATTTTTGGTTTTAACCAGTAAAACACCCCGATACAAAAAAAATGAAATCTGTGTATAGCCAATTAACACCGAAAACACTGGAAATGGTAACTGAATTCACGGTGACTTAATCGCTTTCTTATTTAAAAAAAAATAAATAAATAAATCCTATGTCCAAAAAAAAAAAACTACCGTTTCGTGCAGCTGGGCAATGTCCATCCTTCCTGACTCGTATTCGTCACAGATTTATTCTGAATAGTTTTAAACCCACCCCAGCTACTGAGTGGCAGAACATTCTTCTATTCTATCTATTCTATTGGAGAATCCGCTTGCGAGATTTAAACAGAGATTACAATTACAATAGAAGGCTTGTTAATGGGATTTAAAGCTAGATATTACAGTTAGATAGTGAGAATTTAAAATAGAATTGCAGATAATCTCTCCTGAATGTTGCCAAGCAACTGAACGCTTAAGGCTAGGTCAAGACTGGCTGGTTTCCTCCTGGCCTGTCAGGGTGGCTGGGCAGTCAGGGTTGCTGAAGCACAGTGAGTTGTACTGCCCCTGGACAACTCTTCTCCCCAATTGTTGTGGCTGATGCTGCTTTCTGTCTTTTAGTTTCTAACTTATTTTATGAATGGTGACAGTGCATGATCTCATCATCCCCTGTCCAGCGTATTGTATTGACCACTTGAACATGGTGCCTGACTCATACTTTCCGTGATCCGGTATTAGCTGCTGACAGTTTTGTAATGTTGTGTGTGGGTCCTTCAATATCAGTACCGGGTCTGATCAGTGAGACGATGAAAAACTATTTCCTTTGGAAATAAGTTGACTGACGTTGGTTTGCTGTTCTGTCAAATGCCCATGGAACCTAATTGTTTCTCATCGTACAAAGATGATTCAGTGTTTTGAATCGCTGCTGTAAATTTTAACATTTTCCAATTACATTTTTAAATGTCTATTTTGATAAAACAGTGTTTATCTCCTAATAAGCGAAGAACATAAATTGCAGAAAAAAGTAAATTCTGATTTAACGTGGTGTTGCTATGCCTCCATAGTATTATTTTTGACAGAGCGTACTGTATCCTTATCACGAACAGAATTTAAGCAGTTCTGAGGGGTGCTGCAGTAGAGGCATGTTTGAGTGATTTAAAACTCAAAGCTGCTGCAAAAGTTGAGTACTAGCAATGCAAGTGTATAGAAGCTCCTAGGAGAATCACAGGCAGTGTTGGTCCACTCACAAGAAAGCTCCATCTAGAACTCAAATTAATGTCTGTAATGGTCTAAAACAAAATACGAAATGCAGCCCAAATGCTTGTTGTAGTAGCCCATAGAAACAGATTTAATACTTGGCAAAACATTCCTGAAAGATGTGAGAGGATTACTGTATACAGCAACTGTTTTATAACCGTTTTATAATTAAACTGCTTATTATACCCAACGGCAATAAAAAAAAGACTGTGTATTTTCGTTACAAGTGGAAAAGCCTTGTAGCATGAATCCTAATGCCATCAGCCTCAAATCTGCTTTCAGGTCGAATGTCTCTGGAATCAGAAATGAAAAAGTTTTCAATGTGAATGTAATCCTGATTTCTGTTATGGTTTGTTTGTTTTTTTAATTTTTTTTTTATATAAATGCTGTGTGGGTTTAAGGTATATGCATGTCAATGCCAAAGAGGAAATCAGGATGTTGATTTAGCTAAATACTAACACTTGGGCAATAAGAAAGAAGACAGGTTTGGAACATCTGGATAAAATGTGCCTTTCAAAACAGAGACATTGCTGGACAATGCAAGCTGTTTTGAAGTAAAAAAAAAAAAAAAGTTTTCTACAACTTATTTGTTTTTATAAGATCTATGCTATCAAGGTACTGTGCAACGTAATTTGAGTCTGCTTTGATATAATACATATGAAATGCATTTCAAGGATTATTGGTATACGCTTCACATATTAACTTTTAATATTGAGCAAATGCTGTTATTTTTTTTGGAGCAGTCCAGTTTGGCCTGGAGGCCTGCACCTGCCTCTGCTATCAACAGTATTTTCCAATTATCTGCTTCTACATTATAAAAAAAAATACAATAATAATAATAATAATAATAATAATAATAATAAATAATAATAATGAAAAGCTGTGTAAATGTTATTGTAGCAGGTCAGCAGCAGAGAGCCCTGCGCATTATTGAGACGGGGCAGGGCAAAGCCGTGTTTTGTTGTTTTGAAGGCGTAGCCAAATGTTTTTGTTTTGTACTGTTTGGTAGTGTGGATGGGAAGCCTCATCCGCTATTAAAAAAAAAAAAAAAAAAACTTGTGCAGGTGGCGGCCATCTCCCGAATTAGGTGATTTAATTTGTTGCTAATCGGGAAGTGATCAACTGTATATAAACCTGCGGAGCTCTGCACTCTGGGTGGGTATTCGGAAGAGGAACAGGAGAGCGAGAGGAGAGAGAAATTTAAAACGAAGCCCAGCCTTACCTATTGCTTAGTGTTTTGTGGTTTGTTTTATTTACACCTTTTCTTTTGTGCCCTGTGAGCAAGTGTTTTTCTGTTTTTAGATATTTATTTTTGTTTAAATAAACAGCGCCGCAGTGCTTTTTCACTGCAGTACTTGCCTGTGTGTTTGATTCCTGCCCCTGGCCTGATGTCGCCACACGCCATTCCTGTCACAGTTATCAATGTTCTTTATTCTAGTTCTTGGAATCCACAATTCTGACTGTTTCGGCACATGTTTTTACATTTCTCTCCACTGCACTTTGAGGGTTTGGTTGGTACCGTTGCTTTTGTGCTTTTTAAAGAAAACCGTACCCCAAACAAAACACGTGTTTAGTTGAATTGTGCACCTCACAGAAAGGAAGAATTGGTTTGGAATCTGCTCTCTGCTCTTTCATTGCACGTTGCAGTTTGCATCTGCCAGAAAAGTTTTGTAATTTGAGTCTTAAATAGATAAGAACTGTTTTTTTTTTTTTTTATACGAGTCAAATATTCATTCTGTCTTTAACCTTTACTACAGTAAGATGGAGGCAAATATTAGTAGTTCTTATGAAGTAATTAAAGTGAATCCACATTGTTCAGTTTTGTATGTTACCCATGTCTGTTAAGGATCTTTCTGGAACATATATAAAACTCTTTGATGTTTAGTTATTAATGCCTCAGGACAATATGACCCGAGATATTTATCCATGTAGCTTTGCATACATTTAGAAGGCTTTCAATTGGTCTTTTGTCTTTAAATTTGTATTACTACTGTTATCATTAACAGTATCTCCACAATAACAGCCTCTGATAATGTACCATAGTTATACATACTTCTGCACTATCCGCCAACTTATTTTTGTTTTATAAAATTGACAATTTTATGATGCAATTAAATACTATATACCTCAGTTTATTACTTTCTAATATTTCGCATATAAACATGCATACTGCATTGCATTACAATGGAGATTAAATTAATTGCATAGCTTGAAGATGAAAGTAAATGCAGGAATCTCATCTTGTAATTACATGTTTTTAATTGGTACTTTCCCGTTTAAGGTATATCTGACAGTCTAAAATGTGTTTTATTCCCCTTAAACTGTTGTTGGCCACAACCACACCACACCACCACCACCACCACCACCACCACTGAGATTTCATTGACTAATAAGTCTAGTTTAACAAACGCTGTTTATTACACTTAATAGATTAGTGAATAGCCGTCTTTCATATACAGGGTGTCAGTACTTAGTCTGCATGTCTTATGCACATGAAAATGTAGTTTAACATGGCAATGCGTGATGCAATAATGATGGCTGTGATGACACTCCCGAAAACCTTTTTAGAAGGCAAAATATATTAGTTCACATTTACAATAATAGAATTGCTTTATTTATAAATTCATTTAAGATTTGGAGTAATTTAGTTTGGCATGTAACTATTCACAAACCACCATTTGCAACCTCCTAAGAAGTATTTGGAGGTAGTGCTACAACAACGGTACCGTTAAAAATGTTTCTATTTATTTGAAATAAAATTTATTTAAGTAAAACAAAAATCACCAACCCTGTAAATGGGTCAATAAAATGTTGTAGACCTGTTTAGTGGCATTCTTTCTTCAATGCAAGGAGCCTGAGACCAGTGCTGAATGTGCAAGTCCAGTATCTTATTTAGGTCGCCTTGAAATCATAAAAAGAAAATTGACAGAACTGTGCCATGTAAGCCATCGGGAGACAAATCACACTGAACATTTCCATCAATGCGTTCCATAAGTTAACCAACTACAGCATTACCATTTTCTGTCAAATATTTACGATTTAAGGGGCGTTCACACCGAACGCAGCATGCAGGGGAAGAGATAAAAATAACTCAACTTTTGCCGCAGCACTTCGTGATGTACATTACCAACAGCCAATCAGAAGACAACAACGGACTCGCAGAGAATGAATGAACAGTTAATATGGAGTACTACCGCCAGCACTACTGATGGTTATGATCCACCTACACAATAATCAGACTTTGATTGGCCAACATAATCAGGTGATAAAGCGTTTGTGACAGAGAACCACATTAATGTCATTTGATCCTCTGATGTCCTTAACTTCTGCTGTATCCTAGGATACCGTGGGCTGCATATTACAATGTCAAAATATTGTGTATTTCCTAGAAAATAGTACCGGAAAATTATTGAATAATAGACAAAAATCTGGTATAAATCAGTAAAAACCGAAGTCTGTTAAATTTCTGTAAAATTCGGGAAAAAAAATGGAAACGTCGAACACTACTCGCACGACTTGGAATGTATTATTGTCCACAGTATATGCCCTGAGCCGTGACTGGAAGGCACTGTCGTGTGTACCTGCACTTGCCATTGACATAATCTTTCATGGCTAGCCAGACTAGAAAATAAATACCACTTGTACTGTGGAATGATAATTGTTGACCTGCTCTGCAATGTTAGACATGCGTGTTGACTCAACAGTTGTCTAATATTGCGTGTGTGACCTACTGAATATGTATGTTTGAGTATGGACTGTTTTATAACCTTCAGAGGATTGATAATTGTAATGTTTTTATCCCTGTCAAGGTGTTTTTTTAAATGTAAAGCTGATGGTGTTTTAGAGCTCCTGCCTTTTAAACTTGTACCTGCAGCCTGGTGAAAACTATTAGCCAGGAGATCTAATATTGAATCACAACGTTGCGACTAGCCATGCTTTTTGGAGTTCTTGGTGCTGTAGAGCCCGTAAAAAGGTGCACCCAAGTAGATTTCGAACTTCTTCACAAAGCACTAAAGCTGTGTTGGGTGTGCTTGCATTACAGCTGTAGTTACTTTCGTCACTGGGGTTCAGTGTAATTAAAGGCTGTCTTAATGTAGTTTGCTTGTGCAGCACATGCTTGATGTTTGAGTTTAAGGTGTGTAGGTCAAAACCAAATACACTAAATGTTTAGGATTAAAGCCTCCAATTTTATGTTTGGAATATTCACTTACTGTACATAAGTGCACATACATGTTTATTTTAGGTTCTGTTTTTATTTGATGCCGATTTAAGAGCAGAGGTTGCTGAGAAACAATAAGGGTGGCAATACTGTTCCATTCTGTGCTGGTTTTGGTATCCCAACCTACCCCTTTAATCTTCCACACTTTTTTCTTGAGAAATGTTGACCACAGTATCTGGTTGAATACACCTGCTCTCTTAGGATTGTGCCAGTGACCTGCCAACTGAGCTAGACACGCCTATTATTATTATTATTATTATTATTATTATTATTATTATTATTATTATTATTATTATTATTATTATTATTAGTTTATTTAGCAGATGCCTTTATCCTTACAGAGACTAGGGTGTGTGAACTATTCATCAGCTGCAGAGTCACTTAAAACATTTCACCCGAAAGACGGCGCACAAGAAGGTTAAGCGACTTGCTCGGAGTCACACAGTGTCAGTGAGTGAGCCAGGTTTTAAACCATCGGACCACACAGCCTCCAGGAAGTTTAAACATTTCAGCAATGAAGTATTCGTTACTAAGCACTCTAGACTTTTTGAGCAATTCACTGGAGGTCTGCGCATTTCTGTTTACGAACCTTTTCACACAGAATGTTGTGTGGTTCCAGTTGAATCTTTTTCCCCACCCAGTTGACAGTAAAAAACAAAGCCAGACAGATCTACTAAAACAAGCACACAAAAACCACACAGAGCCAAACTTGCGAAAGCAAACCTAACACGCTGTTGTTTTATTTATTTTACATGCAGAAGTGATGTCCCGAGCTGCAGGTGCTGACTCTACAGTCTGCTTAAGATGTTTACCCTGCACTGTTGCATGCTAAGCAAATATCTGGATTTGACTCTCTGTTAGGGATGAACTGCAAGGGAGTTTCCGGGGTGACATGATGCAAAGGGTTGAATCAGAGAGGATTTAGTAGCATTGCCAACAGTTGCTCGCTCGGGAATGATCTAGATTAAAAACTGACAGAAAAGTAATCCTTAACATCACGCTGTAACTTGCATTAATACTTCTTGAGATGCATGCATTTAAATAAAACTTTGGGTACAGATAGTTGAAATACATTACATTGTTTTCACAGTTAATCTCAGAGAGCACGTGCTGTATTGAGACAATACCAGCAAAATCGTTTCATTTGGCGTGATGGTATTTAGCTGTTCTTGCTTGGGTCTTGACAGACTATGCAAAAATTAATTTATGAAGGAAACTAAAAATCCTTGTCATCCCTGTGCATTGCTTTCTGGGTATGGTGATTTGGCAATTTTACACAACCACAACATACAGTTACACTTTGCTCTTTAGTCAATGGGGAAATGTATTGGTCCGTTTCCAACCATGTTGATTCGGAGCAAGTAAGCGATTCCTCCTGGTGTCATTATTGGTCAGGTCCAGTTTGTAAGACCAAAGCTGAATCTGTTGTTTAAATGATTGAAAACTCATTGTGAAGCCAAACTGGTGGGTGCATCTCATTACATTAAGATGGTATATCAGGCTACTTATGACCTAATGTTGCTGCAGTGTGTGGTCATGGGAATTTTTGGTTTTCAGATGACAAAAACCTAAAGCTTTGATTTTAGTTTCATGCTCGGTCGACGTAAACTGTTGTGTATAATTATTTGTCAAGTTTGATTTGTGAGTATTTTACAAGATAATGAACCCTTTTTTGGCAGTAATTTTTGCAGCTGCCACATTGATAATGCCTCATATAATGACTATATGTGGAGGATGATATAAAAAAACTAAATGTGGTGTTTTTTGTTTTTTTTATTTTTTTTAAATAGCTTGTAAAATGGTGTGAATAGTCATGCGAGTTGTAGCTAAGTAGGATTTTAAATATTTCTTGTTTTGTGTTCCTTTAAGTACCCCCTTTGCATAATTCTATGCATTCCATCATACAAGCAATCGTACAAAAGAAACAGCGCTAACTATATCCTTATTATCTATTCCAGGAATTGGGAAAGTGAAGCGGAAAACCAGCATGAGGGACACGGCTTCAAACGCAGACGCCGACTTTTACTCGGACAACGGCGAGCGCCTCTATGACCTCAGCCTGCCAGCGCTGGTCAAGTTCAGCTACGCGGCCGAGCGGGAGGACGAGCTTTCACTGGTCAAGGGGACGAAGGTCATAGTCATGGAGAAGTGCAGCGATGGCTGGTGGAGGGGCGGCTACAATGGGCACGTGGGGTGGTTCCCTTCCAACTACGTGGTGGAGGGTTCAGACGGCTCGTCTGCAGACCCTGTGAGCTCACTGACTGAAAAGCTGGCTGCCGTGGTGCATAATGCCAACAGCAGCCGTGTGTTACACGTGGTGCAAGCCCTCTACCCCTTCAGCTCCTCCAACGACGAGGAGCTCAACTTCGAGAAGGGCGAGATCATGGATGTTGTTGAAAAGCCAGAGAATGACCCAGAGTGGTGGAAGTGCAGGAAAAGCGATGGCCAAGTGGGGCTGGTGCCAAAGAACTATGTGAACGTGATGCCGAATTCTCAGAACTCTCCAAATAGCGCCGGCCCCCCCCCACCGGACTGTGATTACATAGTGCCGGCCACCAGAGGGAAGTTTGCAGGCAGACCCTGGTACTATGGGAAAGTAACAAGACATCAGGCGGAAATGGCTTTGAATGAGAGGGGGGGAGAAGGAGATTTCCTCATTCGAGACAGCGAGTCCTCGGTAAGCTGAATGAGTGGGCTTTAACGTTATTTAGAGACAGTTGTAGGTCAGTTAAAAATGGTTAAGAGGAGCAGGGTTGCAGCATGATATTTTCAGCTATCAGCTGTTTTTTTTAATGTTTGAGTGAAATGCCAAGGTGTCTGATACGGCTTCTGGCTGGCCTGGTGAACCCATGCCTCACATGATACAGTGGTCAGTGTGTTTAACCAAATAAGTAATACAGTTGCTCCCATAGAGTGGAACCACAATGGTTAAGTTTTATAACAAAAAAAAAAAAAAAAAAATTACTCTGGAAAAACCTGCTCATGTAATAGATCTTGTATATGAAGTACATAAGCTACACATTCACAAGTCTAAACGTGAATGAAGTTACATAACACAATCTGAATACATTGTTATTTAAGTGTAAATGGACAATGATATCCTTCTTAAAGAATGTGCTTTTACAGAAATGGTTCCAGCCATAGCTGATTTAGAGGAATACTGTTATAAATAGATGGGTCAATTTGGCGTTCAATGTAAAATCAACTAGTTCTGAGACGATTGCAGTGATGGGTTCTGTGAATGTCTGTACTAAATGGACGAAGGTGTAAAATAAATTAGAAGCAGTATAGTGAGCAGTGTTAGCATAGTCAGGGACAAGGTCTTGAACTGATCAGCCACTTTTTTTTTCCAGGGAGGTTTTGCCAGGGTGGTGGTATGAATTTTGGTCATTGAAGAGAAGGGTTTTTTGACAGTTCTATGCTGTAGAATTGTACTTGGTTCGGAGAAGAACTGTACTTGGGTGGTGTCAGAGGAAAAGTAAATTGAATCTATTGGTGTGCTTTTGGGATCCCTGGCACAAACCTTCTGCAATGTGTGCATGACATATACCCATTCTTATGTTTGGTTAAAAGCGATGAAGGGATAACATATTCACTGTGTACACATTTTCTTTCATGTGCTTTTTGAACTGTGTATTAAGGATTACATCACCCTTTCTTACGAATTCCATGTCTTTTGATCACTGGCTGAATGCTTCTCATACCACCACCATGGTTTGAACTAACCCAAGCATGTTGAAAGAGGCAAGCCATGGAAATGTTATCTCAAAGGCATAAAGAAACTTGTCAAACCTTTTAACTCTCCTTTTTAGATAAAGAACAGAAGTTTATTTTTAAACAGTGATTGTCTCACTCCAGTTACACTTGTAATTCTGTGTCCATGGTAACTATAACTACAGTATTTTGTCTTTTTTTTTAATTTAATGTTCTTTCTTTCTTTTCCAGCCAAATGACTTCTCAATCTCCTTGAAAGCACAAGGCAAAAATAAGCATTTCAAGGTGCAGCTAAAGGATGGCCTCTATTGCATTGGACAGCGCAAGTTCGATTCTATGGAAGAGCTGGTGGAACATTACAAAAAGGCACCAATTTTTACCAGTGAACAGGGAGATAAACTGTACCTCATTAAGGCCTTGTCTTGATCACCAGAAAAAAAACAAAAAAACAACAACCAAAAAAAAAACTTGAATACTTTATTGCGACCAGCTGGTGGTAAAGAACAAAATGGCTGGACGCTATGTAACAAAGACGGATAATGTTCAGTTCATGTTTTTAGGTCATAGGTATGTATCTATATTGACTACAACAGTTATTTAGCTTATACCAATGTTTTATGTTATTATCTTCCTATTTTAAAACGCTCCTTTTCCGATGTGATTCTCTGGCTCTGAAAAGCCAGTTTATGATAGTTCCATGGTGTCATTTTAAAGCTATAGTACATTTTGATTAATTTCCACAGATGGAAGATACAATTTCAATTTGGTATTTCAACAAACCTACATCTGTAAATGATCAATAATCAATAATAAAGAAGTCTTGAGTGTAATTGTGGCCTGATCCCTCCTGTGCTTAACCTTGACAAGCCTGCCTTTTCTTGTGGTGTTGTTTTTAGTTTTGCTGACAATTTGTTTATTTTAATTGTAAAGGCAAGAAATGATGTGAGAATTGAATTCAATTAGAAGTACAGTACACTAAACCAGTTTGCAGACTGGAACATGCCAAAAAAGAAAGAACCTTTGTGTTTGCCTCAGTAACATAAAGATGGCATTGCTAAAATGCGGTGTACAATTATGTAGTGTGTGCTTTTATTTATATACAGGCTATCACTTCACAATTTAAGGTGCAAGAAAGGAAGGAACCAAAAAGTATAACTGTACAAACAGACCACCCTATGACAACAAATTAAATTGTTTGTCTTGTATTGAAAAGTAAATACAGATGTACAGATATAAATATTTATATTTGTTTAGTTTATTAGTCAGCTGTTTTGTGTGAAGGTGTCTTTCTTAGCTGTGCATACAGATCTGCAATGTTGAAAGAGTACTAACGAAGAGCATTAAACTGCTGTACCAGTGTTTGCTATAATCCAGCATTCGTGGATACATGGAAAAGTAAATCTGAAAACAATCTGTTTTGAGGTGCAACTGCAACAGCGCTCTATCACATCTGCTTCTGCATGTAGACTGCAGATGGACTATTTTACATGGGACTGCTTCACAAGAGAACATCTTTTCACAAGGCAGAAATGGACGACAATGTTCTGAGTTGCTGGATGGGTTTAAGAACAGCTTCATTTATTGCAACCATATGCTGATCTGTTTAAATAAGGTTCAAAGAACTGAACATTTTAGTTGAGCTAAACTGTATATTCTGTAAAGTGGGCTTGTCTCCCCAGTTTGAATTGGCAGCATGCATCACAGCAATTGTAGCAAGTGTCCCTTTTGAGAAGGTTGATTAGAGATGTTAAGCTTGTGTAATAGTAGTAGCAGTACTACTGGTAGTATTTATCCTTTTATTGCATATATACTTTATAATATTATAATCTAATTCTTCTAATCTAAGTTGTCTTTAACTTTCTAGATATATGCAACCACTCCTCCCCTCCTGCAGTTTCGCTGGAATCAATTTTACCCAAGGTGACATGGTTAGCTGAGATAGTATCATAGCCAAGATGGCTATCTTGGGTAGTAGCATGATACATAGGAGATTTATAAAAGCTGGACTTTTTGTTTTTAAAATATGTTTTGGGTGATAGGAAATAAATCCAAACAACAATATAGAAACTAGTAGCATATTCTACAGCAAGGAGACAAAACAAGCTGTTCTTTAAGACTGTACACCAAAGCATATTATTTATTTCTTCTTAGCATTTAATTCACTTATGTTTTGGTATCACATACATAGCCCCCATGTTTACATATTGATATCTGTTAACTTGACAAGCCTTTCTGGGTTCATGTCAAAAAAGCTATACTGATTGTCAGTTATGAGGAAGGATTTGTATGCAGTCAAAGGAGATTAATGTGCCAGTCCTCAAGGTCTTATATAATATTTGTATCATATGCACATTAACTGTCTTAGCTGGAAAACCTTCATTATATAAATATTGAATCAGACAGATTTTGTTTTTTAATGGGGGGTGAATAAATTTGAAAGGTTGTGTACATTTTGTTTGTCAGGAAGTTGCCAATAAGTTGGACTTCTTGACATGGGGACCCAGGGTTTATGCCCTGGCATATTATGTATGGGTATGTGAAGATAGATGAGAATGGAAACTCTAAACAAGAAATGGTACAGTCCCTGGAACTGAGTGAGAGAGTTGTATTGCAACTAGGATTCCTTTAAATGTCTTAACAGTAGCTGCTGGAGTTTGTCACCTCTAAAATGAAAAAAAATAAAATAATAATAAATAAATTTAAATGATGAATTGAAAGGGGCTTATATTTGCTTGTATGTCTTTTTCTCTTTCTGGATTATACTAAAATTGAACCAAAAAGAGTTGGTGTCTGCTCTCAGTGGCCAGATAATGTGAGAATGCCCAGGCTGTTTTAAACATGTGCCTTAGGTGTGAGAAACCAAAGTTTGCAGGGGTGCCTTATACCATCTACATGTTCCTTATTTGTTTTGCAGCCTCTTTTAATATCTTAATACATATGTTTTGAATGATTTGATTTTTCTGTTTAAATCAGTATTTGCCTTGCTTGCTGTTCCAGCAAAAAAAAAAAAAATAAAATAAAAAAATTAAAAAAAACCTGAAAAGACTCCTCGAGGGTTATTATCGAGGTGCAGAAGCATATCGATCCTGCACAGGTTTCAGTGCACAATGCTTTTCATTTTCAATCTTCACAAGCTATTGCAGATAATTATCAAAGAAGAAACCATAGAGAATCCCAGAGCACACTCTTAATAGAATATTAAGAAATGAGATGGGAGTATGTAGGTTTTATAAATCCATGGTGCTGGCAGCATTTGCAATGTTTCTGCTGAACTCCTTATTTGAGAGCATGTGTCTTCTATTGTGTGTGTGGCTGTGTATGCTTTGCTGGGGCTTTTTAAATTCTTTTGTTTTGTTACTGCTATTTTATTGTGTGTCTTGGTGCATTTAAATAGTTAAGTGCATGTGTTTTTAATACCTGTTGCAGTATCACTATTGTGACTGATATTCCTTGTTTTAAAGGTTGTTACTTTTATTTTATCTTAGTCTAGGGGACATTGATGTTTGATTTACCTTTTAAAGGTTAGCTGTTGTGATAGAATCAAGTGACACTTCGTTTAGATTTATTTTCTGCTGTGTATTTCCTTAGACAATTCTGTTATTTACTGTCTCAGCCGTGATTGTTGTATAAACAAGGGATTGCTAATAATGTTTATATAATGTTTAATAATGTTTATCTTAATAATAATGTCCCTGATGTAGAGGGTGATTTTATTACAGACATGATGTGCCACACATCTCCAATTAATCGAGGTCAAGAATGTGTCACCTCAGAAGCTCATGTTTACATCTTAATGGATTAACCAGAAGTCAGCCAGCTTCTATAACGCAGAAAGAGTAATCTACTGTACACATTCAACACAACATATTCACTTTAGGAGAACAGTCTCTTCTTTTTCAAATATCTTTGCCAAATTCAGAAAAATATCTTGGACAACTAAAAGGATTATTAAGTGTAGTATCTTAACATTGCAAGTGTCATTTAAATGTAGAATATTCATCTTGTGCAATGGAGTGATGTGGCCTATACTGTGAAATTAATGTATTGTATTCTTGCTGTTAAAGGAGGGGAATAAACTTCACTTGTGATTTTTTTTACAAAAAAGTTTGTTAGACATGTAAAGAACATAATAAAATCATTAACTCTGTTTTGTTTCTTGGTGTTTTTTCTATAGCGACGAGTCACCTCCAGAATTATTGGCACCCTTGATAGATTTTATGTTCAAATACGGGAAAACTGTAGTCTTTTATACTAATACAATTGCTCAGAGAAAATGTTTATTTTTTAACAAGTATTCTTTTTTTTTTTTTTTTCTCAGACAGGTGTCAATTATTGGCACCCTTAAAGATTCTTATAAATAAAATCAAACAAAATTAAATCTGCATTAACATTCCACTTTAAGTACATATCAGTCTTAAGGAACTGTATTGTAGCCTTCCATGGCTTCCTGTTTCACTGGGGTATAAAAATGAGGTAACACGCATGTAAAATCCATTTGTCATCCATCACCATGGGGACAGTCAAAGAACTCACAAATGAAAAGAGACAGATGGTTGTTGACCTTCATAAATCGGACAATGGGTACAAAAAAATAGCTAAAAACCTAAATGTACCACTTACCACTATTAGGGCAATAATTAAGAAATTCACAACCAGTGGAACAGTGGTAAATCTGCCTGGTAGAGGACGCAAGTGCATCTTGCCCCCACGC
This sequence comes from Polyodon spathula, assembly GCF_017654505.1. Classification (NCBI taxonomy): domain Eukaryota; kingdom Metazoa; phylum Chordata; class Actinopteri; order Acipenseriformes; family Polyodontidae; genus Polyodon; species Polyodon spathula. The sequence goes on along the minus strand of NC_054547.1, from coordinate 33,012,818 downwards.
ACAGTGAGGAAGATGGTTCAGGAGGCAAAGAAGATTCCAAGGGCCACAGTTGGAGAATTACAGAACTTGGTTGCATCTTGGGGTCTCCAAATCTACAATTAGACACTATCTCCATGCCAATAGTCTATTTGGAAGGGTTGTCAGAAAAAAGCCTTTATTGACAGCAACCAACAAATGTAAGCACCTGGAGTTTGCTAAACGGCACTGGCACTTAGATTGTAACAGGGTGCTATGGTCAGACGAGACGAAAATAGAGCTCTTTGGCCACGCACACCAGTGGTGGGTTTTGCGTCGAAGGAAGGATGCGTATGCAGAAAAGAACCTCATACCTACTGTAAAATTGTGGCGGATCTTTGATGTTATGGGGCTGTTGTGCTTCCACTGGTCCTGGGGCCCTTGTTAAGGTCAAAGGCATCAAGAACTCTACCAGGTACCAGGACATTTTAGCCAAAAACCTGGTTGCCTCTGCCAGGAGGCTGAAACTTTGCCGCAAGTGAATCTTCCAGCAAGACAATGACACCAAGCACACATCAAAATTCACAAAGAAATGGTTAATTGTCCACAAAATCAATATTTTGCAATGGCCATCTCAGTCTCCGGACTTGAATCCCATTGAAAACCTGTGGTTAGAATTGAAGAGGGCAGTCCATAAGCACAGACTGAAGGATATCAAGGATCTGGAAAGATTCTGTATGGAGGAATGGTCCAAAATCCCTTCCAGTGTGTTCTCCAATCTCATAAAAAATTATAGAAAAAGGCTATCCTTGCAAGAGGAAGGTGCACAAAGTACTGAAAACAAGGTGGCCAATAATTGAGACACTTAAATTTTTTGGACATAGATTTATAATTTGAGAAATGTGTAATTTTGGTTGATTCCCTTGAATTATTAATAAAGCACAATATATTCCACATGTTGGAAAATTACAATATAGCTCATTACCTGTGTTGTTTATTTTATACAGCCTTTTTTGCTCATCTTTATCAAGGCTGCCAATAATTTTGGAGGTGACTGTATATGTATAATTATTCTTTTATATGATGGCCAAATATCATGTAAATGTTAATCAAAATGAAAGCTTCCTCAAAATAGATAATTGCACCCATAAATTGCATGCAGTAAGTCTAATTTATTGCTTAAAACCCTTTAACTAAAGCATTACATTCCAGAATGTTTTGTAGATTACGTATTCGCAATCTAACTATCTTAGAAAACATCTAAGTTGCAGCGTACACCGTTAGTCGAATGGGGATCTTCCACATAAAATCGGGGACAGCTTACCACTAAGCAAACACCCTATAGACACTAATAATGGGGATGCGTTGCTGGGAGTTGACAAATATAACAACTACGAGTTAATTTACACATTCGAACCCGATTGGACCATCTAAATTTGAGGGCAATCTTTTCAAAATTATATTTTATATATATATATATATATATATATATATATATATATATATATATATATTTATCAATATCAATATAAGTTCTAAAAAATCTATCAAATCTGAAGTGTTATAAAGTGATCAGTAATCCCTGATAACCTGCTGAAGATCAGAATGTACACACATTAGGGGTGTGTGTATTTTGTATTGTACAGTGTATTGTATAGTAGAGGGGGTCTGAATTAGATACCCTCTTTTTCATTATTTACAATGTATTTTCTTAGCATCAATTATAATGTATCAGAAATATAAAAACAAACTATTTTTTTATATCACATTCTTTATTGTTGTTGCCATATAATTGCAATAACACATCCTGTTTTGGAATACTTAACTACAAATAGTGTACTGCAAAAATCTAGTCCTATAATCTTTGTGTAATATACTGTTTGCTTGTAGCATGTATATATGCTACATGTCATTTTCTATTATAAATTCAATGTTCCATATAAAGCGGGTTAAGTATTTGCTCAAAGGGAGCTTGCAGACACTATACTGTACATACAGTTTTCAACTGTGTGGGGAATGTGTCCTTTATTCATGAGCCATGAAGAGGTAACTATGCAACACAGTGGAAAGCATACGGGTATCTTGGCATACGACTGGCAACGTTTTATTCTGTACCGAGCCCAGATTCTGTGTTGGTATCCAGGGTATGACTGCAGATTTGTTTCAGGGGACAGGATTATAAATCGCCACCCATCTGCTTCTATACCCTACCCCTGACCATTCTGTTCCATTCGTAGTTGGATTACTAATCCAGATATCTTGCTCATCCTTGAGTTGCATGTGGATTCCTCCATGCATAAAACAAATGTAATATTTTTGACTCAAGTAAATGCTTCGTAATGAACAGTGACCTCTAGTGGCCAATTCAGACATAGTGTTCTATGTTATGCCGTATATCATACTAGATTGTAAAATTCAATTTCAGCATGTTTATTTATTTATTTAATTCTGATTGATGCAGGTATTACAAAGACTGCAATTTAGGTGGTTTTTACCTGTAAGGAGTGGTTTGGGCACACACAAAATTGTGACCCTGAGCATAATACACATACAAGTGTCTTCTTTGAACAGACACGTCGTACGGTTTAGTTGCTGAATGATGTCACGCACGTATTGCCGCAGTCATTTTTGATATTCAAAGAATTATCTGTTGAAACTCAGTATCTGTAAAGAATTCCTAAAATTTGCGTTTCTTTAAATTACAAATAAACCTACACTAAAACAAAAAGGCCTGTGAAATGTAAACAAATATACATGTATTTTTGGACCATGCTTTTGGGTGCATATATGAATGAGATAGCTGGGTTGTCTTGGTGATAGATTTGAAAAAAAATATGGACTGCAAGAGTGAGTATGTGATTACTGCTACAGCAGGGGTTGCAAATATGGAACAGTGTTGGATATTCTTCCAAATCAAAGACAGGAACAGCCTCTAATTCCCAGAAGCTCAAAAGCAGACTGCTTTCAAGTCGCAGGGTATGACAACTACATGGGCAGATAAATGGGTGTTTATTGTTAGGCAGCTGTGTATTTCAGTGATTTGCATGAGTTCAAACTTAAGAATCATATTGTTTAAAATGTATCTAACAGACAAAATTAACAGGACTATGTTATAGATTTGAGAAAAAGAAACTGTTAATTACTTTAGCGTTCTAAAACCTATTAACACTGTTTCTTTTATCTTACAGTTCCTTGGTAATCGCAATGCGGTCGATTTACCACTCACAAATAACAGCATTCAAGTCATTGCTGTGCTGTGTTCCTTGGAAAAAGTCAGGTTGCATTAGAAATTACTAGTTACTGGCTCAACAGATACTGAAAGCAGCAGGAAAACGCCATCACTGGAGGAAGGGTGCCTTCCCTTGACAGGATGTATGCCTCAGAAATTAGCAACAGATTTCATTTCTATTAAATGTGGGTTCTTGCTCAGGGTGGCCTAGGGCTTTAAATCCTTATTTCATTCTTCTAAATGCAATATTATTGTCTTTTGGTGTTTAGATCTCCAATCCAGGGCTTGTACAGACGTGGTACAGAAGAACCATTTTTAACCACTTCTGTTATAGCAATACAGGAGATTGGGAGTGACAAAACATGCCAATGTGTTACAAGTTCCAATTTTGTTTCAGACAGGAGAAAAACACAATTTTATGTACCCATTACAGTTACTGCTGTTCTAGATATTATCAACCCAGAAGCACATGCAACATTTATTTTACTGTTTTAACGCAGTGAACTGTATAAAACAATTTTATTTTGTATTTTTTTCAGTAATTGCACTTACAGCATATCATCGGATCAATCCAAACAAAAAATAAATACAAAAATAAAAAATGCGTGCTTAATGTTCCATTTGAGCATCAGAATTCCAGAACAGTAAATATTGTAATGAGAACATAGGATTTTCGCTTATAGGTCTTTTGTTTTGTTTCATAGTGCCCTGTTAATAACAGCATCATGAACAGAAGCAGTAATGCTTAAAAAACAGAGACTTGCCAGAAATGACAGGCCCTTTCATGCCATAGTGGTCATTTTGGGAAATCCTGATGTGGTGGATTGTTTTTCCTATTTTCCTTTCAAAAGTACTGTCCTTTTGGTGTATGGTGTATTGTCAGACCACAGAGCTCTGTTGTGAAGTCCCTCCAGAGCCAGTAGCCAGCTGCCCAAAAATCCCACCAGATCTACTCTTACCTAAAAACTACAAGAACAACTATAATAGTATACAGGTGATTATAGATCCAGTATGTCCGCTACAAAACATCACGTTCTTAACTCTTACCGTATAATATCAGTGAAAAAGGGGGGGTTTGTAAATTTGTAAATATATATTATATATATATAATATGTATCGATATTTTATAATGATTTCAGATTTAAAGTCTAAATTTCGATTTTTTTTCAGTACTAAAAAAAAAGCAAGCTTTATTATTTATTATTATTATTATTATTATTATTATTATTATTATTATTAATATTAAATTACTGTTTCAATGACAAACTTTCCAATAAGTTTGAACCACAGCTCAGGTCTGCTTCAGGTCACCTGACCCCAATATTCCAATAATGCCATTAAAAGGGTTTTGGTGTGTCATAAAAAATGTGCAGATTTGGCATGAAAGTTGGTCACACTTGGCTCGAACTGTGAACTTACTTAGTACTAAGCTGCACTACACTTTACTGATGCAAAACTTACACAGCCAACAGTTGTAGTCAGTGTTCAGATCGTTCTGCTTCATGCTAACCCACACAGCACGGTCTTTGTCTTGAGTCCTGCGATTATGGATTAAGCATTCAGGAAATCTGTAACTTAGGTTTTGTAGTACAGCTCTGGCCAAAAGTTTAGCATCACCCTATAGAATGAATTCATTTTGCTTCATAAAGTCGAATGAAACCATCTGAATAGTGTTATGTTAACATATTGAATTACATACTGCTTTGTTGTTTTCCATATACTTAAAGAAAAACTGAGAAAAATTTAAAAATCTAACATGAATTTCTGTACTAATACTATGGCTTCCGATAGAATTTTGCACTATTATTTTGTAGTTTCTTTGATTACATGATATCAATTAAAAGATCTAAATTATGTTCATTTAGTGTTAAAAAATATATTGTTAAAATATATATAGATCTCAATCCTAAAATCCTAGGTGATGCAAAACATTTGGCCATAGCTGTAGATATTACCAAAGTCATTGTCATTATAAATCACCAGCCTATGTAAGACCATATTAATGCTGTTTTGTTTTGTCAAGTAGGTCCAGCTTGTCATGTAACTATAGCATTGGGTCCTTTAGCTGAATAAAAGAAAGCTTTGTTCAGACATATTTTCTGCCATCTGTAATTAAGCATGAGGTTTGTCAGAAACATTATTTCTGAGATTATCTGAGGTATACCTTATGTTGCCCAAGACAGGTTTTACCTAGATACAGAGCTGCAGTCAGGTCTGGTTTTTACATCTAGGACCTGAAATCTTAAACCATGATATTCATTCATTCTGCCTTTTCCTGACCTCAAAAATAATCTCAGAAATAATGTTTCTGACAAGCCTCATGCTTACTTATAGATCTGAACTACAGCATACACTAAATAACAAAACTTGCTTTTATTTCTTCATCTGAAGGACAAGATGTTTGCTTCTGCAACAAGGTATGAACTCCATTGACAATTAGTTTTAATTAACATGTTTTCATTCTTTAAAGTGATTATGGAAAAGGCTGTTATAGAATCACCAATAGAATTTCACAAAAAGCACCAATTATTAATCACCATCTATGCAGATTACCTGAGCGGATTATAAATAATAATTTCCACACATCACATTGTTAGAAAAGTTTGAATCACACAGTAGTACCATCTGCTTTAACAGGATAAGTTAGGTTATAATGCTTGTTCAATTTGTCAAGCAGTAAAACAGATTTCCTATGTTCAAGGTCTACACATTTTAAAAAGCCTTAATGATCAGACTTGTATGGACTAAAGAACAGCCTGGAGATTAAACCCTGAAAATGTGTATTAATTTCTCACCAGGTCTTTATCCAGAAAAACCTTGAATTTCTACAGATGTGTGAAGAAATCTCAATAGTGCGGATTGAATCACGTCACCTTAACAATACAAATACAAAACATTACTAGAGCATAAACACAATGTTATGTGCATATTTTGACTGTTTTTAAGAGATTGTCTCATCAATAAAGTACTGATAACCCGGTCACACTCAAGTTAATAAATAGGGCCTGTCTGTGATGGCAGCAGGAAGATGAGTCATCATCTGTAACCTGATCAATAGGCATCTGTCGGGTTGTAGCATATGTATGGGTAGCAGGAAGTGACTGCCTCTGTGATGTCCTTTATAACAACTGCTACGTCTCTCAGCCCACTGTTGCGATAGGACTTCAAGACTGAAACATGGCGGTCGAAGCATGCTCTTCCATAGTCGTCTTGGACAATCTGGGGGGTCTCTTTCCCCAGTTTGTCCGCTGTTTCCATGACAATGTCACATGTCAGGATCCCTGTGGCAGCAATGAAGTTTCCCGTCTTGATGATGCTGACTAACTCCCTAGCGACGCATCTCGTACCTCAGGCAGTCCGAAAAGGCCTCCACACCAAAGCAAAACAAAGAACAACTGTTGAGTCTTAATAGAAACCTGGTCCTTACGGAGAGACAGACAGAGAGGGCAAAGAAAATGCACAAATAGAGAATGCTGTTAAAAGTGAAGTGGTCTTTATAGCAAGTCGATTACCAAGAGGGGGTGTTGATGTATTTTAATAAGTAATTGAGCCCAATTTTACCGACAAGAAATAACTAATTTAAGTTGTTCAAGCAGTCTTAACTGTACTAAAGTGGTTTCTTATTAGCTGGCACATGTCGTTAAATCAATGGAGAGTGGGGGGGGGGGGGGGGGGGGGGGGGGGGGGGGGGTTTAAGTGGGGGGGGGGGGGTATTTTATGTACAGAAAATAAACACTGCATGAACTAGTTTTTTTGTATCAAATTTTTGTTCTCGTCTTTATAGCACTTTAGTCCAACGCCCAAAGACCTGGAGAGATCATGAACAATACCAAACTTAATTTAATTCATAATAAAGCTTTGTGGATATGATTAGCCCTGCAAGAACATGATAACACATAGTACAAGTAGAAACAGCTACCAGCTCTCCTGCTCCCACCAAACTCCTTTACTGATGTTATTCCTCCTCCATTCTCTTATCTGTTGTGTCAACACGCATCCCAGAGAACAATGAGGCACTGTAAATGCTTTACTGAGGAAACAGTTATCAAAAGGTAACCTTTGGTTTCATTACCAGTGATGAAAATTGTATAATTTTCAGATGTCTCCCATCCAACAGAAGCAAATGCCACAAATTTAACAGCAGGTGGCAGCAATGAGTTATTAAAAGTAGAAGCATCATTAAAACTCACAAAAAAGTAAACAAATACTGGTTAGGGAAGTTACAAGAATTTCACGAAATTATTAGTTTCCCCTGTATTAATATCTTTACTCACATTACTTTTCTCAGGACACAGGGAATATGTAAAACTAATCATTTGGATGTTTCTACGCTTTAGAAAAATTTTAAGCAACACTAGTTTCTATTGTCTGTGTTTCTGCTGGTTGGTGTGTTTGACTAGGGTCATTTTCAACGGTAAATGAACAAATGTACATATGATGGGAAAAAAATGCAATACATACCATGAGCTCCTAATTATTATAATTATTTTAAAACTTTGTTTCTTGTTTCTGTTGCTAGTACATTAAGTAACGTACCTCTAATGGAAACATAGAGCCAGACAACCTGGTGAATGCTGCCTGGTAATGGAAGGTGGTGTGTTCAGAAACATGCGCTCCCTTTCCTGTAAGTGGTTCCTCATCCACCCCCTCTTCACTGCACACGTTCAGCTGCACAACCTTCATCCTGTCCGATTTCATGCTTTCCAGCTCATGTACCCCGGTCCTTACTTCGCCTGCCAAAGAAACAAAAAACAACAACCTGGCTAACTACATTTAGCTTTAGAAGGAGGAAAACTAGCAATGCGACAAGTTCTATTTTTTTAGTTTCTGTGCACTCCCCCCACACACCCTTCTGGTGCTCCAATTGCACTTTCCAAGTTGGAGTGTTGTGCATGTCACAAACCACCCACTGAATTTGGGATCTAATGGATCAGAATGAAGACTGAAACCTCCTTTCTTTTATGGAGCAGATAGTTATAATGGTCAATCATTAGCATATATGTAATGAAAACGGCCTTTCCTTCTGCTTAAGAAAACCCAGCAATTAAAAGATCATCTATGGTAATAGTTTCCATGGGGGAGTGCAACTAAAGAGTTTAAAGCTACATTGAAGAAAAACAGTCAGGACAGGTCATCCACACACAACCAAGCATTAATAATGTGCTCTCTTATCTAAGAAACGATGTCGTGCAGCAAACTTGGTGCCTTTCCAACAATTACATGGGAAATAAAGCATTGCAGTTTGTTCCCACGGATTTGACAGTGGAAAAAATCATGGGCCACATAGAATTCAAAGCCAAGGAATGCACCAGAAACACAGTGGCTGCTGACTGCCTTGATGTGCAACCAGTATTACTATAACATGACCCCTACATAAAAGCTTACTGTCCCACAGTTACATTTTACAGCTTGTTTTTTCTTTTTTAAAGTTATAACTTGGCATCACTACATTACCAGTATTATCTTTGTTAATTTTATAGATTGCCAATCTAACTACATTCCTGTTTTTACCTGAAAGATGACAGAATGTGACATACAGTGTAATAAAGTTCTAGGGGGAGAGGGGTGTACGTGAGGGTTGCTCTCGGGAGGAAGTCTCAGGCACACCGGTGTGTCACGTCTTTAGCTACCTGGTTGTAAGAAGTTCTAGTAGTTTAACTAGCAGTATTACTTCAAGTACAATAGTACAATATTTTGGAAATTCACTAAGTTTGTAATCCTGTAGACCTACTACTCCTGTGTGCACAGTACTAATTCTGCAAATATATTCAGTCGAATATTAAATTGAAATCGATCAAAGATATTCTGTCAAATGCTGTACTTTGCAAACTGTTCAAATGCAAATGCGGTGTATATTTATTTCTTGATTGCATTTGAATGCAAATGCACTTGAACCCAACCCTGGTACTGGTATACAGGAAGGAAGCAATGTCTTAACAGTAGTTTAATACACCTCTGTACCTATTCCAGTCTGCAGTGTTCAAATAGTTAGAGCTGAGACAACCAGAAACAAAGTTACTCAATATTATTTACTTTGCTATATCCCAGATTTCATTTAAAACCACATTACCCGAAGTGTGCCCTTTTCATGCAGTTGCAAAACCATGTTGCAGTCAATAACACTGAAAGTTGCTAACACAGTTTGAAAACTCCTTTTTGCAAGGTTTAATGCTGGAAGTTAACAGCCTGTAACTTCCTAATTACTTTCGCTACTAGATCCCTGCATTTAAATAAATCCAAGAATCCTAAAATGTTGTCGTTTCAGAAGAAAAAACCTTCATTGATTATATTTACAAAGAAAGATATAGAGGAATTAACATGACATAATATCGGAATTCATAAGGGTAGAAATACATGTACATTGCCCTAGTGCATATATCTGTTTTAAACAAAACGTTTTCACAATATATTATTGTTAGGATCTAATCTTAGCTGCTAATACAATCGCACATGCAATAGAATAAATATAAAAATAAATAACTTATAATAATTTAATCAAACAGAGCAGTGGAGATTGTCTTCTAATAACGATTTCAGAGAAAGCGAGATAAGACGATGTTGAAATACGTGGCTTTTAAAGAGAACAAATTATTACAGTATATTGAAAAACAGCTCCCCCCCCCAGAGTTGACATGTGCTACTGCAGTTCAAAAGGGAACTTCGTGAAAGGCAGTCAGGAAGGCAGGCGGTGGAACTGGCACGGATAGTTCAGTGATGATGACACAATGACACACACGCAAACTTTTAAAAAACAAAACGCACTAAAATGGTCCAATATGCTTATTGCGCGATTACGTTACACAGCACGTCTTTGTATATTTCCAGCCCTGTGAATTTGATTGGAGGAACGTAACCTTTATGCGGCTTTGACAACACACCCTTGTTCTACACGGATTGGTTTATATTGTCTTGCGTTGTTTTCGATTGGCTTTATCAAATATCAATCAGTGTTTATCGATTCGCGGGTATCATATCATAATAATAACTTGACTGGTTTAGTTCCTGCATACATATTTCGCAGGGCCTGCCGCCCATTTCATAACAACAAACTCAGAATTATTATTATTATTTTTTTGTTACTGAAAGTGCCTAACGAATTTGCCCGTTTTTTTTTATTTTTTTTTATCTTCAGTTCAAACCATATCTGGAGCGGTTCTCCTTCGCTCTAAATAAAATAAAAGAAGATAATTTTGAATCATCTTTCTGGGGTAAGCAATTATAAATGCAACTGTATTGTAAACATGGAGTATTGTGGAAATCGATTTCAGTAAAGCTTAATCAATGTAAAATAATGTGTTAAGTATAACCAGATTACAGTATACAATTTAACATCACCCATGTTGTGTCATCGTTTCATACAGCTAGAGAAACATGCACGCCCCGCTACGAAGAAGATTTTACGTCGCTGGCTCGTCTCAGTTGACTACTTTTGATTTCCTCTCGGTTCCTGACCAAACAGAAACCTTGTTCCAGTCCTTAAACCGCCAGTCTGCTGACGATTTAACAGTCGGAGATGATGATCACGATGCAAACACGCTGTTTGGAACCTTGCGTGGAAATGTGGTGGGGTTACGTTATTATAGTGGCGTGGTATGTAAGCTCTTATGACGTAATGTACTGTCGCTAGTGCAATATGACATCTTTCTGACTTTTGAGGAGAGCATTAGTGTTAATGTCTAATGCTCGATTTAACACATCGACAGTTGTGTCCTAAAAATCTGACCCATTCCAGACATTGCAGTCTGACCTATTTCAGGTTTTCCTATGAGCTTGATTAACCACAGTGTACAGATAAACTCAATAGTGTCTTATTAGACATAGTAAATCTAGGACTGGCTCAAACTGCTATGCAACAGGAGTCTTATTTCCACCCCTGCAGCTTGAATCGATTTGTCTGGTTTGACTAAATGCAGACACATTCCCCAAATGTTGGGCATGGAGCTATTACTAACATGAAGGCCTTTCCATGAACAATATCTCTGAAATGGTTACACATTACTGAAAAAAAGTGCTTTCAGTAAATGCATAATTATTACCCTGCGTACATTTCAAAATATTATGCATAGATAATACATGTATACTTTTTTCCGTGTAGGTCAACAAAAATGAAATGGTCTCCCTTGTGAGGCAGCCTGATAACCCATATGACAGAAATGCAGTTCAGGTGAACAATGTGTATGGGGACCAGGTAGGACATATTAAAAAAGAACTGGCTCTACCCATGGCATACATCATAGACAATAAGCTGGCAAAGGTTGAGGGGTGAGTAATGTGTTTGAATTCATCTCGCACATTGTGCACTAGTAATCCTTGTTGTATTACAAAGTTCTTTCTTATTGCAATGGCACATACCACTTGATTTTATAAGGGTGATTTTAACAGGGTCAACATAAAACTTGGACTATATTCCAGTGCAAATCAATGTATGCAAATTGTACTAGTTTACAAAAAATAAATAAAAATACAAATACAAGCTAGTTATTTTTTGTATTCTTTGTCTTTGAAAGCTGAGTTCTGTTATACAGAACACCATATTTGCAGTTTTTGCTTCACACATTTTAAAGGTGTTTCTGCAAAGAACTGCACTGCATCTAAAACCTATTTATAAAGTAAACTATGGAAGTGCTGCAGAAATGTTTTAAGTGTGTTTGTTTTCAACAGGATTGTCCCATTTGGCACCACAAATGCCTTTTCTATGCCTGTTCAGCTCAATTTCTGGGGTAAAGAGGAACACAAAGCTTCTGTGGTTGAGAGGCTCAGTCGATCCGGATTTAAACTATGCCCACCTTCAAAGAGTACAGGTATCTCACAGCTGTGCCTGCAGGAAAGGGGAGAGTTTCTGCTATTCAAGTGTTAAGCTCTGACTGGTTTAATCTTTTCAGGTTTTGAGACCAGTAGTTGGGGAGTAGGATCGATGTCGATGCCTAAAAGTTTCAGACTTGCATCTGGCTGTCTTCCTGTAGTCCAGATGACGGCTGATCAGGTGCAGTATCTCATTGAATACAGTGTTCCTATGTATTCTACCTATTTGTACTATTACTGGAATGATTACTGATTACTGGGACAATACTATACACCATATATTTTGTATAGGAAACATTAAAATACATTTGAGCAATGTACTGTCTTCTTGAACTTGCTTCCTGTACTGTATGTGTTAGTCATTGAATGAAAACTACATTTTGTGATTCCCAGCTGAAGAATGAGTTTGACAAATTGTTTGAAGATGTGGTGGACACCAAAGGACGGATGATGGAACCAGCTGAAGTAGGCAAAATATTTTTTTTTAACTTAATATGCCTTTATGTAAAAAGAAAAAAAAAAGGAAATGTTATAGATGTCAGTGCTAGGACAAATATCCGAATATTCAAACGTATATTTTTTGACATGTGTGGATGAGATGTTAAATCAGTGTCCTATTGTAAGTGATTCTGCATATAATGCACAGTTCACAGCCTAACTCTGTAAAGCGCTTTGTGATGGTGGTCCACTATGAAAGGCACTTTATAAAAATAAACATATTATCATTATTCTAACACAGCACTAATAGATATACATGTTAGTATGTTCGATTAGTTTAGAGCTCTGAAGGTTTGAATTCTGTATCCTAGTCACATATACAGGTCTGCATGTTGAACGAATTCCACAGAGAGTGTAATGTGAAGACACAAAGGTGTCTGTAAACTGAACCTCTTTGTGATGTTTTAGGCTGTTGGCACTGCGCTGCTTGCACACCAAAAGCAGGCGTTGGCATGGATGGTATCTCAGGAAAACAACAATGACCTGCCACCGTTTTGGGAGCAGAAAAACGACATATACTACAATCTGCTTACGAACTTTGGAGTTAAAGAAAGACCCGAGAAAGTTCTTGGAGGGATCTTGAGTGATGACATGGGGCTGGTAAGAGTCAAGCAAGTGCATCAGCATAGCCTTGGAAAATGAATTAACATTGATAGGTGACCAGTTTGATTCTGCCACAGACCTGTATTAATTGGGTGGAATCAGTGTCATCCGTGGTTGTTGCGGTTTAAGCTCAGATCAATATCCAAAAGTTCCTTTTTTAAGCATGAAAATGAATTCCATAATTCTAAATGCTTTTTTTTAAATGTCTTTTGTGGAAAGATCATACTAAAGCAAGTCTATAATACTGTATCATATATCATCTTAAACACAGAATATTTATTTTTTCCCTATTACTCTGCATATGTGGTGATAAAGTCTTCTATATTAGTGTTAATATTATTATGTTATATTAGAGTGACATTTGTGTATTATGTGTTTACTTGCTTGTACTTTATTGTAGGCAGCTCAGTTATCCCTGTAAATATTTCCAAATGTGTACAGATTTCCTGCAGTATGATTTGCTTTTGATCCTTTGGGTTTTGTTTTCTTAGGGGAAGACTCTGTCCATGATTGCGCTGATTCTTACAAACTTTCATAAAGGAATGCCTCTTCCCCTTGAGAAGATTGATGAAGAGGAGACTGCAGAAGTACAGCCATTTTATTCTCATTGTATTTTGAAATGTCAACCTAGTGGTTTGCAGGAAGATGATGTTGATGCTGCTACAATTCCAATGAACTTCAGTTGATTACACGTTTGGAGGTTAAACTTATGAGAAACCTAGGGCTCAGTATTATTTACCTAAACCACCCAGGGATAAAACTTATCCCAGCTGGGTATTGATTGATCAAATGCCCAAAGTCACATGGACAAACATTTTGGTTACTGTTTCCGTGTACAAGTACAATGTTTTGAAGTTTTACCTCACATTTCAATTCACTACACTTTTCGCCTCATGCCTCCAAATGAGTTAAAACCCAAATAACAAAGAACATAACTGCATTTCCAAAGGTGATGTAAAAATAATAAGTAAACCGAGCATGAGTAAGGAATACAGGCCTAATGTAGCTAATCAGTGTGAGATGCTAATGAGTGTGTGATGGATGCAAGAGGCACAGGATGATGCATTTTCTTCTCTGTTTTTTCTTTCTTTAGGATGATATTCCTCTGTCTGTAGCAACTCTCGGAGGAATACAAAAGAAGACTACAGGTGCAAAACTTTGTCAGTGCTGTGTGACACACTTGCTTTGTATGTGGCAGGAAAAAACGTATTCCCTTGAAATTGGCATTTGTGTGTGTCTTTGAGGTCAAACTTTTTTTTTAGGTTTCCAGTCCGTGTGTGTGTGTGTGTGTGTGTGTGTGTGTGTGTGTGTGTGTGTGTATAGTATATATATATATATATATATACAGCTCTGGAAAAAATTCAGAGACCACTGCAAAATTATCAGTTTCTCTGGTTTTACTATTATAGGTATGTGTTTGGGTAAAATGAACATTTTCGTTTTATTCTATAAACTATTGACAACATGTCTCCCAAATTCCAAATAAAAATATTGTCATTTAGAGCATTTATTTGCAGACAGTGACAACTGGTCAAAATAACAAAAAAGATGCAGTGTTGTCAGACCTCGAATAATGCAAAGAAAATAAGTTCATATTCATTTTTAAACAACACAATACTAATGTTTTAACTTAGGAAGAGTTCAGAAATCAATATTTGGTGGAATAACCCCGATTTTCAATCACAGCTTTCATGCGTCTTGGCATGCTCTCCACCAGTCTTTCACATTGATGTTGGGTGACTTTATGCCACTCCTGGCGCAAAAATTCAAGCAGCTCGGCTTTGTTTGATGGCTTGTGACCATCCATCTTCCTCTTGATCACATTCCAGAGGTTTTCAATGGGGTTCAGGTCTGGAGATTGGGCTGGCCATGACAGGGCCTTGATCTAGTGGTCCTCCATCCACACCTTGATTGACCTGGCTGTGTGGCATGGAGCATTGTCCTGCTGGAAAAAGTTGGGGAACATTGTCAGAGCAGAAGCTTGGCTTGATTCATGCGTCCTTCACAAAGACAAATCTGCCCGATTCCAGCCTTGCTGAAGCACCCCCAGATGATAATTTTGCAGTGGTCTCTTAATTTTTTCCAGAGCTCTATATATATATATATAATATATATATATATATATATATATATATATATATATATATATATATATAGGTTCCCAAAGGTGGAAAATCTAGGGGAAATCTTGTCATAAAAACATCACAGGTCTTCACTATATCCCTATATATGTCAAATATCCACAGAAGGTGGATAAATCCTATTTAGGATAGAACAGTATTTTTGTTAGTGTCCAGTAAGTGAATCACAGAGGCCCCTTAAATAAGCAGCCGTCTGTCTGAAATACCCATACATGTCCAAACCCCTTTGGCGAGCAGTTAACTTAGGTTTTACTGTATTTCTAATTAAATGGTTTAGGTTGATATTGCAGTGAGTGAATTCCTTTTCATTTTAGAGGCTTCAGTTACTGACAGAGGGCTTGCCTTTTTGGTGAATAGTTGCTATATTTTAAGGACATGCATTTTCACCACCACTTGTGATAGGGTTTTCAGATAGGAATACATAATTATAATTTTTTTCTGCAATTTTAAATCTGCTTGCGTCTCTTACTTATTGTCTTTTTCAGAGGAACCGAATGAAAATGTTAAAACAGATGAAGCTGTGAAGAGTACAGAGGTTTCTGCTGGTGGTTCTCGTTCAAAAAGGTGAAACAAAACACACACACACAAAAAAAAAAAAAACCACACACACACACACACACACACACACACACACACACACACACACACATAGAAAACAAGTAGAAAGCTGTTTTAGGACACCCCACTCTGAGTGGCCTAGAAACTCAAGAAAGAAAAGTACTTCCCTCAGTTAAAGTACAGTAAACAAGAGGCACTGGTCAGTGCTGATGCAGGCTTGACTGTAGATATAAATACAGTAAGATGACCATATTGTGAAATGTAATTATGTACACATTTTGGATGATGCTAGTGTTACTGTAAATATTATCACAGAGCCAGAAGTGAAGTTAACCTGAATGCTGTTAAACTCTTTAGTTCAAGTTTGACTGGTGTTTTGCTTTATTTGAAAAAAAAAATGTTCACAAAGGCAAAAAGCGAAGGTGACGTACATTTACAGCAGTGACTCTGAGGGCTCGAGAGATGAGGAATCTCCTAAAAAGAAAAGTGAGCTTGAGTGGAAATTATTCTTTTTTTCTCTTCATTTATTTATTTATTTATTAATAATTGAATAATTCCTGAAATTGTTTCTTTTTTTTTTTTCAGGTAAAGTAGAGCGAAAACAGGGAAAGGACAAAGGAGGTTCAAGCAAAGGTATGTCCTGGGATTTTTTTTGCTTGTGTGTCTATCTACTTTTCCAATTTTATTGGGCTTAGCGCACATTTTCTAAACAAATGTAGCCTTTTTTTTGTTGGCAGCTCAGCAATTGTCCCGCGTAACACTCAAGCAAGTTTTACTTTTTGTACTGCTTGCAGGCATTCAAGGAAAGCAGAAGAAGCCAGTTTTACTTCGTCAATGACAGTGAATTACCACAACACCAATATGTTGACATCAGAAGCACAATGTTCTCGGTCACCTTCAATAATATTGTTATTCTGACTGGCTGTGATCGACAAGTTCTTGAAAACTGCTTACGCCAATCCAAGTTGGCGCATGTAGTTTCACTTCTTTGGCCTATATGGGTTTTGTTTTGTTTTGTAGGGCGTGTTTCTTCCCCGATGGAGTGTTTTGATTTTGCTGCTGCCCTTGAAACGTCAGCTGCTGCAAGCACCTCCAAAAGGAAAGTCAAGAAAAAAGGTTAGAAGAACATTCCAATTCCAGCATCTTACCTGTGTGTGTGTGTGTGTGTGTGTGTGTGTGTGTGTGTGTGTGTGTGAGGGAATTCATTTAAGGACTGATTGATTGCTAGATACAGTACTATACATCTTATCAAACAAAACACATGCTGGTGTTGTATATCTGCTGTCCTTTTTTAACTGCAAGAATGCAATAAATGGTGCTTGTTGTTTCCTTTTGTAGGTGCTGTTGCTAGTGCTGAAATGAAGGGAAGAGCTACCCTTATTATTTGCCCTCTGTCTGTTCTTAGTAACTGGATTGTAAGTGATACTGGTGAACTACAATAATTATTTGTCAGATTTAATAAACTGTGAGGAAATGGACACCATAAAGGGACTCCTAATAAACATTTGAATTGTAAAAATATAGAATGTCATCACAGTGTGCAATCAGACATATTACTACTGTCAACAAAGTTGAATCTTAAAATTGGATGTCTTTCAGGACCAGTTTGAGCAACATGTGCGCCCCAATGTAAAGCTGAGTGTTTATCTTTACTATGGCTCTGACCGGAGCAGGGATCCGTTATTCCTTTCTTCACAAGACATTGTGGTGACGACCTACAATGTGCTAGCAGCAGATTTTGGGGTAAGAGAAAGTCACTTGCTTGGTGTTCTATCATTTGGTGTAAAACATGACATATTTTACAATGCCGAGTGGTGGTGTGTTGAACACGTCCCATTCTGAAGTTTTTAAATCGTGACAATGGAGCCCTTATTCAGTTTATGCCATGTGAAGTTGGGTACAGTGCACATGTAGTCCTGTATGTAGCACAGTGTGTATTTGATACATTCCCACGGTTCTGCATTCCTCTCATTTGGTAATTACCAGAATAAGAATGACAGCCCGCTCCACAAAGTAGACTGGCTTCGAGTGGTGCTGGATGAAGGACACACTATACGAAACCCCAACGCACTCCAGACAAAGGCTGTCTTGGATTTAAAAGCAGAGAGAAGATGGATCTTAACAGGTACGTCACTAGTAATGCTGAACCTTCACAAGAGGGTGCATGTAAACCTGCTCTAAAATTTAGATTAGAGAACAGTCAAGTAGCAATCTTTGGTTTGGCATTAAAGGCAGGACTGAAATTGTTTGTTTGTTGTGTTGTTTGTAGGCACCCCAATCCAAAACTCGTTGAAGGATCTCTGGACTCTCATTTCCTTCCTGAAGCTGAAACCCTTTACCACGAAGGAGTGGTGGAACAGGACAATTCAACGGCCAGCCATGATGGGGGATCCAGAAGGGTTTAGGCAAGTACCTGGAGGATTCATTTCTGTAGCTGGCTTGATATTTTGTGGAAATGTGATCGATGGGGATATGGCAAGCAAACCAATAACTGGGATTACATCTACTGAAATCACACCAATGCACTGAGTTTTATAGTTAAAATACTGAATAAACTTAAGTTATTGTTGCAGGCGGCTGCAGGCCTTAATCAAAAGCATTACATTAAGAAGGACAAAAGCAAGCAAAATAAATGGCAGGCCAGTGGTGGAGTTACCAGAGCGGAAGGTATTTATTCAGCACATTACGCTGTCCGAGGAGGAGAAGCAGCTTTACGAGTCTGTCAGGAAAGAAGGCAGAACTGTTATTGGCAGGTAAGGGAACAACATGCTCCATATTCTGAAAGGGGTCCTGTGGATTACGGGTTTGCTTGCTATGCAGTGGTCTCCCACGTCACTGACCATGTAATCTGATTTCCTGCAGGTACTTCAGTGAAGGAAGTGTTCTGACAAACTATGCCGACGTTTTAGCTATCCTGGTGAGGCTCAGACAGTTATGCTGTCACCCACGTTTGTTTGGAAGCTCTGCTTTGACTGTGGATTCGAAAGGTTTGTTTGGCCACTCCAGCTCAGGCAAAAGGTGTACAATTATGAATGTTCGTGGGTAATTTTAAACAATTGCATTATTTACAACTAAAGAGATTGCAGTAGATTAAACCATGCACTTCTGGTGTTTTGTTTTTGGAATGTTTATGTGACACCCTGCACTTCGTGAAATTCTGTTATTCCTGAATAAAAGGGTTTATTATTATTTCTTGAAAGTCATAAGATAGACTGGAACGTTGGATAATGTGCACTGGGAATTAATTAATTCTAGAAATTGTGTTTTTTTTTTCCTATACACTGTATCAGAAATTAACCTACAGACAGGGACAATTTTGAGTATAATTGTAGCCTAGAAAAGAGATTTGAAAAGGCATTGCTCCCAATAGATTTGTGGCACAGTAATCTTCAGCTGCGTATTTAAGGTATTTCATAATGCAAGAATACACAATGTTAGTTTCTTCTATATTATTGTCAGTGATTCTAAAAGGGGTTGCATAATTACTGAGCTTTTTAATTTTAATAAGAGGAAACGTGGTTCCAGCCTTTAATTTAGCTTCCCTGTAGAATGAGTGAATTCAGAGCACTCCGCAGTTGAAGGCATTAGCTCTGTAGGTGTTTCTTGTAAACATCAGTATACAAAAACACCACCAAAGTAAACAAAAGAAGAAAAACAAGAGATTCCTCACTTTTCTCTTTGGTTTACATTTTATTTTTTATTTTAATGAGCCATTGCAGGTAGTAACAGGAGGCTGGATGTTTAGTTGGAAGCTTGCTGCTGGACAGAATGTAGACTTTGGACACATGAAAGACAGATAACGCCTTTTAAATTAATAAATGGTGCATGCAATAGCAACCCATACTGTTAGTATTAAACTATACATTTTGAAGGCTTTATCCTTATAACTAATAATTAATATAATGTATCTTTTATACAAGATGATGCTACACCCAGTGAGCTACGGGAGATGCTAATAAACAAAATGAATCTTGTGCTGGGTTCGGGGTCAGATGAAGAATGTGCCATTTGTCTGGACTCGCTGAGATCTCCAGTGATTACCTACTGTGCACATGTCTACTGTAAGCCCTGTATCTGTCAGGTTATCCGTGCTGAACAGGTTTGTGCTCAACACAGTTTAAAAAAGTTCAGATTTTAATTAGCAGACTGTGTAGACAGGAAATTATCTCTGGAGTTGTATAAATCGTCAAGTGTTCATGATTTTTATCGGAAAAGTGTAAAAATAGTTTTTATTATCCTGTTAGTCACTAAAATATATCATTTAGCATATAGAGATGTTGGATCACATTTAAACCCTGTTACTGGGACACTGTTTTTTATTGATAATCTGTACACCATAGACCACCATTTTTGCTCCTTTTGTATCAGAATGCCAAATGCCCTCTGTGTCGGGCAGAGATCAAAGGGGATCAGCTGGTTGAGTACCCTGAAGAGAAGAACACGTCAGAATCTCTGGAGACTAAAGACAAGTGGCTTCCTAGTTCAAAGGTAGGCACATGGTCGTTGTTTTGCTTCACGAAGTACAGTAGATGCTGGTTATTAGCAACACTGATAAAGACAACTTTTGGTTATTAACAACATTTTCACGGGAACCAGTTACATCCCATAGACTTTAACGTTAATGGATTTCGGATATTAGCAACTATATGCCGCTTAATGACAACTTTTTTTTTTTTTCTTTTTTTTACAATCTCTATGGCTACGGCATGCACACAAATACACACATCGCAGCGTCTATCAGTTTTCGGAACGCAGCTGTGCATTTTTTGAGTCTGATGTGTTGTTTGCTGTTTTTAAGGATATTGCTAGTACGTTGTTGTAGTACTATGTGTACAATACTGTGTATACTTTTTCACACATCTGTGTAGTATTATTAAACAGCTGTTTATTCTGATGTTTGGTGTTTTTTTCATGTTTATTTTAACACTGTAATGAACCAAGATGTGTATTTCAGTGCGCTGAAACAACTGTAGTATACATCCTTTTTTTCATATACAGACACTTGAAAATGTGGCGTTTCAATCTGTTAAAGACTTTGCTGGGATCCTAGAGTTTACTAATAAGCAGCATCTACTGTATTTGAATTTTCCTCTTGTACAGTAGTTTGAGAATTTCTTGTGGTTTTTCAGGTAGATGCCCTGATGCATGAATTACTCAAACTACGGGAGGAAGACTCCAGTGTCAAGAGTTTGGTTGTTTCTCAGTTCACAAAGTTTCTGTCTCTGATTGAAATCCCTCTAAGGTCAGATTTCTTTTTCTCATATTTACAATACAAAAAGGTAGTCTGTTTAGTAATCAACTATCAAGTTATTTGAGTTAAACTGTGGACGGATATTATAGCGGTACCAAGGAAGAGATGTTGTATGTGTAAGGTATAGGCTGAACACACAATATCAAGCTTTCGTCTAAAATTGAACACAATTGCTTTTTAATAAGGTCTCCGGGGTGAATGGAAGTGGTGTTCTGTGGCTTGATGAACCCTATCAATCCTTGCAGTCTTGTTTTTTTTTTTTTTTATGGGTTCAACAGAAAAATAAAAACGAATGTGCCGATTTAGAATCTTCCTGCTCTTTTTTCTTTGGACAGAGAAGCAGGGTTTTCATTTGCACGCCTTGATGGGTCCATGAGCCAGAAGAAGAGGGCATCTGCCATACAGGCTTTTCAGAACAGTGAGCAGGGGACTCCCACCATCATGCTGCTTTCACTGAAGGCTGGTGGGGTCGGCCTTAATCTCACAGCAGCTTCAAGGGTTTTCCTGATGGATCCGGTAGGTTTCTGACATTGCAAGTGAACAACAACGAAAGCTAAATATCACACACATGAAAACCTCAGATTTGCTCGCCACATTTTTTTTTTTTTTTTTTTTACCAAACAACAAAGAACAAAGTGCAGGTATTAGTTATGTTCTAATTGGAGCCAAAGCCGTCAGTTATTACTTGAAGTTGATTCTTACAAACCGCTTTTCAGTGCATGTTGATATGTCTTCATAGGCTTGGAATCCTGCAGCAGAGGACCAGTGCTTTGATAGATGCCATAGGCTCGGCCAGACAAGAGATGTGATCATCACCAAGGTGAGCTCATTATTTTGGCATCATCACTCTTAATGTAGAAGGGTGTTGCTCTCTTTACCAAGCATTCACCCATAGCAAGGTGTGGTGATTAATCTTAAACAATAAGCTAATTACAAAATTTTCTTTTTTAAATCTAGTTCATTGTGAAGGATTCTGTAGAAGAAAATATGACAAGAATACAGAAGAAAAAGAGAGATCTGGCAAAAAGAGCTTTTGAAAGCAAGAATACCAATGCGATGAAACAAGCAAGGATTGACGAGATCAGAACCCTAATGGAGATCTGAAAACAGCTGCAAATGAGCCAGATTATATTTTAATTCTATGCTGTTCTTTTTGGTCATTATTTCATAAGTACTCTAGTGCAACAACTCCCCATGGTCCATAAAGGGGTAAAAATTATATTTTACAGTTTAATTAAGCCTAGTTTCAACACTGTTTCATCCCTGAGAAGAGGAATGTGTAACTTAGAGATTCCATTTATCTTTATACAAAATCCTAGATAGACTACAGGACATCTAAATATTGTTTGTAAGACAAATTATTATGTAACAGACTTCAATAATTAAATTTAAAAGCTTTTCTTTGAAAAATAAAAACTGACAATACTGGCTCTTAAACTGGCAAAAGCATATTGTATGACTTTGCTATGTATGCAGCTGTCAGTTTGTCTGAAGTTGTTTCGATACTGTATGTTCACAACACCACCACCATCTAACCATTTCTTCAAAGTTAAAAGCAGCATTTTTAAACACTGCATAACAAAAGACACCCCATGAATCAATTCAGCTACATTACATAGTTTCACAGCACTAGCTTTATTTTGCAGATAAAGTGCCATTGTACAGGAAACATAGCAGTTCAGTTGTAACGCCAGTGGATTTTGATAAACTTCATAATGGCCGCTTTCACTTCAGTGCCAGTATACATACATCAGTGAACACTTAAGACTCCTGACAAATTTATGACAGCCTTAAGCAAACATATTTGGAAATCTGAGTGTTTTGCAAGTTAAAAGGTCCATGCAATACTGGATATTCATTTGAACAATGCAGAAGGTAAGAATTGTTAAATGTTCAATGGCTATACCTCACTTGACCCTATGTCAGTGCAGTAGTAAAGCATCTTTAACAAACGGTAGATTAAGCCAAAGCAGCAGGAAAGTTTGTTAAGGCTTGCATATTTCACTGGTAAGCCACCAGGATTTACCAATGTCAAATACTAAAAAGCTGCTTTACCTGAATAGTCAAGTCTGTCAAACCATCTTAAACATGCAAAATATTTACAAAAGTAGACTTAACAGCAAGTTCCAATTTAACATTAATGCTGAAGACATCATGGCAGTTGTTACCAAATTTGAGGTCTGAAACAGCCAGATTAGTATCAATTAATCTAAGATTAAAAGCCACCTTATTCCCTTTTGTAGTATAGGTGATCCAAAGATCATAGTTAATTACTATTTAATTACTATTCTGAAACACTAGCTTATCTGAATAAGATTTTAGATACACAATATGAGGCGTTTATACTGAATAAGAGAGATCAGGTTGACAATTACCAATAAAAAAAAAAAAGTAAAGTCACTGGCGCATAAATTAACAGAAAGTTACTGATTTGTCAAAAAACTTGTTTTCTGGCAAGTTGCGTTTCCAAAGTTGATTAATTCTTTGCTGCCTGCTACAACTAACAGTTGTGAAAAACTACCTTTTCAGGTGAAATTAACCTTTAAAAATTCTACTTTAAAAAAGGCATTAGTTTGATTCTACCATGTCTAAATGTGTTTGGAACACTGGAAAAAACAGGCTTAAAAAAATCCACACAGTCTGTCCAGTTGTACTTACAGTAACTCGGTAAACAAAAATATCAGTCCTGGACTAGAAGCATATAGACCGTAATTCCGTAGATTTAATACATTTTGGAATAGTTTCCTGTAGAGCTGCAAATTCACCAAGTTTATGAAAAAAATAAATACATTTCACTTTAGATAGGCATCAAGCTTCTTCTGAATATTGTCGAAGGAGTCGGCTCCCATGTAATCTGCTTGTCCCTGTTCCCACTTCTGCTTGCGTTCTGCAGAGGACATGGGAGGGGGAGGTGAGGGTGGGGGTGCACCTACGTGGATGCGAGACACTGCTTCAGTAGCTTCATCCTGAAATTATTGCAGAAAACAAGGATGATATACCAAAAGAGGAGTAATTACAACAAAAAGCACAGAAATCAAATAAGTGGACAGTCAAACTCGTTACAAAATACAAGACATAAAATAAGTGTTCAAACTGGTGGATCTGCATCTACAGAATCATCCCACATCTGCTCATTGAAGGCAGCACAAGCATAAGTTGTAGTATTTGCCAATGTCCCTGGACTTAATTGCCACATTAGGCTTTAAAAGATATAAGCGGTCGTGCAATACAAGGGGCACACAGGCAGAGTTGGTGAAAGATGACAAAGCCTTAAAATAAGACATGAAAAAGCTACAAGAATGAACAAAGCAGAGGCTGGCCTAGGTTTAAGTCTGCATACCTCACTAGAGATGCCACAAGACAATGCCAGTGTAGAGACCAAACTGGAGAGCTGAAACGGTTTTGTCAGAGGTATGGAAAGGAAGGAAGGAAGGATGATGAATTGTTAGTGTAGCAAGTGTGCCACAACTCCCATTTACATATTTAAAATAAAAAATAAATAAAAAACCACCACAAACCAACTGCAACTACTCTAGTTTGGTCACAAGACCATACTAAATTATTTTAATTGTGTGATGCACTACGGTTGTAAAATTAGGACCCCTACAGGGCTTACAACACAAACATACGTACCGATTGGCACCCAGGTTCTGAATGGCTCACCACTCCATGTTCTGCAAGCAGAGGCTGCATGGACATAGAGAAGATGTCCCACCACATGTTCAGGAATTCTGGATGAAGCATGGACAGATCCTGGCTGTCTCCAGTCACACTCTTTGTTTTTGAGTCGTACCTGCAATTCCATGGCTTGACTCTTCCCAGGAAGTGGACCACCTTGGTTTCTGCACCATATCTGTACAAGACAAGGCTGATTAGTCAGAAAACCAAAAAAAAAAAAAAAAAAAAAAAAAAAATCTAATTCCTTGTCCAGAGTTACCTACGCCCAGAAATGACAATTCATGCTTGTAGAAAAATTGCTTTGCTCAACAATTGCTAGGATTTTCAGTACTTCCTAAAAAAATAGTACCTGCACATCAAAGCACAGAACATTATAGAATACACATGCAATTTAGGTTTACTAGGTATATATAAAGCCCTGTGAAATCGCGGAATTCTGTTTAAAATTCACAACAGTTTCACGGGTAGTATTGTACTTTGCGGAATGTGCACGGAAATGTTATAAATTAAGTGTACAGATTTAAAAAAATAAATAAATAAAATAAAATATACAGATATATGCACATACATCACAATTAGCAGTTATTGAAGCACTTTGCAGTAGCTTGTGAAATGGTGTTGTAATTAACAGCCTGTAGGTAAAGTGTATCTGCAAGGACAGCTTTCAGTTTTACAATGTGTAACCCATACTGATCTTGTGCATCAGTCAACTCGTCAGTGTGACCACTGACAAGCAACCAGATTTTACCAATTCCAGAATGTCTTGCTTGTGATACTCTGCAACTTTAGGTAAGTATTCACGTCTCGGCTGGGCTGTCCAATCGCTCCACCATTTGCTACACTGTCTGCAATTTCCGTAACTTTTGGTTGTCCAATTTTTCAAAAAAGATATTTGTGCAAACAAATGCCTCTGTCAGGTCAAAACTTAACAAGTGGACTTTTGGAATATGGAAGTCACCATTTTTTGTTTCTTTGCAAGTAAAAGCAGGTCACAGTACTGCTCTGGATTTCCGCCTTGCTCTTCAGGTGAATACTTGCTGTCAGACTAATTTCAGTAGTGATCTACAGTAACGTTGCAGGATGTACAGAAGACCTTACCTCCATGGCTGTGTAAACTCCTGCTGGATTGCTTTATGTGAGCTGTGCAGACACATTTTTAGAGACATCCATTTTCTTGTTTACAGTGTGAAGTATTTTAAAATTTCCCACTTAGATTGCAGTCACATGACAATCACTGCACAGCACTGTGTGCATGGCAAATAGTACACACAGGCACACAGCAGAGCTGTACAGTTTTGCTCAAAAAAAAAAAACCCACAAAAAAAAAACACACATGTATAGGGCTAATTTCACAATTTCAGCGCAGCCTGTGAAATCGTGATTCACAGGGCCCTAGGCATATATGCTGAACACAATGTTAAATTTCACGTACAATTACCATGACTTCTTGCAAGTCACAATTTTAAAAGTTGACTTATAAATATAATTAATTAAACGGTGACTACGAATACAGCATATATATATATAAACCAAGAAGGATTAAAATGCATCTAGTGTGGAGTCATAGTTTTTGTGAGCAGACACGTTTAAATTGAGAGGACAAAACAAGGCGGCTGTAGAGCGGCAGTAGAGGTTCAGTTCTATTTTACATTTCAGCTATGCAGAAGTCTTTAAAATAAACTAGCCTATTTTTAGTCATTGGTATCCGTGAGGCCCATGTTGGATCACCAAGCACTGACAGGCAGCCAGCGCTGGTAATGCTTATGCTAGCTATTGCTCCAGTCTACAGTAACCCGAGATCATACCATAGTAGGACTAGGAAATGTCACGTGACTGTATATCCTCATGCAGTTACTTACATTTGAACTATGGCTCCAGATCATGGTTATACCCATCTTGGAGAAGGTACTGCCCTTCTAGCAGTAGTGACCACCAGATGTTTTGATAGTTACCCACACCCCACAAGAGAACACCTTACCCACTGTGCAAAAGGGTCTGGCTCGTCTGAATTCCTGGTTTTAAAGCTTCTAACCCGATCTCACGACAGGGGGCAGTCAGTTACAGCAATGTACCACACAACACTGTACGTTAGGAGTACTTTTATAGTTAAGACTAAACATGCACAGATTTCTGCAGAACTGCCAAACCTTTGAGAACATTACACTGCAGTTCACAAAATAGGTTTTTATTTGAGACTTGTAGCATGAAGCTTTAACTATATTCCGATCAGATGGATAGTTATCAGGTAGAAGTTAAGCACAGATCTTGATTTAGATGCCAACGATGAATGGTTTAGGTGTGTTAGGGCTATACGAAAATCTTCATTAAGCAGTTTAAAAGTTCATCTAAATTTATAAAACACTTTAGTATAAAGTACTTACTGTTTAAATGCTGGCAAGTAGGAGTAAATGGCTACACTGCTTAGGTTGTAAATAAACGGCAGATGTTTTTGTATGTCTGTTGTTGCCCAGTTGCTGAAGAAACTGTTCAGAATCCCCTGATCCCCGCCTGACAAAAAATAAAAAAAATATAAAATCTGTTTTGTTAGTTCCCCCCTCCCCCCCCAACTTTTTACAGATTAAGTAGTAGAGGTTACAGCTACTGTTAATATCCTCAATCCTATTACACAAATCCTAAATAGATTTCTATACCACCGTAAATCTTATTAGGAACACAGCACATTGTAAATTAAAGCTTTATACAAAAAGATAACACCACCCAAAAGACCAGAGCTGTATGCAAGACCCACAAATACGTGGATATTTGGTCTACACCTACATGTTATAACTGACCAAAAGGTTATGATTCAGAGTCATTAAACAGTATGACAGCTCAGTGAGCCAGAACACCTGCAACTCCCTCACTAATTGTTCTGGCCTACTTTACTTGGCCCACTGCTAGAGACTGCCCCAAAGCCACACTAGGCAGACAAAGTGAATGCCAATGATATTCTAAAAACAATTCTTGAGAATTGAAGCCTGCATTACTGCTGGATGAATGTGTATTTAGAACCAATCAAGCATAATTGTGTGAACCATTCTGAACTTAACCTGCCAAAAAAACAAACAAAAAACAGCTCCATACTGAAGGGGGAGTGTCTTAAATCGCAACAGAAGTGGATTCTCTCACAGTTTCAAGGTTCCATTGCTCACTTTTAAACTGTTACGTGTCCCAGTACAAATTTAGCAAGAAGAGCATTTAAAACATAAGTTACCACTATTGTCAAGATGGATGATATGAATACATTTCAGCTTGAATGCGTGCAAAGGGTCACCCATCTGAGCATGAAATGAGAGGAAAGCAAGCCATGCCTCTATGCAGATTTATTGGAATGGAAGTAAAGTAAAATTGGTCAATTTAATGCTTCAACATTGTACAACCCGAGTAGTTTGGTAAGCAGTCTATCAAATATTAAGTTGAGCAGATGTTGGAATTTGACAATCACAAAATAGAGATCTGTACTGAGGGGTGCTGCCTCTTGTACAAATGCAAATTTGTTACTTGCAGCAACTGCTAAACTGTGCAAGGATTCATTTTTAATCATTGTTCAAGTCACCAAATTAAGCATCCCAGAAGTAATATACATTTGTGAGTTCAATAACCCAAGCAATCTTGGGCCTGTGCCATCATTGGACAACTCCCTGGTTTTAAAATAAGCATGATGTCTGTAAAGTAAAGTTTTGCGGAACAAAATCGCTCTGGGCTTCCTTAATGCTAGCCATTTTATAACAGCAATTGTTTTAAAGCCGTCTCATTTCCAAGAGAAGATTTGACACTTAGAAAGAAATTTATCTTGGCATCATATTAAACCAAGGAGCTTGTGGCATTCAGATATCCATCACCAAAATGCCATTTTGATTACAACAAAGGAAAGGAGAAAAAAATTGTTATTTTTCTCCAGTACCAGTACGCTAGGATACAGAGTTTAATAAATACATACAATATGCAGCTAGAGGCAGCAAAGCTAATCCATAACCAAGCCATGTAATCCATGCTGTAGCCTGCAAAGTCTGAAAGTTAGAGGGGGCATTTCAAAATTAGTTTACACAAGCAAGTAGTGTGTTCAGAAAGGTCTTAAGTTCAAAGTTTCACATAAGAAAAAATAATGAAGCACCACTTCTGTTGGCATTATACCAACCAATAATGCAACAGGATTGTCAAATGGGGGTAAAAACACTAGTTAGAAAGGCAGGACTCCAAAAAGGGCCATTCTCTACAGCAGCAGGAAGCAAGTCCCAATAAAAGGTCAAGCACAAAGCTAAATAAATCTAACCCCGAATGATGTACCTCTAGTGGATTTACTGGGTAAATTTATGTACAAAAGAGGGTATGAATTTAAGCATAGTGCACAGCAAGGACAAGGGCAGAACGAGCCTTGGGCACATTATTGTTGTTTATAGATTTCCCATATTTATCCTAAATGGTCACAGCAGGGCAAGACAACATGCAGTTAAGTGCAGACAGCAGTCCCATTATTTTGTAGACCCCCAGTAACAGACTTCAAAATGTAACAAATCCATAAAGTATTTAAACTGGCCTTAATTTACAAATTTAACTGCGTCAAGTTTGTGGAGACATTTATAACATCTTGTTGCTACTGGAACTACTGTAACAATGCAGAAATGCATGTAAAATTTGAAATTCCCAGAATTAAAAACAGATTACTAAATACAAACATCTGGTCTACTCTCATTGAAAATGTGTGTAGATTGTTTTAGATTAAACCTTCGGTGTAAGCCAATGCTTACTGTTTAAACAAATGTACACCCTTAGGTTTTAGAAATGGATTGGGGGCAAGGAACCTACCATCAAAACTTCCATTTTCTGCAGAAAACTGTAGGAGTTTATTGTAGGTTTCATTGGAAGGTCGAAATACAAATAATCCAGAGTTAAAGCAGTCTGGCCAGCCGGGGTCTGGTGCAGCCGATAACTCTTCTCGCTCAAACAGATCGTCAATATTTGACAAAACCTAGAATGGTAGAGGACAGAGATTTATCAAAATTCCTAAAACAGAAAATGACTGGTTTTGTTTAACATGCATTTGTGCTTTACATATGCATGCCAGGTTTAGTACTTGTACTGTAGGATTTGTTAATTATAGTATTTTTTATATTTTCTTCCTCCTTTTGTTACATTTAAAATGCAGTAAAATACCTTTTTATTTAGTGGAGTAGTTCATGTGTGCATTATCCCCATCACCCAGGAACGTGCTCGACACGTTTTTGCTTTATCCAGCCAGACCATAATAACATTTGAATCACTTTCAGGTTCTACAAAAGGATGACCCACTTTATCTTTCTAGTTCTGCATAGTCCAAGATACTGTATTGGAGCGCCACGCTGTCCGATAAGAGACTGGACATGTGACATTTTAAAATCAGGGATGGGTTTTTGCAATCAGTCACCTATTGACCTGGTGGTGATTGGGTTTTATAATAAATCATATACATGAACTTTGAGCAATACACAACTGTATAAAGTTTTACACAAGAATTAACTCTGCAATTGAGAGCTTGGTTATCCCTATTGATCCACTCACCCAGAATCCAAGACTTAAAATCGCTGCACACCTGGATGATTTCACATGGAACATAAGTCACCCAAGGTATGTTTAACTGTTCAATATCTAAAGAAACACAACAAAAAAAATGTCTAATGGATAAAACAGGAGTTACTTACCATTGTGTCTGCATCCATAAATACACATTTGGAGTAGTGTGTTAGAGTCCAACAGTGAAGTTTAGTTAATGTAACACCGAGCTCAGGTCTCTGCATTAGGGCCAAGTGTGCAGAATCCTCACTGTCCAATACATCCACTAGCCTTACTTCATCAAAGATCTTCTGAAGCACTGCCCTAATGGGAGGTTGAGAAATGTTTTTTTTTTTGTGTGTGTAATAATAAATAATAATAATAATAATAATAATAATAATAATAATAATAATAATAAAATGGGAAATAAAAGTAGGAAAATATAAAAGCAATGATGCAACCATGCTTCCATTTTACCTCATGGGCAAAGAGACCTGGGGAGAAACCATTATCACCAGCTTTCTTGAAGTTCTATGGTTCCGCAGTGACATGCCAAGCACCAATGCTCCCTTCCCATAAGCATCATTTGTGGCTAGTGTGACAAAGGCTTGGTCTATAAACAAGAAAGCACATAGGATGCCTCGCATACACATACTATACAATTTATCTGGATAGACATGCACACAAGTAACACACGCCTGGCTGGACATTGTTACTAGAACATGCCAACACCTCAGGTTGTCTTTGAGGTTAATGATTGAGTGGCATGAACAACTACCTGCCACTGGAACTTAACTAGCAACCTGAAGGTAAATAAACAGCA
This sequence comes from Polyodon spathula, assembly GCF_017654505.1. Lineage (NCBI taxonomy): Eukaryota > Metazoa > Chordata > Actinopteri > Acipenseriformes > Polyodontidae > Polyodon > Polyodon spathula. The sequence goes on along the minus strand of NC_054547.1, from coordinate 32,981,751 downwards.
CACCTTCAAATAGCACCACCCAAATTACCTAAACCCCTTGGTCAAATTGGCTTCAAAATTTATATTTTGTTTATTATGAAAATTATTTTTAAAAATGACCATATGTACGTTGCTACGGCTTCATATTTGTGCTCAATCTATTATACTGGTTATCTTGACAAACTTTGGAACAACCGAGTACAGTACAGGGTTCTAGAAGCACTACCCATCTGACATTAAAAAAAAAAAAAAAAAAAAAAAAAATAGCGATCTTAGAAATAAAGGTTACTTTTATATTTCGAGCAAACGGGACTTTGACCTGCTAGCGTAGCATGCTGAAATATTAAATAGAGTGTGTAACCTAAGGGTTTAGGGTTAGAGGTTACCAGGCTCGGTTTAAGTATAATTTCCGCTTTATACTGTTGCATGCGCGTCTGTACGTAGCATCTAATTACATCTTTATTTTACCATTTTCTGGCAGAAAGGTTACGATATTCTTTTCGAAAACGAAATAGTACTACAGTTACCTTGTTGGAGTCTGTGTAGAAGGGCATTCTTAACGTATTCCTTAGATAGGCCTACTGGACTACACGTATTTTATTGGTAAGTTTGTCTCACGATCGAGAAACAAGCACGTAACAGGAGTTCGTGGTTTCTATGGCGGCCAGATTACCAGGGGGTTTATTTGAGCTTAGTCTGGTCAAACATCATGACGATCTGTTTATCGCAAATATTTAAAAAAATACATAGTTTATACCTATTTTCAGTATGCTGCTCAATCTGGCTGTTAACATTACGGTACACACTGTGGCGGTATACGAGCTCGCAATATATTCTAACTGAGCCAAGTTCACAGACATTTGTTCAAATCATAATAATAATAATATTAATAATAATAATAATAATAATAATTTGTGTAATACCCCTACCTGTCATTGTGTTTGTATCTCTGTAGCAATGCTACTGCAAACAGCCAAACGCAAGCAAATTACTGCCGAGAGGAAACTGCAGCAGTGTTTTGTAATATAATGCTGTTTCTTTTTTTATAAGCTAGAACTGTCACGTGATCTTCACTCTGGCTTCATTCTACACATGCGAGGAAAACATTTGAATGGAGAAAATAATGTGTTAATTTACGTTATTTTTCGAGTTTTATTTTAAAGTCATTGTAGGAATTGCTCTATGAACTGTAAAGATATGTATATTTAATATTTAAATATTTTATCGTCAAATATACCGCTACAAGAATATCTTGGGATTGCTACAAGTGTTTGTTGTGCTACACAGGTGTATTTTATATGTAGTTATACTCTAACACTGCTGCGTATTCAGATCGAAGCAAATTGAGAAGTTACTGTGTACAAAATACTGCACACCACCCCCCAATGTTTTGATAACTTTTTACAGCAAATACAGTTATTATATTTTCAACACAAATTCCTAAGGTAACACACAATATGATCAACTATAAATCTATCAAATAAACAATAAATCCTTATAGGTAAGGAGCAGAATTGTGTAGTCAGCCCGATACCTCACAAGGGATCCAGTGCAGTTTACACAGCACAGGTGTTGTGTGCTCACAAGAAGAGGTATGAGTTCAAACCCGGGCTGCAGAATTCTGCACATACTGAAGCTTATTTAATACTTTAGCAGAAACCACAGTCAAAAGAGCATTGCAGTAGTCCAATCTCGAGGAGATGAATGCATGAATTAATTTCTCGGCAGAAGATGAGGACAAAAATGATCTTAACCGCTCAACATTACGCAGATGAAAGAATTACACTTTAGTTATATTTGTAACATGAGCTTCAAACGATAAGGTGGAATCGAAAATAATACCCAAGTTTTGCACTTGAGGTGAAGCTCTAATGTCAGTGCCTTCCACAGTCAAACTAAAATCAATGACCTTGCACAGCAGTTGATGGCAATCAATTAGCAGGATCCCAGTCTTGTCACACTGTGGTTCTTCACTTTTCTTTTTACTTTAATCAAGGTTTTGCAAGTATTTTACTTAGAAAGCTGCTGTATATTAACTGCTGAATGCTGGCACCTCTGCTATAGGTCAGATGGTCTGATTTCAGCAAGTGAGTTTGAACTATAACACATTAGGAGATCACCAAGAAGCAGCCACTTCTTAAAACACCAGTTTGGCCAGTCTTTTCCTTCGTTTTCTACATGCACATTTGACCAGTTTTCTAAAATGGCCAGAGTAGAATCTAGACATGTACACTGCAGTGCTGAAGTCTGGTGATGAGATCTCATCTTGTGAGTTTCCCAGCCATTGACAGTCAGTTGATAATGGTTCTTGATTGGGCCTTGCCTCAAGCAGCGACGTGACAGTTTTTAATTTCCTTTGAAGTAAATGATCGTGAGCTTTATTAAATGGGCGTGCAACACACATTTCTTATGGAGCTTACTCTTGAATCAGACATTTCTCATCCAGCACTGACGGCAAGTAATGTGTGCAAGGAGGGGAAAAGCCATGAAGACAGAAAGCGCGAATAGTCTGTTCTTTGCAAGAAACTGAAAATCGCCCATCGACTGTTACTTAGAAACCTCATCTTACTCATTCGATTAACAGAAATAAAATCCCCACATCAGTCCCCCAAAACACGTCAAACCAACAAACTCCATAGTGAATTATTTTATTGTCAACATATAAATGACATCAATTAAGACTGAATCACAAATTAAAAGATTAACTCATTTGATATGATGAGTCGTGACACAGCTGTAATTTCAAAATTAGAGCTATCACCATTCATGTGACAAAAAATGAAATTAATGAGATTGATGCGTATCAACAGTAGTCAACTGCAGGCAGAACATAATAAAATAAGACAATGCAAATTGAATAAGTGGTATTTAATGACATTACTTAAACAAAATACTTAAGCAATACACGTTACAATCTGCTAACCTTTGTGTCATGCATTACATCTATTTTGAATTACCTTACATATGTTCGTACCTGCAATGTTATTTTTTTATTTGGTTAAGCAGCACAATTGCAAAGAAACAGATATATAATTTCAATTTGGTTCAACTGGCACTTAAACAGAAAGCAGGCGCTATGTTATAATGATCTAAAACAGGGGTCTCCATCCTTGGTTCTGTAGAGCTACTGTGGCACTAAGGACTCCTATAAAACCTGCTGGATAGGGGCTCTCCAGGATCAGGGCTGGAGACCCCTGACCTAAAACAATGTCAGATCTTAATACCTCTGAGTTTAAGGGCACCTATATTTGCATTGTCAATTACAGGTTTTATATGAACAAGATGATACAGAATGTGTTTTCTCGCCCCTGTTCAATCATAACGCAGTATTTCTGCTTGCAGGCACACTTTCAGTGGGTTAATTTAATGCCTACGTATATCTGTACAGACGTATGCCATGTCTGTACAGATGACCAGTCTTCCTTTTTATTACATCCAGGCTGGGAATACATTTTTACTAGCATAATGTATACTGTAGAGTAAAGTAAATAGGTTCACTGAGGCAAACAAGAGGAACACAGACTCAATAATATTATCATGCGTTTTATTGGTTCTGTTTTATTTTACTCTGTACAAATCATTTCAGTAAAGGTTATCCTGAACATGTTTGGCAATATATTTGACTGCCAGCATTGTTTCTTGGCAAGTTGGCCTGATCTGCGACTCTGGAAGCAGGAATCCATATCTGCCAGTATCACGAAGTTCAAAGGTGAAAGAGTACTTGACACCCAAGTCATAGGCCCAGTCATCAGAACCACCAGCAGCAGGGTCTAGAGACATAAAACATTGAATTGATTAATTTGATATATTATTAGAAAGAGGCAAGCTAACACTGTTTATGAACTACATGCCTCTAAGAGATTATTTTAAGAGGCTATCCTACATGCCCCGATGGCATTGGGGAGCTTTCTTTTCATGGTAATGTCGAGGGGATTTGTACTGTACCTTGTATTTCAGGTCAGGCTGCAGGTTCCAAATCTTTTGGTAGCTATAGATCATAAACAGCATATTTTCCCCTCTACCAGGATTAAATTGAGTGTATCTCTACCTGTATAATACTTGATTTAGTGTCAAGAACATAAATTGTTAACGTACAGATTGTGACTGCTCCAGGGCCACTAGTGTAACGTGTACCATAAAGTGTGGCTAAAGCATCTGCAGCTCCTTGTGCAACGCCAAGCTAAAAAAGAAAAAAGAGCAAATATTATAAGAAAATGACACTGATTATGACTTCCTGTAAATATAAGGCTTACAATCATGTATATTCTGTTTATATATAGACAGTTGATAGAGGGCCTATTGATGTGATACTGCTACCATATAGCTTAGTTTGTGTGAGACAGAAGTGTTGTCACATAAAGACCACTCCTGGCAAAGTCTCTAGTGGGCAGTCACACCTATCTCTCGTGGATGGATATCAGCTTGTATCGTACCGCATCCTGTGCAATATCATATACATATACACGTGTACACACACACCTGTAACATTGTAAAGTTACAAGGCAGACTCCCGTACAGTACATACCAGTTCAGTGTGGTGAGCCGCCAGTGCAGTAGTGTAAGAGTATGGGAACAGGAGCAACTGAGAGTAGGAATGTATGGTTAGGTAGGCTTTGATGATGGAACGGTTTGCACGGATGAAGTTGGCAACAGCTTTGACTTCGATCTCAGATTCAGCTTTGGATCCACAATACGTGTCACTGCATGGTTTATTTGAAGCTCCAATAGCTGCATTAAAAAATATAGAAAAGTTGTATTAGAACCTGTTACCTACTATCAACTGAAAACCATTTCAAAGTTAACCTACAGCCTGACTGCTTTTCTCATGTACAAAACTCTGACTACAGCACTTGTATGATTGCTCTGTTTTCTATTGACATTCAATCAAGCTTGTTGTACCATATACAGTATGTTTCTTAGATTTAGGGCTTGAATGATTACATACATTTGTGACTCGTCAGTGGTGTGGTGTGGAGTCATCCTATATATACCATAGTTTGACTAACAAATACTTACTGCACCAGCCTGCATTAAAGTTTCTGTTGGGGTCAGTACCAATGCAGGTGGTACCAGAGTTCGTAGAACGAGTTTTCCTCCACATTCTGTCCTAGAGTGCACAATACAAAACAAAACACTGAGATCCACAGTGCCTTTTTTTTTTTTTTTGTAGAGTTTATTTAAACTAAGGATATGATAATTCACAAATCCGATGGTCATAAAAAAAAGGTGCTGAATTAGCAGCACTGGAGCCTGAAGACTGAATAGCGATAATGCAAAAAGATGCATTGTGACCTTATCCACAACTACAGCAAAAATGTTTTGGGTATTCCCTGGTCTCAATGCCAGTTCAAAGGTGCCCACTACCCAGCACCAATTGTGCTCAGTTGTGTGGTAAACTTCTGGCCACTGAGGGCTTGAGAGGTTGACTAGAGAGACTACTTCATCCTTTTACCTTGCTCCAGGTGTATGCATAGCCATCAACATTGAAAACTGGCAGAACAAAGACATCCATGCTGTCCAAGAGACGGGTCATTTCAGCATCAGACCCATATGTCGTGACAGCCTGAGATGAAGAGACATTGAAACGTTTCAGTCATGACTAATGAAATAGTTTGATATTTATGACACTTCTGCTGACAACAGTCTAGAACGGCTTCATTTATTTAATCAAAACAAAAGTAACTTATCTAATTATTGCATCAATATAATTCTTAATCTTTATGGAAATATTCTAAATTTCAAATATGTCTTCTTTTCCGTTTTCTCTTTGTAGCTACTACTAAAGCAATCAAGCAACATGTCTTTGCTCTGGCCTTGTGTAAAAAACTGAACTGAAAAATGGCATTTACAATGCACAATTTGAAATTATGTCATCTTCAAGAATGCAGGTGTGAAGGATGTATACACGTTATGTACTGACCTCCTTCACAAACCACTGGCAGAAAGCAGGGGAGATCCACTCCCTAGCATGGATGCCACAGTCCACAAAGATAGCGGGCTTTGATGAGCCGGTTCTCTTGCCCAACTGTAAAAAATAAAGTCACACATTTTATAGGAAGTAATAAAGGAATCAGCTTGTTTTTTGTTTTACTGAAAATGTATTATAAATGATATCCTTGAAAACGAATGGCATACAAATAGTACATTTGCACATAAATGTTTGCTTGCTATATACTATGATTAGGGTGGTGAACCATACCTTTTAGAAGGCTTGACTTCTCTATAATTTTTGATGCTGGCCTGTGGTTTCAGTATTCTGTATTACACTTTGTTATGAATATATATGATGGTATACAGTACTGCGTTAAACTTTTATAATGGTAGTTCCTCTACGTTATCTTTTTTATCTAAAGAAGTATAATGTGACTGGTATGCATTTAGATGCTCTTTTAATTGAGCAGCATACATTAACCCCAGGCTTTAAAGAGACAGGTGTGAAATTAATGACAGCTACGCTAGTTACTGTTTGCCAGTTAGAGCAGAATTTGTAAAACAATATATATATTTTATTGCATTTTCTTTGACTGCTTTCTCAGGGACTAGCTGGATAAGAGGTGTACTTAGTCATTATAATTTCCGTTACTCTGTCATTTACCATTAACGTTTTTTATTGCTTTATTCATATATGCACGTCTGCTTGCGACACAGAATTCCAACCACTGTTACTGTCTAGCTTTTTATCTGTAATATGGAACAATACTACTTACTGTTCTACACAGAAACAAGATAATAAACCATGAATTTCTAGGATAACATACTTATCCGGTCTCAGAGGAGGAATTGCATAGGAGTATTCATTTATAACATAGGAAGTATGGAACATCACTGGTTTTTAAGTGTAATGCATGTTTCATGGAAACATTATTATTGTTTATTTTTTATTTTGATGTATTAACCCCTTATAACCCCTTCAGTCACTGTGTGCACAATTGTATCATGCTACATTTTCCTAAATATGTATCTATTTTATAATGCATATATGTTTTTTTTTCTTTCTTTTTTTATGGCAGGGCAACTTCTAAAACTTCATAGAGTTCACACAAACTGTTTTAAAAATTACATTAAAAATGTGTGCTTGCAGGGGATAGGTTGGGAGTAATTGACTGTAGTGATAATATGTAATATATTGAAAAAGAAAACAGTATCTGTTTAATTAACCTTAGTTAGTTAATTCATTTATTAGTCTTCTTTTGTCTTAAGATGAATTTGTGAAGTGAACTGCGTTGGTACCACATCTTAAGACTTTTGGATGAACTTATTTATTAATGTCTAGGTGCAGAAAATTGTGATTTGCTTTTCCCTTCAAGAAAAAGAGATTGCAATATAATTTTTCCCACTAGGTGGCATTTTTTTACAGAAAAAAAAAAGAATTCTTAAAAAACACATGCATAGGAACCAAAGTGAAACTGGCCTTTGGATGCAAGCTGATGGTGTTTTTTTTTTTTTGACGAACACGCTGCATGGAGGCCTCTTAGCATATTGAATACTAGTTATCCCTTTAAATCCCAGCGTTGAACTTGAACAACATTTTCTTTTATAAATGAATGCATTTTTGTACATAACTAACTAAAAAACAAAAAACATCCCCAAAAAAACATAATCAGATTTTCTCTGGTTTTCTATAATTTGAGCACCAAAGGGTTATGCAGACTTTACACTACCCTAAAAAAAAAATCATTGAAATTAGATGACAGGTGTTTCGAACTGAATCTTAATCTTAATCTCTTAATCTTTCTTAATCTGTTCAACATTTTGAGAAATACATGTCTTTTAGTATTTAGAAATTTACCAGTGTTGTGTGCGTTTTATAGTTATGCCTGAAATACCTTGAGAAGGTACATAGGGCGTCCTTCAAAGGAACTTCCAATCTGGGATCTGGTGACAAGATTGGGGTTTTCAGCAGTGATACTGGCAGTCCAGGCTTCAATCTGAAAAATATAGAATGGAGAGTCTTTTAGTTCTCCTGAAATTAAAGGGAAGGACCTGTTCATGACTGCTACAGTAAACAAGAATCAACATACTTTCTCCAAGGTGTTGTATTTTTCATAGTTGTATCTAGTGGTTGAACGCTCTTTGTTGTCAAATTGGTTTTTCATGGCAGTCTGGAGGTCGTCAATCAGCACTCTACACAATGATAGAAAACAAACAAACATTTGAACACTGTTGCTTGCCAGTCATTTCAACCCATAGTGTAAACATGAAGGACATACTCATGCTCCATTCCGGTCTGCTGTAAAAGGGTTTCCAAAAGTGGAGCCTGTTCTGCACTGACATGGATATCCACATCTGTGTGTGCAGCAACCAGCTCCGGATTGTCAGGGTTCCAGAAATCAACCTGAAAGAGAGAACTTCAGTTCAGTCGTTCATGAGCATCTCCACACACTGAACAAGGGCTGGTCTTCCTGCTGCCATTTATATCATTAAAATATTACTATTTCAAGGTTATAACAGCTATAATATTGAATGAGTTTTGTTTTGTGTATAACAGCACACATACCTCCATGGACCTTGTTTCAATATTTATATTTCAGTGTTTTGATCCACATTAGATATATTGAACAGGGGTTTGTGGGGTCAAAACCAAATGATAGGACTGCAATATCCAGTGGATAGGAGGTATTTTGTCTTTGTGAAAGCTTGCCAAAGAGAAAACAACCCATACCTTTATGCTGCTTTCCAAGTTCTTAATTGCTTCGACATGACCCTCATATTGAGGCTTCAGCCGATAAACCTTTGCCCTGTAAAAGTAACAACAACTCTGTATGACCACATACGTTTAAATTAGAAGCAGGATAAAATGAAACTGTTCTAGAGCCATACTGTTCCGTCTTACAATCTATTTAATCAATTTCTTATTTAATATATTCCCCTAAACTAGACTGTGGTTCTTGGCCACCCATATAAGAAATAAATAAATCAATGAATGAATGTATGTTTTAATTACCCATCAAACACTGAGGGTCCAGCAGCCAGCGCTGTGGCAATAAAGCCCAAGAGTAGAAGTACCTTCATGTTGCCTGTGCTTTCCATCTGAATTACAAGTTCTTTTATACTCCTTTCAGTCCGAATCAGTCCTTTACCAAATGTCCTCGGCATTATTTTTAATACGTCTCTAACACCTGTTGGGTTCTGATGAAGTATTTTTTTTTTCCCATCATTGTCCCATTTAAGAAATAAAACACAGGGTCATTCAAATGGCTCTGAATCTATTTTTAGGAAGACAAACATTACGTGGTAAAATGAACACAAGCTGTATTTGGTTAAAGATGGCACAGTTTCAGTGAATTGGGGGGGGGGGGGGGGGGATAAAAAATTCTTAAATCCAGCAGGAACCAAATCAGTTGTAGGTAGAAGCAGTTCAAAGACTGTATTGTCCTGAATAATTTCTTCTATTAATTATTTAATAGGTAATGCTCAGTAACCATGTCAAGTAGACTCAGTTTTGTCTGGTGCTGGATTTTTGGTCAATTTGTACGCAAGGAAAGAACCATCTCGTCTACTTGACTTGGTTTCATATAGTTTTACATTTTATGGATGATCACCATTGTTCTCATTTAAATAGTTTTTTTTCACACAAAATTTTAAATATATATTTTCTTGCTTTAATTAATTGAAATAAATTATACAGGGAGTTTTGTCACATATTATTCTAAACATTACTTCTTAATACATGGAAATCATTTTCTGAGAAAGCAGGTGGTCACAGAATGTGCAGTTCCCAAGCATCTGCTGTCCTACTAGATCAGTCTGTCCAACGATCTGGTGAAAATGATTTCTATGATGAGTCTCAAGTCCTACTTTATGAAAAGTTTGAAAACCATTTGACTCCTCTGGATAAATGGACATATTTATTAAAGGCACCATTCCATATGAAACTGTACACACACAAAAACATGTTCACAACTTTTTAAAAGTATAAATATTGTACAATTGTAATGCTTTATTGACATACACAATAAATACAGAAGCAAGAAAGAGAGAACATTGCAGTAAAAAGAACATCAATGCCAGCAGAGCACACAGCCAGACTGTCCTGGCTGATAGCTGACACATGTGTAAGATTAAATCAGTGTGTTTATAGGACACTTCAACAGTGATGACTAGTGGGGCTCTGCCTGCTGGGACAGCAACCTTACACTGACATTAAATAACATTTATCTGCAGCGTCACAATGTCTGGGTGCACACAGTGGGGTCAGGCAACTGTGTTTTTCCACTTGTATCATGCATTTTCCCGTGGTTAGGCTAAGCATTTAAAAAGCTTGCCCTGGTTTGCCATGTCTATTTAATATGCTTTACAAAAACTGCTGCTGGTTTACAGTGCAGAAGTGTTATCATGTACCCAAGTGCAGACACATCCCCTTTATTTTGCAAGTAACTAAAGGACACAGCTTTTGCTTTACCTTGGCCTGTTTTCCACTGATTGTGAAGAATGTTTTTAGCCAGCACTAAACCATAATGATGACGCTACTTAAAGCCCAGAATCCAAATCCCAATATACTGTATGTAGGGACAGCAAGTCAGGTTTTCTTTGTATCACCTTGCTAACAATATACATACACTTACATTTCAAATCACACAGCTGGGATGAAAGACTGCAGGTTCTTACACTGACCTAGCTTTTTAGTTTAACCAAATAGTTATGCACATTTAATTTACAGCCATCCTTAAAAAAGACTTTTTATTAACAGTACAACACAGTGCTGTGCATAACATATATCATCTATTTACAAAACATGATACATTCTAAAAGTTTGTTTTAGCATTCTGGTTCTAACCATATGTTCCCCCAATACAGTAAATGTATATAAAAGCAGGTTTAATTATACCATAACGTTTGTAATAATAGCCCACCCCCAATAAAAGCCCAGTTTGGACTGTGGTACCTAATAAGCGGGCTGTGGCCCAGTGAAGACCTGGTTTTAACAAAGCAGTTGTTTAGCTTCCCTGAACTGCAGTAACGACTTCCTTCATTACTTCATCATTAGCAACATCGCTAGCAAGCCTAGCTGCTCTTTGGGAATTTAGAATAATAATCCTATATTATATATGAAGTGGCAAGCAGATTATATGAATACCTCATACAAAAGTACAACATATTTATATACATACAATAAACCTATAATCATTATTTACTACACTACAATCTTACGAGCCTTAAGCAAAGCGCAGAGAGTTTAAAATCACACTTCATTTGATACCATGTCTGTTCTAGCAGGAAAGTACTGTACTTGAGATTATGTATCTTTTTTGTTTTCCAGAAATGCAGTCTAAAGGGTTTAGAGGTATCTCTGTAACAATTGTTTATGTCTGCAAATGATGACCAGTTGAGAACTCAAAATCTCATCTACTACATGTACTGTAAAGCCTCATTCGAGGAGACTGGTGCAAAAAAATAAAACCCCATAGAATATGGTTGAAACCTATTTATTAGTGATTATTTTTTCACCTCACCCCTACATACTGTAGCAAGATACAACAGTTATGACCAAAAGTTTATCATAATCGTAACCAAAGACACTACAAAATGATATTGCAAAACTCTACCAGAAGCCATAATAGTAATACAGTATTTTACGTTAGATTTCGAAATGTCACATCTTTCAATTTGTGTCAGTTTTTCTAAAGCATATGGAAAACTTCAAAGTGGTATGTAATTAAATATGTTCACTATGTTAATGTAATATTATTCAGCAGGTTTCATTCGACTTTATGAAGCAAAATTTATTAATTCTATAGGGTGCGGCAAAACTTTTGGCCATAGCTGTATGCTCTAACATAAGCAACATACTAGAAGTATGTCCTGTAAAACTGAATGCAGGTTTATTTAGCTGCTTAGCTAGCACTCAGAATGACCTTTATCGCTTTAAGATAATGTGGACTTAATAGCATAATTATAAAATGTAAGAATAAGATGGTCTTAATAGTTTTAGAGCATTTCAGACATCTACAGTGAATGATATAGTTTAAGTTGGATTAACATCAGCTAAAATTTAAGGGATTTTTATAAATAGATTATTAAAAAAAAAAAGAAAAATAGAACACTCCTCCACACTGTATTTTGCCAAATCTCCCCCTTTTTTTATTCGTTAAAAGAAAATAGAAGCTAACATCTTACGACCAAAACGCAAAAAAGCAAAAAAGGTTAGATTTGTCAAAATCCAGGGTGCGGGAGAGTTCTATTTTTCATTCTGACATGCGGTCGCCTATGCACCTGTGATGAGACTAATCAGGAGGGCAGATGTTTCATTTATTTTTGAATAGATTGTAAAATAACAAGTCATTTTAAGATTATGTTGTTTTAAGAAAACCATCTTTTATAAATGGCACAGTATATAATGATGTTGTTTTTTTTAATGCAGTGCCATTTGCTATGTTTGTCTGTTTATTTAACATCACACAAGGGAATAGGCTTGTTAGCCGTTAAGTGCACATTTTCTGATCCCCGATATGAAATGGAACTCATTTTGGTAGACAGACTTGGGTGGGCTTTTAAAGGGGAGGCACATTTGAGGAGCTGTATTAATTTTTTCCTAAAATGTTTTCCCACAAACCCGTAAAGGATAGGATTCAGACAGCTGTTAAAATACGCTATGCAGATTGTAAAAGGCAAAGCTGTGTCAACAACATCAATTAACTTACAGGTCTTTATAACTTTCAACTGAACAAGTATGTCCATAAAGTGAAATATCTGATGCGGAACCCAGCAAATGAAAAAGGAAGCCACTACTGCGGCAAGCATTTTCAGAACTTCGTCATTTCGGGCTTTGCTTTTTTGGACCTGGTAGGCACCCAGCAGGGTCTTGCCAATCAGACAGTAGCAAGTGATAATGATCACAAAAGGAATGAGGAAACCCAAAATGCTTTTCATGAAGCCCATCCCAACCAAAAAGCTATTCAAGTTGGCATCCTGGTATAAAAAAGCACACACAGATATGTTCGGGTTGGCAATTAAGATGACGTCACGGAAACACATTGTCGGCACGCTCAGTATAAAAGCAAAGACCCAGATGATGATGCAGGTGATGCGGGAATAGACCAATGTACGTCTTGGGCGTGATCTCACTGGATGGACTATGGCCAGGTAACGGTCAATGCTGAGGCAGGTTAGAAGGAATATGGTGGCATATAGATTGAAGGTTACCAAACCAGTGCTCAGTTTGCATAGGAATCCCCCAAAATGCCAATTATAGCCCAGTGCTGTGTTAGCAGCCCACAGTGGTAACGTGATCAGAAAGGTGAGGTCAGCCAGTGCCAGGTTCAGCATGAAGACATTAGCAACTGTTTTTAATTTCATGTAGGAGTAAATTACAGCCACCACCATGCTGTTCCCAAAAACACCAACAACAAATATGAAACTATAAACAATTGGGATCATAGTAAAGATATAGTTATGCATTCCAGAGCTAATGCAGTTTAATGGGACTCTGGGGTCTTCTGTAGGTCTTGCTGTAGAATTCTTCATCTTTAAGAGTGCCTGTAAAGTCCAGGTGATTTGTACTTGTAAGCTCTTGCTTGAATAAACGGCTGCTGCCTAAAAAGATGAAAACAAAAAAAAAAGGTTGAAATTTTGTAATCAATCACAATGGTCACAATGCTTTTCCACATTAATAAACATATATTAGCATTATCCATTGTGCTGGCAGTATATACATTATCGTCAGAACAAACATCATAAAAATAGTATACTACAGTTCCAGCTAGTTGTGTGGTGATGTAACATCAGACGTTTCCAAACTAAGATAACTGAAATACACATTAAAAATACAACGGGGGATCATTATTTAATATACATATATGCATTAGATACTGAAAATATAAACAGAGAGGTTCCATATCACATGCCCATTAGCAATTGATGAACCCGAGAAAGTCTGATTAGAGAACACCTAAATAAATAGCACTGCTGAACTATTTGTTCAGTGTCTGTGATGTCATTACATAAGTCTGAGAATGTGCAACCTGTCACAGTGCATGGTTCTAATGAGATTAGCTGGGTTTATACATTCAATGGGACACAAGTATCCCACTGAATGTATAAACTACCCAAGGTTTATTAAAAAATGTGTGTGGGAATTTTCACTTCAAGCAGCACAAATGTTTTTGTAAAAAAGTTATATTATATTAAACGCACAACTTTGCCTAAGTTAACCAGTGTGTTTAAAAAAAAAATAAAAATAAAAATCTGTTTGTAGTATTTTATGATGCATGGATATATGCTTTTATCACAAATAGGAAAATGTACTTAAGATCGCAACACTATGGCAAATAGTATCAGATGCATTTCTCTCTCTCTCTCTCTAAAGCAACAGAATATAGTATCACTCATAATTATTGTAAACATTATGCAAAATCTATTAATCACATCAGAAGGGGCTTACAGTATTATTGTGACTGTAAGTGCTTTTTCCTGGGAGCGAAAATTCTTATATTCAGCTGTAAGTGATGATAAAAGTGTACATATAAGAGATTATGATTGGAAAAGGGTGTTCCTGAAAGGATGAAGACAAAGGATTTGTATTTTTTATACCTGTAGTATGAAGTATGTATTTTTGATATTTCTGTTCAGTTGATACTACATAATCAATAGTAAGTTAGTTATGTTCAATTTGTTTGTATGTTTTAAAGGATTTTTTGTTTTATTTCTAATAACTACTGGTAAAATGTTAATCGTTCATGAATGGGTAATTTATTTTCTTTTACAAAATGCTAATTGAAAAAAAGTCTTAAATTACCCCACCTGTCTAACCCTGAAGGCAAACGCCATTATTTTTTTAAAGTGAATTCACTTGCTGTACTATGCATATATTACAGTGTTTGATTACCACCATAAGGGTGTAACATGTACTGTCTGCTTTATACCACAAGGTGTCACTATTTTTCTATACTTGACAGATAGAGGATTGTGCTGGACACATGGCTGAGGTCTCTCGTGGGAAATTAACCATCCCTAACAAGATTTTCCAAGTAATTTCATTATCTGGTATTACATTATCACTAACTAAGCAACGTTTTCTTTAATATTAGACAACTGGGTCTAAGCGAATTCATTTTTTTTTTGTTTGTGAGGGTAGTTTACTAAAAAAATAAAATAAAATAAAATAAAAAATAACAAAATTATATATAACTGAAACTCCTCAGAAATCCTTAGGAACAAAAAAAACTGTATATATATATATATATATATATATATATATATATATATATATAGGTCAAAGATTCTTGTGAATAAGGATTGTGAACAGTATTATTATTATTATTATTATTATTATTATGTTTTTTGTTATGTTTTTTTTTTTTTTTTTTTTTTGTTTGTTTTGTTTCTTATGTTCCGGTAGTCTGGATTTGAATTTAGGTCCTTGCATGTGGGACAGATCCTGTTCAGTATGAATGACAGAGGACCACAATCTCTAGCGCTGTCAATGTTGAAGTGCCGTTCACTAAATGAAACAAACAATAAATATTTGATTATCCACGAGTCATTATAAGATCTGGATTAACTGTTTATTGTCTGTTGTAATTGTGCGCTTTGACAAAAGCACAGGGATAACACATTTACTGCAACAGGACAGAATGTGCCGGTGCTTTAGAAAAACAAGAAATCAATTCCAATAATAATACTGTGAAAGGCTTTGTTGCCATGACTACTCGTTCTATCACCTCAAATATTATTAATACCACACACACACAAAACTCATTCAGCAGATTAAATGGAAGATAATCATTTCATACTTGGCATTCACTCCGGACGTGTACAGCAAAGAGATTTCAGTGTGTATGTACCATGTGGTAGATTACACGGTTAATTCATTGTGTAAAACAAAACAAAAAAACAAAACAAAACAAAACAAAAAAACTGTCTCCATCAACTGTCAATGACATTTGCTGCAGATTTATGGATTAGGGCAGCAAATGATATGATGATGCCAAGATCGACCGAATCACGAATTATCACTCAACTGGGTTTCCTCTGAAATCTGGTCCGCAATAAATAAATGACACAGATGCCACTAATGATAATTGACTTAATGATAATTAAAACAGAGCCGGATTGCAAATGCTTTTGGTTATTTATTTGATGCTGTGTATTCTGATTTGAATCTTTGATATATGAGACCAGTTGTAAATGTGATATAATTTCCATTGCCTGTACTGTTTCCTGAACACACAGAAGGCATTCTTTATATTGTAATTATTTACGAAAGTAGTAAACAAGACATTGGTTGTAAGTGAAATGTATCTCCAGAGCTGTGTTGTCAAACCCTGCTTAAAGGTCAAGAAAAAACAAACAACCGGAAAAAAACTGCTCACAAATGTACAACAATGTATCCCACTAAGGCATATTTTGGGAAGCTTAATAGTCAGAATCTTGGATTACAAAACCTTTATTGGGTAATGTGATGCCAAATTGGCTACAAAAGCAAGCTGCAGGGGGAGGGAGCATTTGGAAGTTGGCTTTGGAGGATAATTTGTATTGATGTAAACATATAGGAGGAAACTACTGGTGCAACATCATCCATTTGGAGTTTTCATGGAACTTTGTGTACTTGTACAGGATATGGTGAGATATATGGTACATATGGACTGGAGAGGAGGGCTATAGTGGAAAGTTATTGCCCTGGGGGAAGACTATTGTTACCCACAGGGGGTTATAATGCCTGAACCCTGGAGGTAACAATAGTCTTCCTGGGGGGCATTTCCACTGTAGCTGTGTCTGCAGTACATATTTAATATATGAATCAGTCAAGAAAATAAGTGAGGCAAGGCTGGATTGTAAATACAACTTTATATATTTTGGTTAAATATAGCTGATACATCATAAGTAAATAAATGAAAAAAATAACAGAAATAACGGAAAATGTTTTTGAACTTCATGTCATATAGTTATCAAAGTGTTTTTGGTGTACAGCTGTCCGTCTGGCTTGCTCACTGCTGCATAATCCAGTGTTCATATCCTAGCCGTCTTATTTGTTTACCTTGTCATGATGAATTTGTTTGAATTTCAGAAAATCAGAAAACATGATATTTTAATCACAATGTTATTGTTTGGAGCGACTTTCTTTTGTAGTATGTTTTGTAATTCATTTTCTGTTAAGTCACAGTTTTTTCATGTAGCCATTTTCTGTTCTTGTGAGGAGTGGAGATGAAAGGCAAGGGGCAGGACTGACAGTGATGTGAACCAATCACATGACACATGACTACTGCGCGTGGTGTAAGGATATGATGGCAATAGTTCAATCTATATTATATATTTTCAACAACCGATTCACGCACGCGCACACACACACACACACACACACACACACACACACACACACACACACACACACACACACACACACACACACACACACACAGGAATTGACCCCGTCCCTGCTAACCACCACCAAGACACAAACACCACCCAAGACAAGGTTTTAAGGCTAAACTTATTATTTGTTTAAGCCTTCATAAACGCTTTAATAACGATGCTGTCAGCCACAGCTCACACTTCTACAAGTCAGCGCTCTCTCTCTCTCTCTCTCTCTCTCTCTCTTTACTCTATTCTCCTTTTCTCAGTCTGACCAGGGGTCCAGCTCTCAGCTCCTTTTATAGGAGAGTTGGAGGGAGGCGGTACCCGTTCCAAGCAATCCAGAAGGGACATATCAGCCTGCTGGAAGGTTCCAGAATTACAGCTGTATGGAAATCCCCCAGCCCAGGTGCCTCAGTCTGGGGGGTCTGGGGATCTGAACATTCTAGATGAAAGGTGGCCGGGTCCCAGCCTGACTTCTTGCCCCGCCCATCTCACCAGCCCGCCTCCGGACCTGCAGTCACTGCATGTGTGTACGTACACTATATCTATATATATATATAATATATATATATATATATATATATATATATCTATATATATATATCATATATATATATATATATATAATGTACGGATATACCTGATTTGCCTTTATGTGTTCATTTAATGAAGGCTGCTTTTGAATTGCCATCATCATCAGCTATGATGGTTTCAGATTGTTGACGTCATAGTTCTGGAGTTTTGAATTTGTGAATGCTCTGCCTTATAAATAAAGCATCTGGATAATGAGTCACTGACCCCTTGATAATGCGTAAAGCATTTTGAAATGGTTGTTGCCTGACAGAGCCTGTGTATCTCTGCTTTAATAGCTATAAAATACAATCACCAGACAGCAGGCCAAAATTTAAAAGGTAGTAATACAGCATTACTGGAACCAGGACCCTAGAGAAGAGCTGGACGACACAAAAAAAATCACAAAACATGCCTGCTTCTCATGAGCAGGTTCCCATTTGAGCTGTAACAGAATATAATACTTTATAACGTCTGTGAAATGATGCTGTGTTGCAAACATTTTAAATATATATTACACCCTGGTATTAGTGTCATACAGCCATCTGAACTGTATTTGCATCAGATGCAGTAGTTTGTATTAAATTCCATCACATTTAAATTAGTATTACTGTTTAATCATATATCATAAACGAAATATAGCATAGGGTTCAGTGTCAGATACAAGGCAAAGCCACCTATGGGTAGCTGCATTAGCAGCATTTTCAACCATGCTGGGATTTACTACAAGCTTGATTAGCCACAGCGTATAGGTAACAAGCTCAGGTGTGTCTTATTGCAAAACCAGGACTGTATCGGCTTGTGCCGTACAGCACCCTATATGATGTTCTGTAATATATTTTATTCTGTAGTTCATTAATATCGGAACAGCAGATGTCTGCATATTGTATACATCTTCAACTGCAGACTTAACAAGTATGTATACAACACATAAAATTTGCTATAGATTATAGCTCTGCCTTTCTCTGCTTTTTTTCCTGTTTGTAAGAGCTTTTGGGTGCTCCAATAAACTAGTCCTCAACCCTCATGACCCTCCAGCAGATTGTCATTTAAGGAGTACAGTTCAACAGGCTTCAACTATGGAGCTTTTCCCAAGGATGAAAATTGATTTTCCCATATAAAAAAAAAAAAAAAAAAAAAAAGCAATATATTACAGCTGAAGCAATGCACAGGAAGGAAATCACAGTCTGTTTTTTGGCTGAGGAGAGAATGATCAATCTGCAAAAGCTGTGTCCATTTGCTATTGCTTTGAATCTTAGACACCAAACTCTGTTGCGATTCAGTCTGTCAGTTTAGATGGTCCTGGTCGATATTGACATCATCATCATATGATGACAAGATAAGCTTGGTTAATAACTCATTGGCGTGGTATTTTAGACTGTGATTTACTGTGTATCAACAGGATTCACGATGTGTACATTTAATGATCCTAAATATTGCACCCCCAGAATGATTTGAATTAAATTTAAGTTACCCTTTATTTGTATGACATTGTGACGTTGCTAGAATGTTATGTTTATTCTCTAAAACAGGCTTTTCCATAGGGACTACCCAAAGATTAGGAGGATCGATTCAACCTTTCACCGAGTAGCAAGCGCAATGCAAGACTTGAGATGTAGTGAAAAGATGACATCAACACATTGGGATTTTCAACATTAAACATCTGCTTGCATGGTCTGTGTCTTCGCCCAGTTCAAACACAATCTAATATGTGTAATGGGTTGAGTTTGGATAGACAATGCCAAAACAAGTATGTTAAACATACTTTTTCTATAAAGGTTTTTATCGTGTTGGGAATCTTTCAGTTAGTTCATTTCAGTTGTAGCAAGTACTTTCTAGTGCAGTCCAAAGACACTTATTGCCCTATAAGCACATTGAAGGGCTTCTTTCTACTATTTCCTGTTGCAACCATCAAAATATCCATTTAACAAGACTACACTGCACCCAGTTTACAAAATCCGAATTCAATCACATAATATAGAGCTGTTTCTAGAATATCATTAAAGATTTATCAGCCGATGTAGTTGCAAAAGAAAAGGACTACCTATACTTATAACATCTCTATTTTTTAAGGTTTTTAGTTTTACAAAAATAACAACAACCTTCCAAACTTCTATGTGATATCATCCTTATATAAATGTGTAATCCTGCAACATATTAAAAGAAAATCATTTAAAGTCTGTGTTCTCAAGTTAAATGATAGTTAATGCATATACACAGATTTATTACGAAATATTCAGCATAGAAAGTAACTTGAGAAACCTAATAATGCAATCCGGGCAAGTTCACAAAATCTAACTTGGGGTTCATTATTTTCCTTGACATAACACAGGAAATCATCCAGGACATACATTAATTCAAACTGCGATGTGCTGAATTAATGTAAATATGTCTAAACAGTAAGTCATGAAATCGGTTTTGTTATAGAGATCAATCAGATTCTTAAATAGTTTCCCTTTTTCTTTTAATCAAAATATTTGGCGAATCACACCCATAAAACCTATTTTGCTCCAGAAATGTTGCCGACATGCTGAAATATACAAAGTATGTATTTTTAGTGGAATTTAATATTTGTGCCAAACATCTTTGTTGTTTTTTTCATACATGAAAAACGCATATAAAGGCTTGCAAATATTTATGACTTTACAATATTTAAAGATGTTTTAATGACAGCTATATCTTAAATGTGGACAGCACTGTTTACACTTGCAAAAAAGGGGTTCTCAATTCATATAAAAAAATAACAATAAAGTTGTCATACTGATCTCAATAACATTGATAATAGGTGGATACTATCTCTGTTCTTTCATGCTCGCCGTCCACGCTTTCTTTAGAAATCTGGTCAATTGAAATGAATGTGCATATTTTCAAACTGTTTAATTATGAACCCTTTTACATAACAATCATTTTACAAAACTGACAAACACACAAGTGTCCTTAACCTTTTCATGCATAGAGACCTCATTGGAGATGGATAAAAAGTCTTTATATAGAGACATATGGAAGACGCAAATGCATGAAAGCCTCATATGAGGTTGCCATTTTTTTACCATATAAAGAAATAGAAAGTAAACATATTTCATGCCTGAAAGGGTTAAGAGGCTTCTAATTATATTATTTAGTTGTTTGGTTCTTTTAATTATTTTTATAATTAACAGGTGTTAATTAAAACATAGGCATAAGTTACACGGGGGGTGTGGGGGACATGCCCCCCCCCCCCCCTTATTTTTTCAATGATGGGGAAATGTCTCACTTTTCAGGAGTACTAAAAAGTGTATTTCATGATAATTTATTGGTATAAATCATTAGTCAGTATAGAAGTCAATGGGAAGAAAACTGGGATTGGATCCGGGATCACTGGAGCCGGATCATGAGATGGTGTTTTACTATGAGGATCTGGATTAAGCTCCACTGATTGGTGATGTGATCCAATCCTGATCCTGCACATACCTTAACTAGGGAACTGACCAATGAGAAGAGAACATAAGTGGCGTGTAGTTTAAAGACCCCGCTGACAAATGTGTATACAGCGTGAGATCACCGTAATGTTAAGGAAAAATGGCAAATGAGTGGGCAAAGATATAGGAGGATGCACTACATTGATGTATCCAAAACACAGGGAAATGGTTTAAAACAACATAATGACTGTTGTATTTTATGCAAATAAATCTAGACATCAATAAAACTAAATACATTGCAAATAACTTTTTACACAATTATTATCCCAGATTAATCACAATATATTACTGATTCTAAATTATTTTGCATGTTTCCATACATCGCACAGACTCTCGCATCCCTATTTATCAATGTTTCAAAAACTCACTCTTGGTCACATTTTACTAATCATTTTTAAATTAACAAATAAACAATTGCCATAATGAACATCAGATTCATCATAATAAAGTTGGGCTCTTATCTGTAAACAGAAACACATTTAAAGTTTACAACTCATTATCTGGAGCTTATTGTTATTGACATTATCGTTGATTCACTGCGGTTTAAGGTTTAAGCTACATTTACATATTTTAAGTGGATGGAAGCTGAAAATACTTTTTAATAACACTATTTTCTTATACCAATACAGTGCTAGCATAATTTTAAAAGCAAAACTGTATTTATCTTAAGTATTTCAATTGTGGGGAAATCTCAAAGTTTCTAGAAATATATTTCAAGGGAAATTCTCATCTCTCTCATTAAATCTGCATTATATTGCACTCGCTCTAGCGAAAACGCTCACTGTTTCGGGAGCCGGTTGTGCTAAAGGATTTGGTCTGGATCCAATCTGACCGGAGCTTCAGTGCTTTTCAAGTTCAAAGTCATGTAAAGTCATGGCTTTGTAATTCCATAACTCAGAAGCAACTGAATAATACAGCTATTTGCCACACTCATCACTCATGATAACATTGTGCCAACAATTTATTGTTTTGAATGATTGCCACAGGAATGTCTCTGGATCTTTTAATTAAACATACAAGGGATGCAATGTTTTGTTATACCTGTTTGTAATATATTTTATTATGTCCGATAGAATGATCTTCATGCATGCCCCAGCTACAGAAACTGGCGCTCTCCACTTTTGAAACCAAAAGTTACTCCACAGAATTAAAGACTGGAGTAAACACTTATAAGTATATAAGTAGATATATTTCAAAGGTAAAATATTACTACATTAAATATCCCACGTACAGTGTATACATTTTTCATAGTTTCAACAAAATAGCTTTTCATTATTCAATCATTTTATAATTTAGCTTTATTCACCAAATCAATATGAATGTTATGTATTTCTGTCATTTTGTTTCTCAGCAAAAAGAAAAGAAATATAAGTATTAAAAAAAAATGCAATTGAAATTCAAATATATGAGCATCTTGCCTTACCTGGCAATATGCAGTTAACTTTTTGGTCTCGATCGTATGTCTTTTGATTGACAGTGATGCCAGTTCTCTTGGAAAGTCAATGTTCTCTGCAGTAGTAATTCAGGCACTGTTAGCTCTCACAGACTCAGCTTGTTTTTATGTACACCAGTTGCTAGTTCAGCCCCCACAGTATGTTCTCACAGTATTACACTATTTGACTCTTTCTGGGGAGCAGTACTGAGCTGTCACCACCAACCAACCACAATCCACTTCTATAGCTGTCTTCATCAGAAGCAACTTGTTCCCAAATATTAAAGCTTTGCTTGCTATGTCTAAATAGCCCTCCAGTGATTGGGAATCTGAGCAATGTGTTATTTAAGGGGCTAGGTTGCATCATCGAAAAGTGGTTTTGGAGTGAATGGAAATGAACTGAGTTTCGAGGATCAGTTAATAACCATCTTGCCAGGGTTGTAGGCTACTTAATTCTTACCATGTGTCCGGGACATTTTGAAAACAAGATTTGCCTCAGGCCAATTGGGGGAGGGCAGGAATGATGTTATTATTAAAACAATAAATAAATACAGTTTTCTTTCATTCTCACAGTGGTTTTGTGTTCCCACTGCTATAAGTATTTAACAAATACACTGCAGCAACAAAAACCTATTGATAGGAATTGCACTCATTAGCAAAAGGAAATCCCAGAACAATTAAACTGCACCGGGTCTCCAAAGATAGTTAACATGTACTGTTGTCATATTCTAAATCCTTTCTTTCTAGGTTTACTGGATTAGTGGCCATTTCTTTCAAGACTTATAAGTGTGTTGAGTGAGATTTTAAAACCAATTTTCTTGCCTCTATTAGCACTAGCCGCTATCAAAGCTAATCCTTTTTGGTTCTTTGTTTTTCTTATGCTTAATGGGTCATGCAGATATCTGAAATACAGCACTGTAGACTAAAGGTTACAGTCTCCTTCTGTCACCTAAACCCTTGTAGTTAAAAAAAAAAAAAAAAAAAAAACTTCAATTGTGCAGCTGCTGACAATGTGACCTGAAGCAACAGTACCAAGATTCAACGTTTCATCTACAGTGTATTTAAATATTTGCATATTGTTAATTAACATTGCAAACTTACCATGCGTTATAAGGTTTCATTCCCCCAACATTAATCACATCCTGCATATTAGGACCAATCTTTATAAAAGTTGCACTGGGAAGCATATTATGTACTGTACCTACAGTGGGCTAATATCTAAACCAATACAATCTCCCATTAGATTCCTCCCTCGTGATTTTCTGTTAAATCTTAGCACTCCTTAATAAAACAGGTTTACATCAGCACAATAGAACACTATAAACATGTGTAAAAATTCATACAAATCATGCACAATGAAATGTGTTTTACTTAGTAGTACTAAATCATTTTGCAATTTAATTTTTAAAAGTTACAACACGCAAATACACGCAAAGACGACACTGTGAAATAATAAGTGAATTATTTACTTTAAAAAACATAACTAATCTATAGTCTTTGAAAATACGAGCTTCAGTAATACCCTGACTTAATTCATGTTTCATCTCTAAAACATATATATTATTTATAAGCAAAGTAAAATTTACAACCACAAGTGCTATGTAAGGATTGTTTATTTGAATCAAAATCTTTGAGTTTGTTCTTCACACACAGTATAAATATACACATAGCTCAGTACAGCATGTAATGATATCTTTTGTCACACATATGAGAATTATCTGGATAGAAAATTGACAGGCAGCCTGGCATGGTGTAGAAAGAGGACACTGGTTTGCAATATGAACTGTCTCTCCTGGGCATTAGCTTAAAGTAAGATAACCCAGTAACAGAGCTTCAAACATCATCATTTAACTAAAAACCTAGTTTTGTTGGTGTTTGAGGTCAATTGTAATGGAATTCAGCTAAATTGATTGAATGATTGACTCCATAATGGAAGATAAAAAAAAGTTCTAGTGGGATTATCTTTTTTTTATTTTATATAAAAGAAACAGTGTTCCCCTCTGAATAACAAGCTGGCTGCAAAGTGACTTCGAATGTTCGTGTGATGATAAGGCATGATACAATTTTGTCTCTGCCACCACTTTACCTTTGCAAGGCGACTGTCAGGAATGTATGTGGACACATCACTCCCCTCTAACAGTGTCAGTCTGGCTGATGGGTGTCATTTTGAACTACTTTGAAATATATTTTAAGTAATTTAATAAAAGAGAAATGATACAATGGAGTTCTTACACATGAAGTACATTGTAACTATGCATAATAACATTGTAACTATGTGTAAGTACACATATGTTTACTAAGTAACTACTATGCATCTACACAGTAATTAGAGACACTTAATGTAAAGCATTACCAGAGAAATTACTTAAAACAAGTTACAATTCACGGCACCCTGGTCAGGAGGTATGGCACTGCATTGTATCTGTTGTAGTTCTTAATCTGTAAAATGGCAGTGGTACAATTAATTCTATTCAATAAAGTGACATCTATTTTTATATGACTCTTCATCACATACTTTCCATAGCCTTACACACTGTGCTGTGTTGTTGGGAAACATTTCTGACTGCATTCACTGAATCAAATTAAAGCAGAATGGAAATCCAAATGATCTGATTGATACTTTGTCTGAGTTGTTGAGTTGTATGATTTCCGTTAGATGAGAGTAGGTGTTAAAACTTCACTCGCCAAGATAAGCACCAACAAAGTTATTTTGCTGTACACTAATGTGATCCATCTGAATTTCCTTCCATCTGATGATGTAGATATTCTTCTGCCTATCAGCTTATTTTGCCTCCCTGGTGCATCAACACACACAACGACTGCAATGCTGGCTCCAGGGATCAACCACAGTGAGGCCTCCCTAGCGCATGCCATGACAACCGTCTGGACTGAGCTGAGTAGGGTATTTCTTTGGGGTCTTCAAGTGAACACCATCCATGTGTTTCGTCGACTAGCCCATGACACCTTACGAGGGCTCGACAGTGATTCTGGCATCCCAGAATCATCCCAGAATCACCCCTCCCCCCCTTCGTCCTCTACTGAGCTAAGCCCAGCTTACTTACCTTCCTTGTACAACATATGGAATACATAATTTTTTTTTCAACTAGTTGCAAAGAAATGCTTTAGATCTTGGACATGAAATGTGCTGTACAATTACCGTTATTAGATGTCTAGCTAATTAAATGATCATCCACATTCAGTACACCAAACTCTTTATTAGATAGGGCCACTCCAGGTGATACTTATTTATGTTTTATGTCTGGAATCCTGAAATAAGTCAATCATAAATTTACAACATCAGCCTTTTTAATAATCAAATGTTCCTTACATCTTTTGGATATGTTTTTTTGCTGTAGATATACTTTATCCATTGGACTGAGGGAATCTCTCTCTCTCTCTCTCTCTCTCTCTCTCTCTCTCTCTCTCTCTCTCTCTCTCTCTCTCTCTCTCTATATATATATATATATATATATATATATATATATATATATATATATATTATATATGATGACGTCAGTACTATGAAAGATGACGCAGCTACTTTCTCCTCAGTTCCCATGTACACTGAGATATTAAAACTGCTCCAGGCAAAATTACCCTAATAAGCTGCTGTTTCCTGTTGGTAAGAGCTGTACAAATGGTCTTTTAAGCCCTCGTTTGCAATAGCTGGGGTGGACGGACACGTTTGGGACACGTTGGGACACATTTAGCAATGACCAAATACCTGCGTAAATACATTATTTATTCAAAATGCAAGTTTATTTACAGTTAGTTAAGGTTATCACTTATATAAGTGAATATATTTATCTTATATAGGTGAGTACAGGACTATTGAAATTAACATTCCATATTTCTATTGACATATAATAATAATAATACACTCCATATGGGCATTAACCACAGAAAAAGACCATTCTGTTCTGGGCTCAAAATAGTGGTCCTTAATTCTTAGCAGTTTCTTCTGTGTCAGGTATTATTGCTTATATACTGTTATTCTGAAGCTTACATCTTGTGGCAACTATTATCTTTGTTAGATAATCATAAAACCACAATATTCAAACCAGTGTCTTCAATAGAAGAAAAACCATCTGCCAGGTGATTCATAACCACTGAATAGCATTTTAATAATAATACCATTGCAAGACTGTGTTTTATCCTGCTCTGTCCTGTATATTTGGTAATTGTCTTTTTGGTATTGTTGTTAAGAAACATTATTCAACAAAATTATTAAACAACTTTGAAGTCAACACTGAATTATAAATCTCAATCAGTTAAGCTTACCTAGTCAGTATTTTAGCCATTGTTTACTCTGATATAAAAAGGCCATTTGATTATATTGTCTTCAACTCTTTATACTCCACAGGATTACATGGTCTGTGAAGAAAAAAGTTTGCAACATTATTTTTGGTTTTCAAGAAAAGGTCAAAGTAAATAATAAATAATATAACAATTCTCCAATGCGAGTCTTGATTCAATCTTTAAAAAGTCACACGAAATCCTTTTCTGGAAAACCACAAGTTAAATTACTATACAAATTATACTGAATTTATCTTAAGGTTTACAGGGAAGTTTCCTTATGCTTATTTTTCCCATGCACACCCCAGTGGTTGCAGTATGCATTATATGGAAAATACTCTAACTGTACAGTAGTTTAGGATCAAAAGATAACCCTATACTACTATTAGTGAAATCTAGTTGAAATACTAATAGTTTAAACCTCTTTCTTATAATTCATTATTTACATGATCACAACATTTTATTGTATAAGCATGCCCTTCAATTTGTACAAGCATGGTTTTGAAAATCAATAAAAACAATGCGATGTGTATCTGTCCCTCCTTTTCCAGTTCAGAATATGGTACTTTACATTTCTTAAATTTCTGTAGTAAAAAAAAAAACAAAAAACATTAATTGATGAAATGTATAGCTCAAAACATTCAGTAATAAAACATATAATCCCATTTGTCTGGGAGCAACATTATTTCATTTTGACAGAAAGTAGATCTCTTTTAAATTCCCCCATTATTCAAGGGCCTAACTCAAATTCAAGGTCCATATCTTCTACACCAATGACGCATGTTATCTGTAAAATCAAATTTAAATTTCTCTAGAAGACAGTCTCACATAAATTGTTATGGTAACCTTTAATGCAATGGGGACACAGCCCTGTGCTGTGCCCTTAAGCCCTGAGGTGAAGCATTGTGCACGGCAACTTGAGCAACACATATACTGATGCACAAAAGAAACACAATATCCAGGTCTAATGGATTTAATCAAATATTTTAAACATAGATATCAAACAAAATCACAGAAAATGTGAACAAAAATACAAATCAAAGAATCATGATAAGTTTTCAGTATGAAATGTAACACACTGTCAAATTGAAAATACTACAAAGTTAGTATTGTGTATAATCTCCCTGAGCATTAAAAACAATCCTGGCAGTGTTTAATGCATAGGCCTGATCAGTCTCTGGATATACTTCTGTGGGATGTTTTACCACACTTCCTGTGCAACTGCAGCCAGCTGGTGAAGGTTGGTTAATCGCGGTTGTCTCCTGTGGATGACACTAGTGATTTGGTCCCACAGATGTTGTATTGGACTCAGGTCAGGAGACAAAGCTAACCACGGTAAGTCCTTGACCACTGTGTGGTCTTGCATTGTCCTCCTGGAAAATCTACACTTCTGGATTGGCTTGCAGGAATGGAAAAACTGTTGTCTCAAGGACCTCGTCAATGTATCGCTGAGCAGTAAGGTTGCCCTCAATCTGCATCAAAGACATTCTTGTGTTAAAGGAGATTCATCCACACATCATCACATTTCCACCGTCCCAGTGGTTGGCTTGAACAATGCATCAGTCAGCATAATGCTCACCAGAGACGTCTCTACAGACGTTGCCTTCTGTTAGGTCTGTCAAGGGTAAAACAGCATTAACTGTTGAATAAAACACTCCACCACTCTCTCTGCTGCCTCATCAGATGTTCTTTGGCCCACAGAAGACAGTGATTTCCTCAGCTATCAAGATGTTACCCATGAACAGCCTCCGAGCATGCAAATCATTTTCATGCAGACGGTGAGCTACAGTCATTCTGCTGATGTGCAGGTTATTTCTTCTTGGAATCTCTTGTGCTGTAGCCACTGCACTCTGAAAACAATTGAGCAGATGGGTCAGTTGGATATGATGGTCCTGGGCCTGTGTGGTGACCATGTGCCTTCCAGGACGTGGCCTGTCCCTCACAGAGCCGGTTTCCTGGTTTCTCTGGACTAGTCTGCTGATTGTTGCATCAGAACATCTCATTCTCTGGGCAACTTCTCACAGTCAGGCCACCTTCAATCATGCCGATAGCAACCAGTCGATCTTCATTACTCAAGCGGGGCATGATTATATCTTTCGCTGGTCTTGCATTAATTAAAATCATGTCTTTTCAAATGGCATAAAAAGGCATTGTTCTGCATAGAAAACAACCTCTAAGTTCTAATGACATATTAAGTGCCTAAAAGATTCGATGGTCTGTCCCTTCTTTATCAGGAGCCTTGTGATTGCAGATTAATCCACATGTGTATAATCAAATCATTTGTGTCCAGGAAAAGTACAAAATGAGCAAAGGCTCTGCAAATAAAGGCAAACACAGAGCATTTAAATTGGTTAGGTGTCTTGCAGATAAAATAAGGATTGAACAAAAGATAAAGGAGCTCTGTACTGACCCTACCACATTGTTGAAATCTAATAGACAATGCCAGAGGTACCACTTTATATAATTAAACACTAGATAGCAACAGAACTTCTAGACAGACTTTGAATTTATTTAATATATTTTGGCACAAAACTGTCTGAATGTTGCTTGCTGGGCAAATCAAATACAATCCGTTTACCTCTGTGCTTTACAGTATGGATGTTGTGGATGCTGTATTGAAGGAAAGGCTAATGCAAACAATAACAGAAGAAACTATTAATAAATACATTTTGGGTACAGTAGGAAATTATTTGTTTATTGTTGTAGGAATTGTTCATCTGATTTTATACAATGCACTGGAACAGAATATAATAATATACATATACAAAAAACTTTCAAGGGGAAGAAATTACTGGCGCACAGTAAACTACTGGCCTCACCAAATTGCTTTAACTGGTTTTAACTACAGATATATTTTATTGTACTATCAATAAAAACACTGACTATTCCTTGTGAGGAATGATTTAAAAAAAAAAATAAATTACACAAAATATTCATGGGAAGAATCTTTGACAAGTAATCTTTGTAACTATTTTGAAAAGAAAGATTCAATCAATTATTATTATAGCTTTTAAAAAGTAACAATTATTTGGAACATACTGAAAACATATATAAACATATTTCAGGTTGGTGGGATAGCTCTACTTTTGTTTACATGGGAAGGTTGGCTGGGTAGGTGTGTGTGTGTAATAACGAATGCTACACATATTTTGTTGGTACTGTATAACCAAAGTAAACACATGCATTTATTTTACAAATGTTTTTTTTTTATATGTATTTTATGTTAATACAAAGATGATTTAATATTTATCAAATATGTACAAGACCTTTTATGTTTTATTGAATTTTGGAACCAACATTTAAACAAAGAATTGTAATTTATCACTCATGCCTGATAATGTTTTTTCTTCAGATGACCTATATTAGCAGATTCATGATGCAGAATGGATGTGAAGAAATCAAATGAACAAGATCTAGATGTTTCAGACCAACAGTTTAAGAGAATTACCTTTCATTCCATGCATGGAGGAAACAACATAAAACTGAACCCTGTCAGATTAGAGATGCGTGATGTTCATTTCCCAAAAGATAGGGTCTAATGGATACGTGAAAAATGGAAAACCAAGAGACTATCAAGAACCTGTGGCGTGCAGGTGTAGCACAGGAGGGACCTTTGGATACAACTATTATTAATTGGTTGTTAAATACAATTGAGGCCAGGCAAAATCTGTATATTTCCAAGTTCCACCACTTAACAGTATCCCATAAAGATTAGTTTAAAAAGAACATTGCATTCTCTACATGGAAAATGACACCTCGTCATTCAACCGATAACAACCCTTCATGCGGTTATTTATCTGTTTGCTTTTGCTAAATATCTCTGTTAAGTCAAGGGCAGTTCACCGGATATATCATTTCTGATTTATCAAGGTTGTTCAAATATTCGTTTATTTTCCTCAAAGGGGAATTTGAGCAGTCTGATAATAGCGTTTGGATATTTTTCTATCAGCAGCAGATAAAGATCAAACCAATTTCTCTTAGGACTGGTTAGGATTGCTGGTTGGCAGAATTCAATCTCTCCAACTGATGGTGGAAGTTACCTAGTGAGTGTTCAATATGAAGGACATGAGAAGCTGGTTTTAAATTCAGGACTGCAGAACAAAAACATGTACTGTAGGCTGAACATGAAGGTTGTATTTAAATTATAATTTAAATGCAACCTTAAAATGATATGTATTCATAGGGATGTAAGGGATAAATTAATGTCACTTGTCATCTAGAGTGCTTGCTTTTTACTGTCATCAGTAACTTCATCCACAGTAATTTTTGAATGTTCGCGTTTCAAATAGTGAAACATTGAACTTTTTTTTTTTGTGATATGGAAATTTAGTTTGGCATAATCATTTACATACCACGGCACTTCTGATTCTACAAGTGATATGTGAATATGTGGACTAGGATAGGATTGTAGGAAGCAGCTGGAACTGGGACAGCCACAGTCTGACACTGGAATGCGATGACATTGAGTTTTACACTCTATTTCATTGTGCAGATGGAAATGTGGCAAACAACTTTAGGATTTAGGATTGCTGGTGGACTGGATCATTATTTGGAGAGACTTTTTTTCTTTTAATGATAAAGGATTTTTCTCATCATAGTACCTCGTACTGCTACTGTTTCACTTAAGCAGTTCATGAGAAGGAGAAGAGTTGGTAAGCAGAGATTTAATTTATAACCTTGCAAGTGGTCAAAACCTCAACATCATGGAAACTATAGTCATTCACATGTGGGGAAGCTATTTATTTATAAAAACATCTGTGATAATCATCAAAAATAATCTTTCAATAACTCAGGAAAATGTAGCTATGTCAGAGATATAAATAAACAGGAAATCATTTCTCATAGTTTTAAAGGCACTGGGAATGATGTGAAAACAGGAAAGTGTCTCCATGTCTAAACAAAATTGAAGGAATGGTTGGTTTATCCAGAACTTTCTCAAGTTCTTCAGATCAATCTGAAATATCAATCTGGAGTCTCTTGAGCCCATCTGTTGCCTGACATCTTAAAACATTCCTGACTTCTTATTCTTGAGGTAGGCATATGGAGAGAAAATGGATCCAAATTATTGTTTGTTTTTCGTTTGCACTTTTGGAATTAAACATGTCTTCTCTTTCAAAGGAACGCCCCTTTCACATCCCCCCACGGGTTCTGCAATGTAAACAGAGGAAGTCATTAACTTTGTCAAAGAGGCTGATTAGTGTGGCTGCAGAGCAGGGGGTTGCTATTGTCACTTATCTTTCTAGGAACAGTGAAACAGTAAACATTGACGGTTTTATATTTATTAAAGCATTTAAAGAAAGTAATGTGATGCAACAATAACTGTGTTCAATGCTTAAGGTGAAGGCTGGGCCTCAGTTGAAAAAGTCTGAAAATCACTGGGTTTTACCATGTGACTCCTTCAATCCCCTGTAGTTTCGGATCTTTTTCAGAACAAAACAGAACAACCAGGACACAGTCACTATCAATTAAAATAATGTTTTATTACACAGAGCTAGCAGCAGATCACTACAAAAACACGTAGGTGCTTTGTGCAAAAACAAACAAACAAGGATTTTGTTTTAAATCAGAATAAAAGGATCCGAAAATAAAAACAACCAAACTAAAAACAAACACATAACACAAAACGCCAATGCGTGCAGAGGAGGGGACATCGATAAACATTACTCCCCAACTACATTATTATCATCATCATCATCATCATCATCATCATCATCATCATCATCTCCATCACCATCATCATCATCATCACAGCAGCAGCAACAAGTACAAAGTTTACTATTTCTTTCCATCTCGGGTCCCCTCTCTCCTACACGCACCCACAAGACAAACGATGGATGGCCATCCTAGAAAACTAAAATCAAGGGGTATTTATAGTCAGGTGAGTATATTGTTTTCAACTGCCAGGTAATTAATTAATTAGCTTCGGGTGCTAAATGGGGAAGCAACAATAAAGTGGTTCAAATCAATCATAATGTGCCCTATCAAAGAAAACATGCACAAATCAAAATATACAAATAAATAAAAGTGCAAAAATAAAAACGTGAAGTAAAGGGTCATTTCGACCCCGTTATACTTAAACACTGAATTGAACTGAGCAGTCCAGAGCCTTGTTCTTACCATTAATTGTGTACCATAAAATGAAGACTGTAACATACATCCTGTGTCAAACTGTCCAGACAAAGTTGCCTTGAGTTGCATCCCCTTGTCTAATGCAAGTCTCTTTTAGAACACAATCTTCTTGTACAACATTGGAGATTACATACTGTTTTTGTGATAGTTAATAATTACCAACCTGTTGGAAGGTCCTGGTGAGGACTAAATGTAATACACAACACATCACAATGTGTCAGTTGAATTTCCTATTAAAAGTGCTATGGGGAGTTGTAACGTTTTTTAAATCAGTGTTGTATGGCTTGAACCATGTCTTCATATAAACCGTATAGATTTAGTCATGCTATTATAACATTCTTGTTTTTTTTTTTTTTAGGTTTATTATATGTTACTGGGCAGGCTTCTATGGAATATATTTATTTATGTGATATGTTTTCCCAGCTTTTATTATTCATTACCAGCCTTTTCATTGATTTTGTATTTTGCTCTGGGTAATGATTGTGCTGAGTTTTCAGAGAACACCACCCTGAATATTCAATCAGTTTATCAAAGCAATGTAAACAGAACAAAAGAAACGTGTCAAGGATATTGAAGGTAGGAGAATAGTTAAATGTGTGTATCATGCTCCTTTTATAGGTCTTCAAACTGTTTTGTTTTCAGACTGAAGCAGCCTCTATTCTGGTTCTAGACTCCACTTTTCACATCCTACAGTATGTGTCTGAGAGTAGACCTTCATGTACGCATCATTGATCAGAATTGCTTTTGTAATAACTGTTCCAAGACATGTAAACAAAGTAATATGGTGTTTTTAAAAAAAAAAAAAAAAAAAAACAAGCATTATGATTTTATTTTCCAAAAACAGTCCTTTTGGAAAACTTGAACTCAGTATAAATACACTGAATGTAAGCTGTGCCAAGTATAAACTAACTCTGGTTGTCCTCTCTCATTTGAAGGACTATCACATTAAGATAGTGTTACTACTTAATATAAGAATAAGAATATATATTTCTGTAGATGTCTGTGACAAGTGACCTGTTCAAAACAGCAATTGTACAGTTATCCTAAGAAACAAAAGGATTGCTATCTTGTTTTCCTCTGGAAAGCGCATGCACTAATAGACCTGTGAGTCTATTTTGAATGTGTGTTTTTTTTGTATAATTGTGATGCAAAGAGAACACATAGGAGTAAAATAGATCTAATGAATGAGCTTGACTGTCTTCCAAAGACCTCCAACTTTAAAAAAGCATAAATACCAATAGACTGCATCAACTGTCTAGACCAACACTCTCCTACCATTCTATTAGAAATGCATCCATTATGCTGGACACTGATTGTTCCATTAGGATACTGAGATAATTCCCTGCTTCAGATGATGTGCATTCTCATTATCAGTCTCTTCTGACATCATTAGCAGTCTCTTCTGACATCATTAGTAGTGTCTTCTGACATCACGACTCCAGAGCAGATGGTACAGTACACTCTGTTGTCCTACACTGCGTTAAAAGGTCTAGGGACAGTTTGTGACAGAGCTATGTGATTTTCTTTTCAACAGTTTGGTCACGCTGGTTTCAGCTAGGGGGTCCCAGGGACATAAGTGAAATATCGTTTCAGTCTGAGTACTGCTTTGTTGTTACAAACATGTTCTTAATGGTTTAATTTAATGAAACCTCAATTTGGGTACTACAGCAGTAAACCGTTCTCTGTCCCTGCTTTAGAGGTATGAGGCTTCACAGGAAAGGAAAATGTAATTATGGGTTTGTAGAAAATGGAGCAATTGTTAAGCTCATTTGTGAACTACAAACTCTGGTATGACAGAAGGCTCAAAGTCCTGTAAACCTGGCCAGCATATTAAACCTCAGGTCTTGATGACTGCTGCTCCCTGAGAACAACACATCCAGAAATATAACAGATTTGATGATTATAACTTTAAAGCAAAAATATTCAAAAGTTATAACACAACCAGGGGATACTGAACTGAAAACTGTCGTACTAAACTGTCTTCAGTGAATTGTAAATAAAGGGATGTTAGACAGGGGTAATACGATTCAAATTTGATCTCATGGCTTTAAATC
Source organism: Polyodon spathula (assembly GCF_017654505.1). Classification (NCBI taxonomy): domain Eukaryota; kingdom Metazoa; phylum Chordata; class Actinopteri; order Acipenseriformes; family Polyodontidae; genus Polyodon; species Polyodon spathula. The sequence continues at coordinate 32,946,541 of NC_054547.1, read as the reverse complement.
GGATTGGATTTATTAACTGGCAATGAGATTAAAAGCCTTTTGCCAGAATTCAAGGTCAGCTTTGGTTTAAGTCTTTTCTGGTTTCCTGTGGCTTTTTGTGAGACAGTGGGAAAGTCCAGTTCCTGTTTAGACTGACGACAGATTCTGTCTCTGAAAGTGGTTGCAGGCAGTGTAGGGCAATTAATAGCATGTAAACTGGACATTTTAACAATTTCAAACAAATTCGATGTAAACATTTGGTGCCTGATGCCATTCTGTCTAATTATAGCTTAGGCAGTGCCACAAACATACAATAATTCAGGCCTGGGTGTGGTCTGGTCTATCACAGGGCAGATTTAGAATCCAGCAGATGCTAACAGTGACTAATAAGAATGGATATTATTTAGAATGGTACACCTACCAGCTTCATTGACCACCCTCAATCTTCAAGATGTTGCCATATGTCCTGGGTATCTTAAGAGCAATTGCCCTGATTTATCTTTAAACATTAATAGCATTAATAGCTCCATTTCTGAATCATATAAAGGTGGGATTTGCTGGCTGGATTTGTGGAATGAAAACCACACTACAACAAGATGAAAATATTTTCTAGAAACATTAACACCAGTGGTCAAATTTGAGATCCTTCATATTGTCAGATAGTCTAAAATGAAGGAGCAGTGTAAGTGGCAGGAACTGGAAAATAAAAAGGTTGTGCTGGATCTCGATGCAGCTGATCTGATTGTTACAGCTGGTTTCAATGGCCAATCCTTCCCTCTCATTCATTCAAGTTTTTGTAGTTTGTGAAATGGGAAAGTTTGTGAAAATGTCAGAATGTTTTTTTTGGGTTTGCAGCAGGGTGAAGTGTTCTGTACATGGGTTGATATTGAATAATACTGTATCAGCCATAGAGCAGTGGGTGTTGACATGCTGCACAGGCACACAGATTTAATTCAATACACACCCTGACGCTAGGCTACCAACAATGGTAATCTTAGCGATGGATTTACAAAAAAAAGAAAACAGAGCGTCCCACTCTAGGAACCTACTACATTAGGAAACCTCCCTATACTTCTTTGGGAATAACATCTCCTAAAGTGACCAAGTGTGTGTATCCTCCGGTTGACTCTGGCCTCTTCCTGATGGCCTCGGCTGGGTCATGCCTTCACAAGTCTTGGTGTATAATGGTTTCGTAGTAGTTCATCCTATGGAGCGGACGCTCTTCTCCTTGATGTCAACAAAGCAAGCTTTCACTCAACGTCGTCTGTGTAGCAATGACTGTGCAGTAGCCTCGAGCTGTAGCACAGACACTTTTTGAGCTCCACACGAATCGCCCCAATTGTATATAGGTGCAGAATGAAGAATCCCACAGTGTAGCTCACACAGGGTAGTGCTGTGTGCACAACTCATAATTTATGCAGTGCTTCACTGACCCACAGCACCCCTACTTCGTCACCACAATACCCTACGAACCTTAGATTTAGGGTAAGGGTATTGATATGAAATAAACTTTGTTTTAGTACCTACATTTACCCTTATCATGTAATGGGGCTATAGCATATAACGATGACTTCTATTACTAGCCTGTGTGAGCTACAGTGTGGGAGCTTTCGTTCTGCAGCTATACCCCTCTCGATCAACGCTTAGCAAGCACATCTACTCAATTGGTCGCTTAGCAACGTGTCTGCTGTTGTGCATCCCAGCTGCTTCCATAAAGGAAACCAGCGACAAGGCACTCCTCCTCATAGGCTTATTCATCTAAAATAACATGTCTGGCAAATGCTCAAAAGGGCATACATGGTACAGTGAAGAAAGATATAATAATCCGTTAGATGTGTATGTTTTATATTGTTGAATATAAGTCTTTTTTATTAGGAGACGTGTATATACAAATGCAGTAGGATCTTAAAATGTTCAGAAGATTGAGTATAGTTATATTGAATATAGTTGAGGTCTGTGATAAAGGGGAGACGAGTTGCAGGTTGCTTACTGCTCCATCAGTGGTTTATAAATTAGATAACTCCATGGCAAAAAGCTAATGCTGCCTCCAAGCAAGTATCTAATGTTCCAGCCATCAAACTGCAGATGTATCTCTAGTTTTATTAAGGATATTTATTATAAGACTCCTGACAGTTTCCTAGAGTTATTGACAAAAAAAGGACGGACTGGTCCTATGTAATAAGATCTAAAACGCTTGTAAATAAAAACATATTAAGGTGTAGTGCCCTATGAGTTTTCTATAGTTTTACCGAGCATATACATACTTAACTTCTGCTTTTTTTAAATACCATAAAGAATGTTTTACCATGCTTGTCTTTGTTTTAAGTATGCTTTTTGAACATTTTGTTTTCATTTACTATGGTATTTCAGGAAGGAAAATGTGAAAACTACTAAGCGAATGGTAATAGCCAATAAGTACTGTAGATAGTGGAATTATTGGGGGGGAGGGGGTCCATAGAACCTGAACTGAGTTATAGCTGCAATATAGATGATGATGATTGTTGATGTGTTCTTTGTAAAACCAAGTTAGGAAATAGTTTCCATGAAATCCTTAAAGTCATTACCCATTCTGCTGGAGGCGTTTTTCTTTTGCCTCTTTTGAAAAACAGTTTAAATCAGTAGTTCTATGCACTTTATAAAGTTGATGACAGAAATAATTTCTTTCTGCACTGTATAGGGATAATCACATCATATTGAGTATTGCTTAAGTGCACTTTATATTAAGGATTTAATTAATTTCTTGATTTTCTAAAGTCTGTAAAAGCTCCATGCAGATCTCTATTCAAGTTACTATTTCCTTCAGGTTCTGGGATGGGGATGAAAATTTCTCATGTTAAATATTATCATATATACATTAAAAGAGTGGAATTATTACAGTAATGCTAAAGATAGAAAAAGACTTGTAAACAAAACTTTTACAGTGAAATCTGATACAATACTTTACCTTACTGGTCTACGTAACATATTGTAGGACAATCACAGAACATGTTAAAAGTGGTTATTTAAGTTTGTATTTGAAAAACAAAGCAAAACAGCACACACACACACACACACACACACACACACACACACACACACACACACAGAAGTATGTAAGAGTTTATTGGATTATAGCTCAATGCAATCAGAAATGTGCATATGAGGCTGGGAGTGAATGATACAAGTTTGCTGAAGAAATCTATGTAGTTCTAGTGTTCACAATGTGTGACAGACAGACAAACAAACAGACAGACAGACAGACAGACAGACAGACAGACAGACAGACAGACAGACAGACGGACACAATCAGCCCTTAAAGGTCCTCATTGTTTGAATGAAGACTCCCATTGAAAAGGTTACCATCATGCTCTTGTATGTTACAAGTATTTAGCTGCCTGTGTATTAAACAAGTGCAGTTCTATTGAGGCATTGCTAACCAGATCCAGATCTATATTACTAACTTAAAAAATATATATTTTCACTCTGCTGTGTTGTTGTTCTTGGGCATGGGAACAGTTTTGCCCCCATATACTATATTAAACATAGAACAAAAAAATAATGTTGTGGTTAATGTCATCCGGTATAAACTGGCTGACACAATTTAACCAATTCTAAAATGTCAATGTAGTTGTCAGTTGGCTAAAGTAATCCTGTATTTTTCCCTGGGATCAAACACAAATGGATCTGGATTGATTGTATAAGTTGCACCTCTATTAAGTTAATTTGATCATATGTAGTCTTCATTAACTAACAGATTAATAGTGTGTTGCTATTCCCTAAAGGTGGACCAGTTAGAAACATTAATTAGCACATTTATCATTGCAATTTCGAGAGCCCTCGCAGTTTACCCTGTGGTCGAGTGTAACAGACAGTAAAAGTGCAATTAAATGTTGTTACGGATTCAGACACCCTTGCTGGATAAATGAGTTTAAAAGCTCAGACATTGCCTGGAGGTGGTGCCCAGCCTCTTCTCTGTCACACAAACTTTATAACACTCTAACTGTGGCTCTAGAGGAGACACCTATACATCCTTACCACAAACCATCGCTGTTCGTAAGGAGAAGAAAAGCACTCAGAAAGGAATCATTTAAAGAAGCAATGCTTCAGAACACTAGTTGCTGTAAAAATAGCTACTTACTCAAACTACATTTAAGTAACCTAAGTCAGAAATCATTTTACTGAACTTTTCCTAGTTTCATAATTGGAATGTACAGTACATTGAAGGGGAAGACAATGTAATCTTTCAACTGGCAGGGGGGTCCATGGAACAAAGGCAGGGCTGCCCTCCAAACTCCTTGAGACTTGCGTAAAATATAGCCAAAATATCAGTTATTATGATTTAAAAATAAATGTTTTATTTCTGGTATTGCTATTTATTACTGTGTGTGGTGAGGTCATTTTTTTAGGCTTAGTTATGTTGGCATATAATCGTAATGCCTGTGAGATGGAGTTTCTTTTTTGTTTTTTAATTAAGTAACAACCATATCATGTAAAATATATGTAACTGGTATATTCAAAAGTGTTCCAGTTTGAAGTGCAGTATTAATAAAATAGAGCACCATGTGTATTTTATGTTAGAGTGACCGTAATGGAAATATAATTGCCAGTATGTTTCCACTTGAAATTGCCACTTGTGTTTCTAAAGATAGAACATAATTGAAATGTGTCTAACTCCTTGGAGAACAAACAATAGGCATAGAAGCCAAGCTGCAACCCAACTCTGTCCTGATGCATTTGGACATAGTGGACTGACTGAGAGCACAAGAAGTACATTCCACAGGAGAGAAGACTGGACCTCGTAACTTTCGACCTAACATTTTTTTAGTCATCCTAAAGGGATTTAAGTTTTCTCCCCCATGTTCTTCCCTTGTAGCCACCAGAAACTTTAACAACAGCTGGATCAACATGCTGGAAGTCATGACGTTACATAACCCTAAACATACAACTCTCCAATGTTCTTCTTGGTATTATGGGTTATCTGTGACTCGGCCTAGAATTTGACATTTTGACATTTTTGTGAACATTTTGTTTTTATTAAATTGAGTTCTGTGTTGGGATCATTCAACAGCCTCCCAAGCAATTGTTTCTTTTTCAAGAGTACTGTAGGTACTATAATGTAGAGAATGCGTATTAAGTGATACAGGGTCAAAATGACCCATTACTTCACATTTTTATTTTTGCACTTTTATTTATTTGTATATTTTGATTTGTGCACGTTTTCTTTGATAGGGCACTTTATGATTGATTTGTAGCACTTTATTGTTGCTTCCCCACTCAGCACCCAAAGCTAATTAATTAATTACCCAGCAATTGAAAATAATATACTCACCTGACTATAAATATCCCTTGATTTTTGGTTTTCCAGGATGGCCATCCACTGTTTGTCTTGTCTGTGCGTATAGGAGGGAAGAGAAATGAGATGGAAATAAATAGTAAACTTTGGACTTTGTTCTTGCTGCTGCCGCTGTGATGATGATGATGATGATGATGATGATGATGATGATGATGATGATGATGATAATAATAATATAGCTGGGAATAATGTTTATCGATGTCCCCTCCTCTGCACGCACTAACGTTTTGTGTTCTGTGTTTTTTGTTTGTTTCGAAACCAGTTGTTTTAATTTAGGCTTCCTTTAATGTCATTTACAACAAAACCTTTGTTTGTTTTTCTTGTTTGTGTTTTTGTAATGATCTGCTGCTAACTCTTTTAATTATGTGCAATAAAACATTATTTTAATTGATAATGACTGTGTTCTGGTTGCTGTTCCCTGATTTGCCCTCCGAAAAAAAGAACTTAAATTCCGAGGGTGTAGTTTCCCTCTGTGGCGTAGTCAGGGCTACCTTGCAGGTGTTACATAATTATATGTACATGTTTTACATTACAATGACACAATTAAAAAAATCACTTTGTTTTACCAAGGACTAACTGCGTTTTCCCAAGCAAACATGATCATTGACAGACAGGGAATTAGCTTTTCAACCCAAAGTGGAGTACTGGGGTGTTATTTATTAAATATTTAAAAAGTCTATTTGTTAAAGAATGTGTTCACAATAGAGATACAGGAAACTGGTATCTATCTTAGATACAGTTATGATTACAGGCTGCGGACAATATATATTATTCCTAATGGTTACATTTTTAATGCCAGATTGATAAATACCTGTTTTGTTAATATGCAAAGCAATTGCAATAGTGATATAGCAGCCGGCTTTAAACCCACAAGGACTTTATTATGTTAACATATTAAATTATATTATCAAGTCAGGTTATCAACAGTTTTAGTTTTTTTAGTTTTGAGTTTCTATATCTGGTTTCCTCACAGGCTCTGCAATAGATACAGTATATTCCTTTCTTCCTTTGAACTACTATGGCTAGTTTGTATATTTCAACAGCTCAACCAAACAGATCAATGCTGTAAGTACATTCACAATAAACAGATTATCTTCTTGTCACAGATGTTCAAACAAAGTTTATCATATCCAAGGGAGATAAACTTTTAAACTTGGGTTCTTGGAAACATTAATAAGGCCTGTTAATAAAAATAAAAAATAAAACTTAGATGACAACAGCCCTTTCATGACAACCCTTTGGAACATGTTAACACCGCCTATTGTTCACAGTTCATTAGCGAGTCAAATGTTACCTTCTGAAATTACACTCTCTGTACACAGAGTCATTTCAAAAGGCTGTTTCTGACTCATTTCTTTTCTTTAATCCCAACGTTCCCAAAGTGTTGTTTTGTTAATTTTGGAATGATGTAACTATGCTGTTGGCTCAAAAGGGGATGAAAACAAAAGAAACAGATTAGTCTGTTAACTGTTATTTATTACCATATAAATGCACTGAAACATTTATCCTAAAGGAATGTTTTTGTTTGTCACTACCCTGTGCACACTCTTGAGCTGAACCATATTGTTTGCTATAAATTTATGCCATTCCTTCTGGGAGATACTGTACCAAGACTGGGACATTCGCATATCACTATAAAGGTGAATAGTTGGCAATAGAACAGAATAAACAGCTTTTCAATCCAAAGAAGATGTCAGAAAATAAGAACTACAGTGCACTTGTCATTTTACTAAAAGCAAGTGTGGGTATTTAATCAAAAAAGGGAATCTAATTTTGATGACACTGTGTACATTGTTGGGAAATATTGCTTTTATTAAGAGTCTCAATTATATAGAATGGCATGTTTATGCCCACCAATATAAAAAAATAGATTTAATTAAATTGACCTACAGGTAGACATTTCTTTATTAAATAAATAAATACATAAATGAATGTAACTCCATCTATTTTAACAAGGCAATACATACTATTTTGATTTATTTTTTTACACTTGTATAAACTACAGTATTTAATATTGGGGATATTAAATTCCAAATTAATACCATGCAATTCTCAGCATAATAATTATGGTTAATTTACTGTAAATGTATTATTTATTGTGCATTCTCCATTGACCCCCCCCCCCCCCCCCCCCCCCCCCACCACACACACACACACTTTATAGAAAGCTCACAGATTAGAGTTTTCTTCTTAGGCACTGAGCTCCTTCAATAATTCATTCTGTGTTATAGGAATGAAAAGTCAGGACACATGCTGAAATGTTTACTGTGGAGAAATTGAATTTTAAGGAAGTTCGTATTTAAATAAGATAGTCAATCACTTAAATGGGCATCTCCCTAGCCTGCGGGAGTGCCAGAATCAATGACTCACCTTCCGGAATCCCCAGCAAAAAGGGGTGACTTCGCCCATCCAGGATGTGAAACTGTGCTCCTCTGACTATATAACACCCTATAAGCCACTCGGGGACCTCTCATAAGAATGCTTTCATATGCGCAGTAAAGCTTTGCTGGAAAAACAGTTTGAAGGTTGGGGTGTGCTTGAATAAACTATTTCAACAGTTAATGAACACAATGAAAGCACAACAGGATCCTAGTTGTTCTCCACTACTTCTGAATTTTATTATCAAATGTAAACAGCCATGCAAGCCACTCTCTGATGGGATTTAGTTGTTTATTTGGTTTACTAAATATGTTTCTCTCTGTCCTTACCAGGAGCTCTTAAAATAATCGAATTCAGGATGAAATGCATATGTTCTTAATTTGACCAATTTTTTTTCCATTTAGATGGTTTGCATTTTTTTTTAAAAAGGACATTAAAAAAAGATCCCATTCCCTTAAAGATTTTCTTTTGTTGTCAAGGAAGCATCAATGTGCTAAGAACATAAATAAATAAAAAGATAATCTATAGCCAAGGGCTCTGGAACTAGGGGTGCTGGGGTGCGGGAGCACCCCCTGGCTTTGCTTGGCTTCTATCACATACAGGGGTTAAAGTTTTGTTCAATGGCTTTCAGCACCCCCACTTTAAAAATCGTTGCAGTGCCTCTGTCTACAGCGGTGCAAAGCCAGTGTACCACATTCTACAAACGACTGTAAAATGGGCATTGATTGGAAACTCTGCTGAGGGATGCCATACAGCTTGAGGAAATGACATAACAATGGGGCTCCTCATCAGTGTCAGAATACTATCTGCAATGGAGGGAAAAAAAAGCATCTTTGAGTGAAAGTACAAGATGGCCAGAAACTCCAATTACATCCAAGAAGCAATACAAGAGAGCCTGATAATCTACACTGAAAGGATACTTTATACAAAAACAAATGAGCTTCTCTTTATTATACCATAAACCAAAACTTCAAACAAACTGCTAGGGAGGGAAGATGACAAACTGCATCCTGAATACTTTACACCTGTTTACGTATGGGGAGTTCGTTTTGGAGAAACGCTTTTGCATGTGTGTATATATATATATATAATATAATATATATATAATATATGATATATATATATATATATATATCTTCCACACTTTGAAAAATATAGACAGTCAATTGAGGTATAACCTGGGGTTTTCAAGGCTTGAGATCTTGGTGACCCCTAATCATGTGTGTATTTCTATGCCAACTTTCAACTACCAGCTGAGTGTGGTTAAAAAGCTGTTCCAATGTTTTGTCACCTGTTTGTTTGGTGTCTCCAACTGCCTTGGCTGTGAGGATTGGGTTTCCATCTTCTCCCCCTTTTGTTGTCAAGGAGAGTTTTATGAAGCAGAAACTCCTCAGTTGCTCGTAATGAAGTTGGTGGCAAAGGGCTTTGCAAATACCCATTGCTGATTGGGACATTCCTCAAACATTTTCCAAATAGATCGCACAAGTTTCTCTGCTAGTAAGTATGTCAGTGCAGAGCTCTCCTCAGAAACACTTCATTCATGCTATTAAGACATACATAAACAATTACAATATGATCCACAGTGTGATTTCAACATTCAGTCCACTTTCAAAGGAACAGGATTTACTGTGCTGTGCATGTGCTTTCAAACACAAGGTTTTATGAATGTAGGGGAGCGGGAAATGTCCACCTGCAGTATGTCTATGGCTTGAAACAAATAGCAGAGCAGATCAGGGCAAAAAATGGAAATTATGAAGTTGTTCCATGGTCTGAACCCTGAGGTTTTAGTTTGAACATTTACAAATTTCAAACAGGTAAAAAAAAAAACATCTTTCTGCCATTCAAACTTAAAATGACCCTTAGTGCCACAGTTTGCGAATATTTAACATGGTCATTTTGAGTTCACTAGGTTAGTACCTTATAGTTTAACCATGATGCCTTTCCATAAATGGTATAACTTGTTTCTATTGCAAACTAACTGACATATTTCAGTAGCATTTTTTCTACACGACCCCAGACTAAGTACACCGAGAAGAGGATGTTCCTAATAAAGTGACCACAATCTAAGAAATGAATCTATTCTTGTCAGCACTGTTTGTGATGCAACAGCCTGTTGACTCTCTCCATTCAGTGTTTGATAATTATACAATCTGAGGGACACTTTTTTAAATGTCAATGCCATTATGTTGCCCTTTGTTAGTCTAAATATTTCTGACTACTTATAAAGTGGTTTGTAGTTCCTTGAATATGTACAACACAATGTATTGATTTAATATTCAGATTGGTTTTACACATTTTATAGATACACACAATTTTTTTCATCACATTAACCATAAAGCTAGGGAACACAAAGTAACTTTTTCAGGAACCTTGGCTTGAAACCTTGTTCCAGGAGACCTAGTTTGAAGCAACATTGCTGTATCAAACCCCAAGTCTCCCCTGGTGTGTCATGCAGTTACCTGAAACCCAGTCTCCTGAAACAAAGTTCCAAGCCACAAAGAGCTTTAGAAGAGAATTACTCATTTCCTAATTGCATTTGAGAACACCAGCACACTATGAAGGAACAGTCAATTTGATTATGTTGTGCACTGTATGTGTGCCACACACGTAATAGACTAGCAGGAACACTCCAAGTTTGCCTTAATCGACAAGGTTTTTTTTTCTACCCATTACATTATGCTGTTCATAGTCATTTCCTATTATGATGTCATGTTCAGCATTTTAGCATTATTTCATTATAGTTTAGAAGAATTCAGTTGACATACATTAGGTCACATTGTAATCAATGAATTCAAGTGAGTACATTTATCTTTTTTATTCTATTGGGTGCAGGGTTTTTCTTCCAGTGCAGATATAAAACAATAGTGGTTGAAATAGGATAGATAATGACAGGCTATTAAAAAGGACCTTAGTTCACCTCTTTCCATCAGTTGTATGGTAGTTCTATGCAAGTCTCACAGCACCCTTGCCTTCCTTGCAGTCTGTAGGTACTGATGAAGGGAAAGGCTGGAATGGCTGAAAGGAGACTTTATTTCAGGTGAGATTCATTCATCAGCTAAGGAGAAAACCAGCGCTGGAAAAATGGAAGAACTTATTTGTAAATACACAGATGATGCCACTGCGCACATGAAGCAGAACAAATATACAATAAAATGTTACAATTCCAAAATATACAACACCAAAAAGGGGTTGTTAGTATTTGGTCTTTCTAATTTAGTCTCCCTAATTTTTGCAATGCCAGGAGTGTTATCATTGGAATTGCTACTATAGGAGAGAACTCCCCCAGAGCTAATCATTCAAAAGTTTAGCTGCTGCTTAGCACAATTTGTACTGTAAGTGGTTTACTGAGTGACTAGGCTCGTATTTTGTTTTTCTTAAAAGCTTAATTACATCTCAAGCATTTTAATACTCATTGGAATTCATTCATGTTTTCATTAAACAGCAGATTCATGTGTGTACTTAAAATTCACTTAGGTTAGAAGGAAACAGAACAGACCCCCTATACATATCTTAAACTATATTGCCAAAATCTTACGTTTGTTAAGGGTTACATTACTCCTTGGCTAGTTTCAGTGAAGACATTTTTAAATGTAAGCAGATGTATGACTTCTTACCTCTTCCAACAAGTTCAATCAGTTTGGTGCCAAGCCAGTCATGAGCCAGAACTGTTCAACATTATCACAGACAAATGCAGTTGTTGATAAATCCACGTGCTAATATTTTATCTGCAGACTTTGTTTCTATAAATGCGTTGCGCATATATAATTTAATGTTTCTTGCCTGCTGTTGTCAGTAGTAGCAATGCTAGATGGCACCTGACAAAGTCACTGTTACATTGCCACAGTAAATGTGCATTATAAGTATGGGTAAAGCGTGGTAAACTGCAAAAATATCATGCAAATGTACTATTTAAAGGATGGTTTTATAAGGGTGGTTGCACTGAAATGTTGGTGAAACAGATACATAAAATCAAAACGTCAAATTGATATGTATTTTATCAAGCATGTGTCAGAACTTAAGAATAATGTTTTGGATGATGTTGTTCTAGGATAAGATCATTTTAAGGAGGCTGCTTTTCTTTGGCAGCAAAATGCATTCCAATTAAAGTTTCAGGAGAATACTGTCAACATGTCTTCCCTCCCTCATACGGCAGTAGTCAAGCCTGTGTGAACGTACACTATATGTATGACTAATAATCTTGGGGCAACAAGATCTTTTTTTATCATACTACAATAGGTATTTATCCAATAAAGGTATATCAGACACATAATTAATGCATGTGATTTTTACTCTTTTTGCACTTTTGTTATTTGTTATTTGTTCATATTGCAAATGTTAGTCACTACAGTAGGTTGTTAAACTAATGTTAAACTAAATTGTACGCAGTACAAGAAATAATTTAGAGCACAACTGATAATGCTGCTCAGGATTTGTAATGATTTGAGTATATGTTATCTCTTGTCTAGATGTCATGCAACAATACCCACAATTTCTATGTTTAATAGTTGTTCTTGAGTACAATTTTTGTTTAATGGTTTACAAGTTAATAATTTGTGTTTTGGTGTCTCTTCTTTTTTTTGCACAAGATGACATTTATTAAAACAATAAGAGACACCCTAAACATAACATATTTACTTGTATGAAGTCCACTTTTGTGGCATTAGTAGCTTGCCTTTTGAATACTAACAAGTAGGGCACCTTAACATGACCAGAGCTAGAGTTTAAAAAGTCATTTACCATATTATGTTAAATATGGTTATTTAAACAACATATCTGGCAAAACTTAAGTTGAACTACACTGTATATCATGTATGTGAATGTAAAACATATTTTACAGTACAGACTTTAATGAGATGGAAATAACATTTTAATGTGCATTTACAATATCTGACCAACAGGTGCCAGCACACAATTAGAAAGGTAACCATTATGCTACAAAAGTCAACAAATAAAGAATAAGAAGACTACTTAGCATTTGCTGTTGAATCCAAATGATTTCAGGCAAACAGATTCCAAAAGTTAATAATTGAACAGTATGACTAGGCATGCATACATAAGTAAAGGACACAGGTTAAATTCATAAATGAATGAATAAAACACCTTAGGAACAAATGGTCCACTATGTTAATGTTCAAAGCGCTGGCAAGGAAAAGAAAAGTACATGCTATATGAATAAGATATTGAATGCTTTCTCATGGCAGACATTACATTACTTACATTTGCATGCCAAAATTCTATTGTTGTATGGTGCAGTTCAAATCAGCTTCAGAAGGCTTTAGTAATCCACTGTGACCTGCATTTCATTATTAAGAAGTAAATATAAAGTGTAGCTTGTAGCGTGGAATAGGTTACCTTATTTTAAGTCCAGTTGTGGTTATATCCTGTAATCATGCTTCCATCTGATCTTTCAATTTAAGTTTGACATGTAAATGCAATCCTCTGGAATACTGCTGTGGTATACTGATAGATGCTAAAGTAGCTCAGAAACCTTGATAACAGTGCATGCAAATTAGGGAACTGCAGCATTAATACTATCTTCTGCATGAAGTAAAATATTAAACTGGGACCTGTTTACACAGATTCTCAACTCAAACGAGTGCACCAGCTCCACCCTGTGTTGTCAGCATTGTAGTGCACCACAGTGTCAATTATGCATCCTCCAATAAAAAAAAAAGTATTTCAATATAGAAAGTGAATAAGTCATGATCCGACTGTACAAGCTATATAGTACTGTAGGCATGAATCTACTTGAGGTTTAATACAATATCATCTGTATGCTTTTAATTGATCTAACACTTAACAGCTTATGCAATTCACATAACTAAACTTATATATGTCAAAGATCTTTGAAGTAAATATGAATTACATTGAACACATCTTTTTCTGAGAGGTAATTTAACAGCAGTGTGATATGTTTGGGATTGCAGATAGTGGCCTTAATATTGATGGTGGCTTTACATTGCTGTCAATAAAAGCAAATCTGGACAGTAAGTAATGTTGCCTTGTGTGAAGAGGTCTTGGTCTAAAAGTGAGGTTTCGCTATGCTTTCAGTAGAAACACACAGATGTATTTTACATACACACATACAGAATACTTTTTTATTTTAAATGAATAAATATATTGTAGTGATCTCGGTTAATGCAGGCAGTTGCATTGCAGAGGGTCAGGGGGAGGCAATCCACACACAGGCGGAGGGCAGACGTGAACCCAAGATCTCTTGGTCTGAAGCATAGTGTCCATTGGCACTGGTTTGGCCGCTGGACATCCCTGCACATAACAAGCTAGAGCTGAAAGCAGTCCACCTCTCGCTGCAACATTTTCTCCTTGTGCTCCGAAACAAGCATGTCCTTATTTGCACGGACAACATGTCAGTGGTTGCGTAAGTGAACAACCAGGGAGGGCTTCGGTCCCAGAGGTTACACCGCATAGCCTTTTGGCTGCTGATCTGGGCACAGAGACACCTCCTGTCCCTCTGGGCTGTACATCTCCCGGGAGTGGTGAACTGGACTGGGGACCTCCTCTCAAGGGAGGGCCCTCACCCATCAGAATGGCGACTGCACCCTCAGGTGGTGCAGTGCATATGGGAATGTGTCAGGGAAGCCCAGGTCAATCTTTTTGTCATGGCAAAGATGACCCATTGCCCCCTGTGGTTCTCCCTCCGCAGCTGCGGTGGTCCACTAAGCTTCGACTCCCTAGCGCAAGAATGGCCCAAAACGCCTTTATATGCTTTCCTGCCTATACCGCTGCTCCCTGCCTTCCTTGAGAAGGTCAGGAGAGAGGTCGTGACAGTTCTCATGGTGGCCCCCAGGTGGCCCAGGAGAACCTGGTTTTCAAACCTCTGCCAGCTGCTGCAAGACCAGCCCTGGGAGATCCCGCTGCGCAGGGATCTCCTCAGTCAGGCGAAAGGTACCCTTTGGCACCCAGAACAGGGCAGACTTCAAATGTGGGTCTGGCCCCTGAACAGGACCGTCTGTCAGCCCCAGGGCTCTCAGATGCAGTAGTGAACACACTGAAGAACGGTAAAGCTTCTTCCACAAGAGTGTTGTATGCCTATAAGTAGAAATATTTTCAAAACTGGTGCATGGTTTGAGTCCATAGATACCATAGAGCTGAAATAGCTCTCTATGAAGAGCCTTTCTATTAGCTATCACCTCCACTAAGTGGGTCAGTGAGCTACAGGCACTGTCAGTGCACAGTTCCTGTATGCGTGTTTGGGACAATGGAAACAGGGTATCGTTGTGTACGAACCCTGCTTTACAGTTTCTCACTTGAATCAGTCAGTGGAACTAGAGGCTTTCCATTCCCCTCTCTTTGTGGAGGAGTCAGATAGGAGATTAAATTCTCTGTTCGGGCATTGAGATGTTATGTCAATAGAATGAGAGCGATGCGTCAGTCTGACCAGCTCTTCGTTTGTCATGGTGAACGGACCCGAGGTCAAGCCCTCTCTAAGTAGCACTGTCCCATTGGATTGTGGACACGGTTTCGACTGCCTATACTAAAGCCGGCCTACCCCCCTCCTGGGATGGTGGCCGCACACTCTACCAGAGGTGTGGCCACGTCATGAGCCCTCTTCAGAGGTGCCTCGTTGACCTATATATGTACTGTGGCTAGCTAGACTACCCCACATACATTTACCAGGTTCTACTGACTTAATGTGGTAGATCTCACGATGTCTTTAATAGGCACTAGGCTCCTTGAGGTTCCACCATCACTTGATGGCTGTAGCGAGATGTCCCTCATATGCTGTCCGCTCATTCTCCCTCACGACGGCTTTGGTATAGGTTACAGATGTAAACCCCGGTTCCCTGAAAGAGATCATTGCCAAACCTTGTGAGGTCGCATCACTCGGGGGTTCAATGCAAAAGAGACTGACGTCTCTGTGCAGTAACTATTTATTACCTCAGGAGGCGGGACCAAGGACGTCACTCCATGAAGGGGCCTATCAGCAGCTTTGACATAAAATGCTCAGCGAATACCTGACAAGCAGGCATATCCTAAAAGTATCATTATCAGTAACCTATTTTTCTATTCAAAGGCACATTTTCTGAAGGGAATGAAACAATTGTAACTGTTTAAAAATAGATGACATAACTTTACACTTAAGTATTCTGTAATTTTTTAAAAAAAAAACATTGTAATTTATAACATTTACAGAACGATACCAGTAAAAAGGGTTACTACATTTTCACATATATATATTTTTTTAACAGTGTAGTTATTGGAAAGAGCTATGGTTTTGAATCGTTTCTTGTTAGTTTTATACTTGTTAAAACATATATATTCTGACATTTGCTTTGGTCCCTGTTTAAAAATAATGGCCGCTGAGTATTATTCGATGTGTAACCCTATATCTTTTGGAAACCCTAGCATACTTTAAATGCACAGAAGAGATTGTATGCTGCAGTATATGACTTTTTAAATATTTGATTCAAAAATAAAAACACGATACAAGATATTTTATTTATTTATTTATTATTAAATATTAGTTATTGAACCATAATCAGTGCAATCACTTCCACCACTATAGTTAGTGTTATTGAAACCACGTTTATTAAAACCTCACCCAAAATGTTACAGCAATCTCTTGTTTCTGTGTTCGATTAAGTCTGCATGCTTTGTTTAACCTAGCAGTTGAGTGTTATTCTGTATGTTCATTTGTATAGTATCCCAATCCTGCTATCTAGTGGCTATCTTTGGCTATAACAAGAAGGAAGAGATATTTCAATGTCTGAATCATGCATAGCAAGTTTTGTTTTCTGATAATTTTTCTGTGTAACCCCTACCATAATCTAAAAACCTCCACACTCTGATAATTTTGAAGTGTTAAAACTAGTTCTGAGTCACACAGTACATGATACATAGGAGGGGTCATGTTATATTATGGTACTTATAAGAATTTGGTAGTCTCTTTCAGAGATAAAGACATTCTTTAGACAGCTGTATTCAGAGAAATGTGGACAGATCCCTCAGTATGTGATACATGCACCAGAGATAGAATATTCAAATTCTGAAACATCCATAATTGGTGATCTGAGATTTCACTTACTCTGGCAGACCTGTCTAAGTTCTACTGTATAAACACCTTTCTGTTAGGTTTGCCCTATGGTGGTAATCTTTGTGAAGTACATTTTAAAAGCTTATTTGTAACAGTAAGACAGTGAAGAAGCTAGTTGGAAAACATTCTGCACTGAGGGTAATTTTAACTAGATGCGTGCAGGGCTGCCTGCTGTTCATCTCATACCCAATAGTAAATTAAATATATATAACCTTGGCGGTCTGAAAATGAATTATTGAAAAACTTATTTAAACACAATTTCAAAGGTTTTCAGTCAACATGGTGATGGCAGTAGAAGATTGCAACTGACACTTAAAAAGAGTAGCTCCATTACACAGAGCAGATTTTATTTTCTAAATCTACATCTCCCATTGCCAAATCAATTAGTTAATTAGCATATTGAATTATAAAACCATTACAATACATGGAAAGCTTCCAGAAACTGTCAACAGGAACAACCCATAGGAAAGACTCAGATAAGTGATAAAAAAAAGAAAGAAAGCTAGTCCTGAAACAAAGGCTACCACCAGGGAGACTCAAAGGACCATTAATATACTCAACATTAACAACGTCTGTGCAGCATAGTATTATCCAGATTGTAATAGAAGTACATATACACTACAGATGCTCTTCCAGAGCGTGTAAATATGGACAGTTGTACTAAAATAAAACTGATTATAAAAATAGACAAACATCTCAATGAAGAATCTTTTGTCTTATACAATAATGGGTTGAGAATGTTGGCAATATCTCTCCTGTCCAAATGTATTTTTTTATATTTTGAGGATAACACACACCACTCGTTACATTTATAATCTCAGTCTGCTGCATGGGGTGTTCATCATATTTACAGTCCAGGTGTCAAATATTTTATGGTCCATGGAGATCGGAACTGAACACCTTTGGCTAGTGTATTATTTTTCATTTTTCACATCGGCCTTGTTTATCAACACTATTTACACCAGTGTGCGATTGTGAAATGAAAATACAATATTACAAAATTTGTGAGTAACAACACAGGTCTTTTTTTTTTTTTTTTTTTAGACCAGGCTTGTGTTTTTCGCAATGGAAGTCAGACTGCAGTTATTTGTCACTTGCGATGGTGGTTTTGTTGTGTTGGTGGTCAGACTGACGTATGGGCCAAGCAAAGGAGTTCCTTATTAACGGACAAACACACCACACAGCTCAGCCTGTCTACATTCATACAGTACAGACTGGCACACATTTAATATGCACAGTTGAACCGTTGTTATACAAATCAAGTCAAGACTTTGGCTTTGTGCCACTTTCAGTTGTTTTCTTAATTGAAGTGCCTAGAAAAAAAGCCATGATTACTTCTTTCCTTAGGCATATCACAAAAAAAGGATTAATAGATGCATTTTTTTGCCAAGCAGAGACATGTTTAGAACCGATGGGAAGGATTTACTGAACCAGAACAACTGGGAACATTTGAGATCTGAGCACAGAGCAGAAATATCATCTCAATAATTCAAGCTGATGTAATCTGTACTAAAAGTGCATTTTGAATCCAAAACCAGCTTCTAGCCACGGATTGTCAGAAAACTAAGCCAAGATGGTGATTTTTTTTTTTTTTTGCTACTGGCATTTTTGAATATCACTGTTTCCCACTGACTGAATGGCAGTGAAATCAAATCAAACAAAGTTTTCACTGTGGTGCCTCCACTTTCTGTGTTTATAAAGATGCAGTTCCAGCTTATCTATGTGCAGGGATGTCCAACAACCTGACCACGACGCATGGACTCCTCTGCCAGCCCAGACAGCCCCACAACCCGAGTTGGATGCATCTGTCATCACTTCTTGACATTTGTGGATCACTCCCATCCTTATGCCCCCTCGCAGGTGAGGGGCATGCCTCCACCAGCATAGGGCTTCCCAGCATCTGCGAGACACTGTCAGTCGACGGTGTCTGTCTCATTTGGGGTGTAGTTGGAAAGTGTTGAAGCACAATTGGATTGGGAGTATGTGTAGCAACCCCAGTTGGATGGCTGATGAAGGTGTGGCCATCAGACCCAACAGTTTCTGACACCAATTGCACTGCGGATCCCTGTTAAAACAGGGTTAGACAGCTGTGAATAGCGGCTACTCTGTCGTCCTATAGGTAGGCTCGCATTGTAAGAGAATCCAGCCGGAGACCCAAATAAATCGTACTTTCCACTGGTATTATTTGGCTCTTGTCCTTGTTGAGGGTGAGACCCAGCCAGATGTTCTGTCACAACCAGTCGTCTAGGTAATTCAACACCCTGCAGCCTCAAGGGGGCTAGGATGGCATCCATGCATTTTGAAAACCTACCTGATTGTGAGAGGCAAAAGAGAATGTGATCTCCGCGGACCGAGGACGTCACTCCCAGGATGGGCCTACCGTCAGCTCTGACATAAAATGCTCAGTGAATACCTGACCTGCGGCAGGCATATCCCAAAAGTACTGTTGTTGGTCGTCTACTGCTTGACAGCTACCATATGTTCTTGAATATGATAGACTGTCCTTATTTTATTAGCCATCTGAGGGTTTTAAGCAAGCGTGGGTAATCTGTTGACAATATACTAATCAAATAGTCCCCAACCAGATTTACCTCAAGGTAGCCACCATAGACTAATCTGCATTCCTGTAAACATTCAAGATATCTACCTACTTAAAGCTTGATTGAAACGCTATTCAGAAGAATCCAATTGCAATCTGCTTCCACACAGGGTTGGCGCTAGATTGTATAAATAAATTACATTTGAACAGATATGTTAAAAGGTATACAAATATAACGCTGGGTACCAAAACTACCTAGATTTGAAACAACTGCAATGTATTCAGTAATTACAATATGTCTTTACCTTTATCGTGACACACTGTTATTAAAATAGAAAAACTTATAGATTAGTAGATAATAGATTGCTCATTTGCAAAAACAAGTGAAATATACAAACTCTGGTTGTTTTAGATGTGGTATGTGGTAAATGTGTTATTACAAAGATTTATACACAGATCATGAGGGTTCCATTTCAAATTCATTATGCATTATTATATTGAATGGAACTTGCATTTATAGAGTGGGTTTCACTAACTGCACCTATGGCCAAAAGTTTAGCATCATCTAAAATTGTAGGATTGATACACAATTAAAAAAAAAACAAAAAAACTATATGAACATAATTTAGATATTACATCATGTAATCAAAGAAACTACAAAATGATATCACAAAAGCCTACCAGAAGCCATACTAGTAGTACAGTATTTCATGTTAGATTTCGAAACGTCACTGTAACAGGGGAGATCTGTGCTGGCTATCTGGCACATGCACCATCCTGCAGGGGGAGGTCAAGAGCCTCGTAAGATCTGCCTGTCAATCATGGCGGTGACACAGAGAGGTTGAGTAAGGGTGTGTTGTCTTTCCCTCTCTCTGAGTGGTCAGGAGACTGGTCTTGGGGGGATCATTCGACTTATAAGAAATATGTTATGTTATTCATTGGGTTGGCCATTACAGGGGAATCCCAGTGACACTGGTTTTGGAAGCCGGTGTAAATAAAGCCGAGAGAAAAATTATTGTGACGTACCCGAGAAGGCCGTGCAGGTAGCTGGGAGAACCTTGCACACCCCAATGTATAGTGAGGGAATAACAGAGCGAAGCTTGGAGACCCGAGCTGAACGGTTTAGTGGCGGTGGGGGATGCTACATAAGCAGCACCTTTTGTTTGTAGTTTTATTACTTTGTTTTATTTTCCCTTTTTCTTTTGCCATTTGTTTTCATTATTATTTTTGAACACCTGTGCATGCTGCATGATACAAGTGCAACCCCTTTACTGTCGTTGGTATTGGGGATAGCAGAACCAGCGAAAGAAAGAAAAGGAAATAATAATAAAGCTGGGCACCAGAGAGGTGTTTCAATTAAAACCATCTATCTCCCGTGTCATTGAATTCCCACACCCTTCCACAGTCACATTTTAAAATTTGTCAGTTTTTCAGTAGATGGAAAACTACAAAGCGGTATGTAATTCAATTTGTTAACATAACATTATTCAACAGGTTTCATTTGACTTTATGATGAAAATTAATTTATTCTATAGGGTAATGCAAAACTTTTAGCCACAGCAGAAAAGTTGGAAGTCGGCCAACTGGAAAGGAAGCAGAGCCATAGTCCACTAAGTCATCATCCCAGACGGGAAGCGATGAGGAGTTCGCGGATTGGAGAAAGTGATTGCACTTGTTACCTAAGGGGGCGTGACTGATAGTACTTAAGGGAACGTGGTTGAGCGTTCTGTTCATTTTGTTATGGTTAGGGACTAACCAGAAAAGGAGCATAAAAATATTGTGAGTGTTTGTTTGTTTTTGTCCTGTCTAATACTGTGCTTGTTTGTGATTTATTAGACGGCTAAACACGATCTTTGGACTTGTGATCATGTTGTTTTTCGTGTGTGTTTATACTGTGTTTATTATTTCGGGACTGAACCCCTGGGTTATACGGAGTAGTATACATCATTGTGTACTACCATTCATTATTATTTACAGTTGTCAAGTGACTTTGGATTAAAAATAAACAACCATTGCCCCTCAATTATCATTGTCTGTCTGTTATTGATCACACCACCTCACTCCTGCACCTGAGCACTGCAAACCACCCTGTCACACACTTATAGCTCAATCAGGCAGAAATCTCAACAAATTAGATCAAATCCAAACATTTCTGCTTGTGCCTTCTTCAGTGTTTCTTATAGTTCAGTGTTATATTCATCACGTAGTAAAGGCAAGCAGTATCTTTGTATTAGAAATTATTCCCAAGTTTATTTTCCTATACCACACAAAACAGTCACTGTATTGAAGGAAAATTGTCCCCTAGAGGTGTGTGGTAAAGATCTAGATACTTTCCACATCTCAAGGTTTATTTTGGCTTCCAGTCCAAAGGGTATAGGACTGTTATGCTGCTGTTTTGTGGCTGTGCTACAAAGCATATCTCTCTTGCTGTCCCCCATCCACCATCCATCCGGCCATCTGTGACCGCCCCCCCCACCTCCCAGCTATCCAAATCCAGCTTTATATGTTGTCACATTGGGAAGTTTATTCACCACAGTCTTCATTAACATATCGCTTAATGAGGGTATTTTCCTTTGGGGCAGCTACTAATTGCTAACACCATTCACTGCTATAGAATTTGCCAATTTTTGAAAAGCTATTTTTATATGCCAAGCTAATCTAATTTAAGCAATAGCAGTAAATGCTTTAGTGCTTTATATACCCTAATTATAATATTTAACTAAATCTTATCGAAGACATGTTTATTCTGGGTGCTTGAGATATCTTGCTCTTAGGAAAGGTTTGACACAGGGCTGTATTAGGATTACAGTGCTTCCTAATTGTATCACAATTCCGTAAGTCACACAATGGGTTCAATGATGACGAGATTTTGTTGTCAGTAAGTTACATGTACCATATATTTCCTTGTACACACAATATTTCAATAATGAGCGATAATGAGATAGCGAGGTAGCGATGAAAACACTTTATCTGAGTCACCTTTTATCTGCTTCTCTATGTTTTTTCTTTATTAGCTGCATTGTTTTCTTTTTCTTTCTCTCTCTTTTTGAATCGAATCCGCGAGATTGCGATTGCACTTCATGGTCTGCTGCACGTCTACAGAAAGGAAAGATTTTCCTTTAATTCGGACACAATGAAAGCATTCTTAACAGGATTTTACAACAAAAAAAAAGTGCCATATATTTATCCCTCCTGTAGGCTTAACCTTTGCCCAATGAGCGCTCCATCTTCAGTGATTAGTATCAGACTGGCAGCAGGGGTCATGCCTACCGACTCCTAGGTGACTATTGAAGGTCATTCATTTTGTAAGACGCCCTGCCTTAATCTGAAGAAGTCTATTTAGTTTGATGAATATATCATGATAGTGGCTTTGCCAGTCATCCATTGCTTAATGGTCATGGTCATGTCATACAGCCAGAGGCTCATTGCAGGAACATTTTTAAGGGGGCTGTATTAAATCAACTATTTATTTTAATTGCTTCTTGCAGGAGTTAAACTGTATTTATTTTAGAAATACTGGCGATTTAGTGCTCCCTTATTAATTTGCTGGTGACTAATATATAAATAACCAGTGCAGGCACATACTGTACAGATGGTCTTTGTAATCTCATATTAAGCACAAGGTTATAATAAATGCAATCTGAAACTCATATTGGTGACTAGGAGTGGATAATACTACAGTTATTGTGCTCCCCATGTCGTATGACAGACAGACAGACAGACAGACAGACAGACATGTGAGTCAGTTAAATAGTTAAATGAAATGCAAATGTCAGTAATACACTACTTAACATAAGATACTTTACTCTACTGAACACAGTCCATCCATATAACACTTAAAAAATGCAAGCAAAAAAAGTAAAAGATCACCTACCATAAAGAGTAAAATAAGATTGGAAAGAAATCTCATAATCAATTCGGAATACTCTGATGATCCTGCACATGTTCTTAAATTGGTAATATTATTTAATTTAAATTAAAATATAAATTATATATATATATATATATATATATATATATATATATATATATATATATATATATATATATATATATATATATATATATATACATGTGCGCACGCACAAACACACAAATCACAGAAAACACTGATCATTCACTATCAAAATACTAAGTAATAGCTAAAGACTATAAATCCTTTCTTTATTGATGTAACAGTGCAGCAGCAAAATATGAAAGACAATATTTACGTAGTAAGGAGGATTTTGCGCAATACCACACAGCATAAATAAACATCCTTGTGAAACACAGGCCCCTCATGTTAATAAGAACTTTGTGTGGTCCTTTGGTTTTATGACCTTAATTCTCTCGCAAATATTGCCAGCATAAATATGGGGCTGCTCCATAGGAAGGTCCACTGAATGCAGTTAACCCCGTATACTGCAACAGGTTTAAATACCAAACTTGTATTATCATTGCTATATATTTTCTCAGCAATGTCTTTTTTTTTGCCAGTGCTGAGGAATAGTTGGGAAATGACTAAAAAAACAACAAAGGGTGCTGGTTCCTAACTGTGCGCTAGTCATTCTAGTTATCTGTAAATAACATAATCTGTGTTATATACTTTAATGATCACAGTTCATTACTTGATATTCTCTGGTGCTTTAATTGCTAATCTTTCAAAAAACATGATCAGTCAGCTTACTAAAGTATACACATACTAATAATAACTAATATCAGAGAACCTGAAATCATGTTCTTTGAAGCACACAATGAATTAAAATGTGTAATTACAATGTAATTACACGTTTAATTACAACATTTACTACAGTATATTAAGTATTCAGTGTAAATATTCAGCAAGGGACTCAGATGTCCACACTACATATCCATTTTCCTTGGTGCTAGGTAGTTTGTGGTTACCTACTACCTAAAAAATGAATGAAGCAACTTCAATAGCAACATCACTCCTGCTCAAGGGATCATTGGGTGCCAGTGAAGTATGCTGTGGTGTGAAATGAGAACCTACAGGAGGGAGTATGGATGCTACACACCAGTATTCAAACAACTGCTCCTCAGATCCTCAAGTCCTAACATCACCAGGAAGGCCTGATTTTTAAAACCGAACACCAATTAAAGAATAGATGGCAGTTGAGAGAACATGTAATGGTCCTTTTCCTCCAAATTGAGGAATTGCTCTACAAGTGAGGGAGGCAATTTATCACTTGAGGCCCTTATTAAACCTGATCCTTACCAGGTATCCAAAAAATTGCTGACCTCCTGACCACCAACCCCTGCCCCCACCCCCATATAAAGAACAACACAAAATAAACAGAAATACCAATAAAGTAGGAACAGCAACTACAGATAATAAAACCACTGTTTATGGTTGAACAATTTAATCATAAGTATACAGATGTATATATGAATAGCAGAGAGACATCTTGTTGCACACTCGTAGAATTGAGTTCTACCAGCTTTGAATCAGAATTCAGGAAAGCCTCCATGGCAATTGTTGCATTCACTTACATGTTATCACACTATAGCAGAAACATCTTCTTGGAGTGCCCATTGCAATACCAAGTTCGTAATAGTTGGGCACCTTGTAGTAGAGCCAAATGTGGCTGGCATGGGTTACCCATACTCTTGATTCAGACCTGGCAGACTGAGACATCAGGGTGCAGCTTGACTAGAATGCAAGAGCCAGGAAGCTAAATGTTCTTTCCCTCTCAGTTGCCTATTAATACAAACAAATAAGTAAAAAGGCCACCTGCAATGTCTTTTTCTCTCTCTTTGTTCTTATCCTGAATCTATCGTCTTTGCATTCAATGGAAACATTTCTGAGTTTTAAGATTGGGCTTGCCAGATATAAAGAAGAAACTACAACAATATGTTTAGTTTTTTTCATTTGTAGCTTATCCCATGGGTTTTGACGCGTCCAGTGGAAATGGAGGAACAATCAGTCAACACGTGATACAGTCACTAGACAGGCAATATCTCACCAGCTGAGCATTTCAGTGAATTTCAATTAGTTCAATTTGATGTTGTGCTCCCGACAAAAATTTGGAAATTTGGGATGGTTCTCTGTGTAATCACCACAAGTGTTCTTGTGTTGAGCTTCTAGTTGCAATCCTTACTGAAGCACTCGGCTGCAAAATGTTATCCCAATAAAAACAAGCAGACACTGCACACTGAGACACACAGCAAACTAATTGCAGCATCTTAGAAATCTGTGGAAATGTTTATCTTCTTTCAGATCTTGTAATAATGGGTTCTGGATGATAAATGTTGTAAATATTTTGCCTTCAGGTCAGCAAGTTTCACAAAACTGGACTACAGTCTGTTTCTTGACAAACCAAATGTATTTATTTCCATAGAAAACAAATTGCTTTGGTGAACACTTAGAGACATTTACATAATTAGGCTACAAGATCTTAGCAGCCTTGTTCCTAATATTTAAACTAATCTAATCTTGGGAAGAGTAAACACACTTGGTAGGATGAGTGAAGCCTTCCAGGTAAAAACATATTTTTTATATATTTGGTTGTGGCTGATGATGTTTGCTAATTATGCAGCCATGTACTTCCAGCTGAATTGAAAAGTAATAAGAAAGTTTCACTGCCTGAAGCTTATCAAGAAACAAACAGGCAATCCACATTTAGGCTAGGCTTTTTGTCTTCCTTTATTGAAAGAACAAAGGCACAGTACAAACTGATTTTAAGCCTGTAACAAGGAAAGAATTAACCTTTTCATAATGGAGTTTTGTCTTGTGAATGCACTTGCAATTGGTTTATTTTATTATCATGCGACAACTATTCTCAATTGCATGTTGTGTCTTTAACTAATCTCTGTAAATCCAGATATATTTTACAGCTAGATGGGCATGGCACAAACATTAGGTCTGTTTTAACGATTGCGATGTGTGGGCTATTGTTCAAATAGATTTTAGCTAATACTTTTCAACTTGCTTTTTTCAAGTTTCATAGGTTTTTGTATTGGTAATTATGTTTTTTTTATGGAAATGTATAAGCTGTGTTGTTAAACCGAATAGCCAGGAGTAATGATTTATATGACATGCACTTTACAGTTTATTATTACAGCTCATATGAACCATGGAAACAAACTATGGAAGCAATCTATTCATGTAAATGTGAAATTTGGGTCTGACTTGGGTATGACTACATTTAAAATAAACTCACAACATTAAACACTGTTACACATTTAATTTCTGAAGCTATTCAGTAGATCAACAGAATGTCTTTTTCACTTGCATATAGTAGAAATCTTAAGCTGACGGCCATAGTTTTACATCTCTCCATAAATTACACATTTAAATCAACTAGAACAACCAATCTATTTTTCTTTTCAGCATTGCTGTTTGCATGC
Source organism: Polyodon spathula (assembly GCF_017654505.1). Lineage (NCBI taxonomy): Eukaryota > Metazoa > Chordata > Actinopteri > Acipenseriformes > Polyodontidae > Polyodon > Polyodon spathula. The sequence continues at coordinate 32,919,910 of NC_054547.1, read as the reverse complement.
CATACTTTCCTTGGTACAGCATGATGTCCTCTCTGATTGCCTGGCCTTCAACTTGTAATTGAACATCACATCAATTTAAGTGTCTCCATTGTTATTCTTGAGGTTGCTGCTTCTGGGAATTGAAAGCCTTACTGTAACTATCATGATGGATGTGTGCATATTTCCCCAAAACAAACTTTTACTATTTTATAATATTTTAATTATGGTACAAAAAAACCCTGCCTTTAATACCAGATGACAGACAAATATTTGTGTATTACACTTATTCTTTTTTTAAAGTTATTTTTGGTCGTCTGAGTCATTCCCTGAGGATTTAGACTATGTAGCTGCACGGTGCTTTGTGTTTCTCACTTTCTTTTACACATGGTTGCCTGGTTCGCGGAATCTATATCCTTCCAGATGTGTTCCCTCCCCTGACAAACAATTACCCCTGTTCTTCTCAGCAGGAAGCCATTAGGACCTCATCACAGTTCCTGTTAAGTCATCGCACAATCATAGTTTTGTGCAATCACGTCTCATTCAACAGCATCTAGGCATATGCCATCCGGGGAAACCAGCAGCCACGAACAGCGCTGCCTCAAGGCACATTATTTGCTATAACGTTCTTGAGCTTCTGCAGACAATGGAAAATATTCTAATACAAGCATGTTTGCTCGTTATTCAGTGTTATTGATAACAGATTGGAATAACGCTCTTGGAATGATCAGCATGGAAGTGCTGTAAAGGTTCATTCTGTGGTGTCTAGATACAGTACTGTGCTTTTAAACGAGATATCCTTGAATAAATTTTCCATATTCTAAATAGAATCTCGTTTGGCAGTGGAGAATGAATACACCTGAAAGGTGACAAATGTAGCAATATATTTGCAGTTTAAGTTCAAGGTTCTTACATGGTTTTATTGGAGAAAGAAAATCTGACAGCACTGTTTAAATAAGGGAAACATTCACACCTCTCTGAGGAGAGTTCACACATTGAAAATGAATGCGAAAGCCTTAATTAAATTGTACAATTCAATAACTGTGCTGTGTTTGTGAAGAGCCTATTTGACTTTAATATATACCAGAATATTACATACCACTACATAAAGGTCATGTGCTCTGTCTGTGAGCAAAAAATGAAAAGATGCAGCTGAAAACCAAGAACAGATAAAAATATATAGTTTAAAACAAAAGTGAAAATCCTGGTCAAATCTGAGGCAGCATTGCTTGGCCATTAGGTGGCACTGTGCACAATTCAAACCCCATATTCATGTGGTAACTGAATAATTTTATTGGAAAGGAATAACTGGGCATGTTTCATATTTTGGAGTATTCTGAATTCCAATTAAATGATGTAGTCAGTCTTTAATGGGAAATGAGTTGATTAATAATGTATTTTATTTAATTTAACCTTATTACACAGGGAAAGCCCCACTGAGATTATCTCTTTTTCAAAGTAGACCTGGTCAGGGAGGAGGCTGGAACATAAATAAATAAATAAATAAATTATAAGATTAAGAACAAACAAACTAAAGCAAAGGATTATGATGTACCTCTGAGATACACATGGAGACTCTTTAATACGAGATATTTATGTCCTATAAATACATATATGCTGTATTTACCATGTAATCTACAGTTATCTTATTAAACCTGCCTTTTGAAAGTTTGAATCTCTTGAGACACTCCTGTTTGGGGTGTTGAGACAGACTGTGCCATCACTGTGACATCTTCAATTAAGAAATTGTATATATATATATATATATATATATATATATATATATATCTTTGTCTTTGGCTGTGCCACATTGCAAGATTTGACTGTGCTCCACAGGGCAGACAGAAATATAGAAAACAGAGAATACAAATCTCTTATTTGATATTGTCAAACACATTCGTATTCATTCATTCATTCGTAGTCATTCATTAAAATAAATCTCTGTATGCATTGCCTGTTTCAAAGAAAAAGTTACTGGACATTTTGAGTCACTTAATTAGTGTCTGTAAAACCATCACATCCCCTTTTGCACATGTATTTATTAGTAACATTAGGGGCACTAGCAACAAGGGCCAGATCAAAGGTACATTTCAGAAATGAATACAACAATTGAAACTGTATATAGCCAGCAAGGAATTGTTCAGGACAAGAATGTATGAGCTCCAAGCTGCTTCTAAGTTCTTGTAGCTTGTATTACATTCAGAAAATACCCCTTCTCCCGTGCTTGCACCCGTTGCTAAATAGGGTCCTCTAAGATAATGATGAACTCAGTTATGAAGTGTGCTCATCAGAAGATTTGACAAGAAAAACAAATGTTTTGAAGAAAAAAAAATGCTTCTTTTAAAACAATCCAAAATGTTTCTCAAAAGAGTGTTTATTCTGGCAGCTGAGTTAGCGTCTGTTAAACAAGATCATCTAAGAGCATCAAAGACACAAGGCCTTTATAGTCCTCAGCACCCCCTTGGAGATGTTTATCTGGTCTAAAATCTGGAATCCATACAGGCACTGAACAATGTGGCACTCTCACCATCCTACTATCTTTTCCCAACACAGTTTGGACGCATACGCTTCCTGTACAAATGGTCAATATTTCAGAGTTCATTGCAAGTGCACCCATAAAAAAAATGCTGGCCTGGTTTGTAGGTCCTTTAAAGGTTTTCTTCTATAAACTATTTGGAAAAAAAAAGAAAACTTCCTTATGGTTGACTCAAACTATGTTTCCAGATGTTTAGGTCAAAGGTTGGAGATAAAAGTATCGGGTTGAGACTCTCCCCAACCAGTAACCAGCTCCCAGTGTGTGGGTTCCGCACTGGAGGGGGCTGCTGTTCAACTGGCTCCCTTTTCTTCTTTCTGCCGCTCCCAGTAAGAGGTCGCATTCCATGGTGGTGAATTATGATGCCCCAACTCCATCACTGTGACTCTTAAACGTTGTATTTACTGATGTCACTTGGGCAAAATGTCAAGCCTGTTAAGTATTTCTGGGAAAACAACTTTAGAGTTGTTTTAGAGGGCTGGTTGTGCCCTTAGTCTTGGGCCTTTGGTGACCCTCAGTGGGGTATCCCTGCTAATATTAAAGATTGCTACATCTACAGCAATAAATGTAACAGAGACTATGTTGCCTCATGCTATTAGTACCACGAAGTAGGCTATAAAAAAATATAGTTATATTTAACTGCCAAGATAAGCTTCAAAAAGCCTATTTACTAATCAGCACGACCTATAGACTATTCTTTTTATCGCAGCAAGAGTACAGTAAGCATTAAAAAAATGACTTCATAAGTTGCGATGGAACAGTCTATTGCTGGGAATTAGGGACTTCACTTAGAAACCTGGCTAATTTGAAAAAAATGCTAATACGATTATTCCAAGTGTGTCAGAAGCTTAATAACTGTGGAAATTGTCTTGTCAAACATAGCTTGAAAGGAGGTAAATTACAAGATTATGGTAAAAGCCTTAGCTGTTTTATTGTTTATATATATATAATATATATATATATATATATATATATATATATATATATATATATATATATATAATATATATATATCTTTTAAAATTTTAAAAATGACAAATTCAGTAATTTTAAAATTTTTTTTACTTACTGGTACTGTTAAAAAATGACAGAGACAACTATTAGGGCCAGATTTGATAAGCTTTTTCTCCATTGTAAAATATAGAATTGTTTTTGCCTTCACAGTTACCTACAGTACTGGCAACTCTGGCCCTTGTGTATAAACTTAAATTATGGCATGGATAGTATAGACCAGTATAGATCCAAGATAGATAAATATAAAATACATATTTCTTAACAATAGAAACAACAGAACAATTGGCTTAAGGCAGCAATGGGGACATTTTGCATTGGAATGATGTTTACCTTTGGAGACTGAGGAAAAGACCAGGGAATACCACTAGGAGGAAGCAAATCCTTCTAAAGAGAGAAGTGGGAACACAGGCAGCGTTCTCCCAGCTGCTACTTAAGCAGCTTAGTTGGCCAATTATGAAGCCGCATTGGCAGCTGGGAGAAACTATTATCCTCATGAGGGCCCACCTTTAAGACCAGAGGTGAGGCGATAGTAGGAAATGCACTTTCCTATTATAGAGTTGTGATAGTGTATTTTCAAGATGAATCATTGGTTCAAAACATTCAGTTATTTTGACTTTAAATATGCCTCAGCATAATCAAGTACTGCTAGAATTTGTATTATTCTGTGCTTTGAAACATAAAATTAAAGCACAGCTTGAAAGAAAATAGTGTTGTGGTAGTCATAGGCTCCCACACTTCCAGCAATTTTTAATCTGCTAATCCTTTCACAATAACAATTTCAATTAAAAATGTTTTGTCTTGTTTTGAGTTATTGCATATTATCACTTTTCTTCTTCTTCTTCTTCTTCTTCTTCTTCTTCTTCTTCTTCTTCTTCTTCTTCTTCTTCTTCTTCTCAATATCACATTAATGGAATTATATTGCTGGGCCATTGTTGTTGTTGTCACAGACTTATACATGTGCCCTTGATCATTTCCTCAGGAAATCAAGTCATTTGTATATGATGAGTAGATTACCATGCACTGTATAGTATTTCAAGAAACAATGTCGTTTATTTCTTGTGATACACAAACTAAGCTGCAATCGCGTGATTCCAAAAGTGCTTTGCCAACTTGACCATGTGCATTCTTCCAAAGAACAAGCGCTAGAGATTCTGTTTACAGAGTTTTAATTTAAACACAAACTTGGGAGGCTAATATTGAAATACATATTCAAAGCACTTTTAAGTAAACCAGTATTTAGAAGCTTGCTTAAGGTGTCATGTTTAATATGTAAAAATGTAATTGAATTCTGAGGTTTCTCAGACTGTTTAAATTCTTTTTGAAGGACCGTCTAATTTATGTCATGGTACTGCTTTTATATGTAAGCCCTCTTACTGTTTTAATATAGAGGCAATGAATATGATTGTAAATATAAAAAGTAGCCCCTGTTGCTTCTCAAGAAAACCATGTTCTGCATTAATGAAAGATTTACAGGAGTATGGAAAAATAATAATAATAATAAAAGTCTAACTATGACAGACAATCTAAAACGATACATCTTATGTTTATCTTGTGTACAATTTCATGTCAAACGGTTTTAAACAATGTCGAGGATTTATAATGCGTGCATGTAAGAAGCATAATAGATAATATAAAAAAAAAAAGAAAAAGTTGTACCTGATGAGAAACATTTGAAACAATCCCAAACAAAACAATAAATCTAGTTACTACAATTCTTTAATTTGGTTGACCTTCTGTACACTGTATTTTATTAATGTATATTATTTTATGAGTGAAGGACGTTCCCTCCTCTCGCCCAGTATTTTGTGGATTAAGTAAATGCAAAGGTTTTTGTTATTTTCTGAATTTGAAACCTGCAAAAGAAAGGATAAAGACTAAATAACTAAGAGTGGTCTTTGTGTCATTTGTGTATCTCAAGTCTAAAAATGCTTCAAAGGTTTGCAATTATTTTTATATATGTGTTTGTTAAATGCCCTAATGTCTGTTTGTTGGACAGCAAGGTCTTCTGTAGAAGAAAATACTGCTTTTGAAAATTCATTTGAATTAGCACATTTGTTTCATTTGGTTGTTAATTATTCCCTATGCCAAAGTTTTTCTTTCTTTCTTTCTTTCTTTCTTTCTTTCTTTCTTTCTTTCTTTCTTTCTTTTCTTTTTCAAATAGAAGTGGTTCTTTTTAGTCTCGCAAAATATGATTAATCTGATTAGTCATTCAGACAGCCCTTTCCTTTTATGCTTACATTAACTAACATAAAGAGCCCCCCTACAGGTTAAAGTTTAAATGTGGATTACCAGATAAAGCTATCCCTGATTAGGTTACTATGGTGCAGGGAAAAATTGGCTTTGCTTTTCACCTTATTTCAAACTTATTCACCCGGTTTTTGCTTCATACTCTCATTCAGTGAGGATATTAATTTCGAAGGGAAATCTTTGAACAATTATGCAAATGCATGAAGAGTAACACACAATACTGTATGGAAAGCAGGCTAGAAAAAATGGACTCATTAGGAACAGATGGTAAAATAGCTAACAACCATTTGTTACGTACAAAACATGCTATATTAATATACTAAAAGACAGAAATCGAACATATTTACCGTATAATAAAAACAACATTATTATAATTATCCTTATTGAATAGTTGGATCATGTAGAAGGCAAATCAAGGTCTTATTTAAAAATTTGGGGTGTTGCACTGGATCCTATTATTTTTATTTATTATTTTATTTATTATTATTTATTATTTTGCATACCTCATATTTGTTGTGCACCTCCAAATGATGTTGAATTGGTGCTCAAAGTATACAGTGGTTAGTGTGTGTGTGTGTGTGTGTGTGTGTGTGTGTCTGTGTGTGTGTGTGTGTGTGTAGCACTGTGTACAGCGAGGAGGGGGGTACGAGAGCTCAGGAAGCACTTTATATCCATTGAACTTTATAAGAAAATGCCAGTGGAACTTTATTTAATTGTATTGACTTTATTGGATGCAGTTTCCCTGGCTCCTTAAGTCAAAGAACAACAGTATGGGCTTTTGTCAAATTAAGCCTCGTCTAACATTTTACAGTTATACATTTTTTAAATAAATTCAGGTGTGATTATGCCTAGATAGTACACTTACACACAAAGAGTAGTTTGATCCATTGGCTTGTATTGACTACCATTTCAATAGGGTTAGTGTGTGCCATAAAGAAAATGTTTTGCTATTTAATACCCAGGTTGGAATTATGTTTCATTTCAGGTACTACTATCTTGAAAGAATCTTAAATGCATTATTATTATTATTATTATTATTATTATTAATAATAATAATAATAATAATAATAATAATAATAATAATAATAATAATAATAATAATAATAATAATAACAAACACATCCTCACTATTGTAGAAAACCAAACACTACCGTTTAAGAATATTTTATTCAACATATGTGCACCACACAGCATCCATCTGACTGATAAAAATCAGTCAAAATGAAATGATTTATATTTAAAAAATAAAAAAAAGACTTGCCTGTAAATTATGATTTATGTGGTCTGGTGTTACTTTCTGGATATTTTCCATAACCCACAGAGGGCTGCTGTGTATCTTCCATGCCTTTGTTGTGAACATGTTTATTATTGTCGCAGACATCTTCCAATACTGAACTGCACTTTTATGGTATCCAGAGAATGGTCTATTTATTTTTACATCTGCACATTTTTACATATTTTCTTATTTTCTATATTAGTGCTGATGCTAAAATTGCACTGTTCAATTCTCAAGTGAAGTGCACAATACCTCCCTCTATATTTTATATCTGTGTTATTTTGAGTTTATATCTAAAGAATTAAGTTAAATCAATTCTGTCTGTTACGTTTGTATATACAAAAAGGTAAATTATTCACATTTTGCCTAGAGAGAATACAATTTAAAGCTGTTTTTAAGCTCAGTCAGAATTCTTTCCTATGCTCTTAATTATTTCTTTTGAAAAGGTTTGTACTTTATTTCTTTTTTTTGTTGCGCCCACACAAGTGCCTAATACCCGAGTTATGGGTCAGTGGAACTCTACAATTCCCAAGTTTTGATATGAAAGGGTGTTTTGAAGTGCTATGAACTGCATACCTAATTCATAGAAATGGTATACACTTTAAGAAAGTATTTTACTTTTTAACCTGAACAATTGGGCCTCAAATAATACCACAGATAACAATATACATATTGACATATCTAACTGATACTATAACTTCATGAGATGAGATCTTTCCTTACAATATTTCTTATTTTATGTTGTAGCAGAAAAAAAAAACTCAGATAACATCAATGTATTTACCTTTTTTTAAATTAGATTTTTAGTTTAGAATTCATAACATACTTTTTGAAGGCAATAAAAGCCACATACTGCTTAAATAACGTATTATTACATTTACTACAATTAAAATTATAATGCATACACACACAAAATTTAAATAGAACTGATTTTTTAAAATGATTAAAATAAATACATAAATAAACAATAACATAAAAAAAAGTATTCCATAAATATTACTAACTTACTGTACCAGATAAGGAATATGCAAGAGGATCTGTTTATAGTCTTTTGATCATTGATGGCCGTCTGATAGATAAACTACCTTTAGCAGAGAGATGATGTACATGATCCAATGTTTTAATAACACTATGATTCCTTTCAGGATGAACCACGAGACTCTTGCATTTCTTCCACTGACCAGTATTGGAGACGTGCTAACTGTGGATTATTACATTAAAACCACTGTTAGCTACACACAACCATTGCTCTGTGGGTGAACAGAATCACCTGTTATCAAACAGTACAGCCACATGTCTTTTCCTTATCATAAAAGCATATTTTCATCTGCACTTTTTTTTTTTTTTTTTTTTTTTTTTAGAGTGGGGGTTTTTCGGTTGATAAATGTTTTTACTTTTTCATCATTTGTAAAATGTAGAATAAACATTTCCAGGAAATCAGTAAAACTATCATCAATATGTTCTACAGCAATGCAGCATGCAAAAACAGTAAATAGAAATAAAAAAGAAGGGATGAAAAATAAAAGTGATAAAAAAAATCACTAGAATATTCAATATTTTAAGCAGTGCATTAATCTTTATAAATGTAAATTTCTAGGTGTTTTGCATTTTTTACTTTACAATAATCTCGAACAAACTTTCATTGGGGTTTCAAAGGCAAACAACTTTAAACTCCACTGGTTCTAAAAAGAGGGTAACAAAAAAAGGATAGAATGACAAATGCTTTGGGCTTAAAAGCTCAACTTGTTTTCTCTTATGTGCAGTCTACTTTTGTCTATTCTTCCAGGATTATAGTGGAACACTGTTGCTCTTTGTGGCCTATGATTTCTTATTACATTATTTATGGATGAAGTGGATACAACTTGAATAGAATCATTAAACTTCACAAGTTGTAGGAGTCCCAGTCCCAGAATCTCCAGAAACCTCAAAGATGAAAAGCAACATGTTTTCATTCTCTTCTAAAACACTGAATATAGCATGAAAAGATATGACATCAAGCCTAGGAAAAACACAAGGGAAAATGAATGATGTTATTGTAGCGCGATACATCAATCATGCTCAATACTTTGGAAAACAATATAGTTTTGTTTGCATTTCAGAGGTGACAAACAACTCTTCTGACTGGCTTAACATTGTCAATTTCCATTAGTCAAGACCTGAAGTCAGAATTAAAATGTGGCCCTCAGTTGCTAGGCAGCTGAGTTGTCTTGACATGGTGGTTAGGTTTCCTTTCATCGGTTGACAAGAGCGAAATGAAAGAAGTTTTGAGAAACTTGATAATGGTGTTCAAAGAAGGAGGATAATTGGTAGTGCTAGATTGTTCAGCGTTGTGTGGAAACTTTCAGGCTGAGATGAGGGAAGACAGTCACTAAAAATGTAAACTCTTGTACACAAACTTGACCTGAAGACTTCTCCAGGTTTCAACAGTTCATTTGCAGAGCATTGCTTTCAATCAGAGGGGTGCTGTGATTAAACAGATGGGTAAAAGCCCTAAGGAACAAAGGAATCAATATGTGTGATTTAATCCACCAAAGGAAACTGGCATTAAGTGAAAACCCCAACAACCCTTGATAAAGATTACTATAAATTTTACCAATTGGAATCTAATCCAAACAGTAAAATAATAGTGTGCGCTATATAACTCCATGCACAGAACACACATTAATACATATTAATAAAGTAACCGCAATTAAGTAAGCACTATATTACTGTCCTTTAGTTAAATTTGTTTTTTGTGCCAGATAGTAGGAATACGTTAGTATACCCCTCACAAATGTATTAATAAAAATATGATAAACAAGTTAAACGGTAATGTATTAGCTATCCTTATAATTAACCTGAGAGAATAAAGTCTGTGAAAGTGCACACCCAGTCCAAGTAGGGACCAATTACTGCTGGATTAACATTCATGGTTATTTACAGTTGCTTTTGTACTTGTTCTTGTGCTCTGACTTCCTAAAATTTCACAAGCCAAAGAACTCGAAAAATGGGGTTGTTTAGACATGAGGTGCAATGAGGTGGCTGAAGCCATTGTGTAGACACCACCTCTCTCATTATACCCTCTCAATCAACACTCGGCACACAGGAAACCCCTCTAAAGCCCATCTGCCATAGTTAATCTGCAGGCAAACTCGCGCCCATGTCTGGACCCGTTACTCTCAGCCTTATTATTCTCACATCCAGGGCTTCATAAGGGATCAGCCAAAGTCCATTAAAGTAAATAATAGCCAGAAATGACAGGCTTAGCAAGGATTGGGAGGAAGTTGAAGACCAGTTTGAGCTGTGTGCTCTGATTAATAGAGAAAAGCATGAGGAGAAGAGAGGAGAAAAATGACCCCAGTCTGCTCCAAAGAATTCCTGAACCATGGTTGTTAGGGCTAGTGCTACCATCTGAGGCGTTAGTGATCCTTGAATTTCCTTCACTTTGATGAAGCTCAAATGGGAGAATTTTGAAGGTTCAGCAAGGCCCCGGACCTCAGCTGGAAAGCCGTCTGGAGTCAACCTTGTTGAAAAATCTCCTGAGTAAAACAGACTTTTTGGGCAGACTAAAATGGAAATGTAATACCCTCAATAAAAAAAAGAAAGATAACATGTGAAATCCTATCACTTCACAATGTGTGTGTGTGTGTGTGTGTGTGTGTGTGTGTGTGTGTGTGTGTGTGTGTGTCTTCTTTCACATAATACAAAGTGTAACATGCAAAAAAAGTTTCATGGATAGATTTAAAATATTATTTTACAAATAGTTTTCTTTTTTAAATATCAGACTTATATTTGTAATGAATGTATATTAATTCATGTATTTTTTTGTATTACAATGTATTATAATTTATAGTACACTAAAAGGTTAGATTCACCGTCTAATTGCAAAAGTAATGTTGCACATTTTAACAAACAAAATATTTGATATATTTTCTATATATTTCTATAGCTTAGTGAGAAGCTTCATTTGGAACAGATCCAGAGAATTTTACACATTGAAAGCTTTGTGCAAGAATATGCGTATTAAAATGATAAGATGATATAACAACTATAATGGCAGGCTATAATGTAACACCTAACATGCAAAGAAACCAAAGCTAAATCTTTGGTCACCAGTTTATTTAAACAAGACTGCAAATCAGATTCAGGTCCACCATTCCATAATAAATAAAACAGATTTGTTTCTACTAATGAACAAAATTTTATTCATAGAATATAAAAAGCAGTTATTCTTAGGACATCATTACATTTTGCATTAACCTGATACACTTTTGTAACTGAAATATGAAGTGTCATATTCATATTTTTCACAATAGAAGGATACATAATGTGGTAGACGTGACAGGTGTACAACTAATGTGTTACCCTAAGGTTGGCAACAACATCTACTGAAACCTCAAGAGACTTTCCTGGTTGACTGGAAACTCAAGCTGTTAAGCTTTAATCCGAAACACAATTTCAGACTTTGTCACTTGACTGCTTGTAAATTTTACCTTAAGAACTGACGACTAAATGTTTCGAGTTTCTAAGTATGGTTTATATGCAAAGGCAGGCTCGTTAAATAAACAAAGCAACCACAACAACTCCCAGGCTCTCGGTGCTCAGATAAAGGCAAATATCTTAAAGTGTGACTCAAGTAGAAATTAAAGGAAGCCAGCGACAACGACATCACAAGCCAAACAGATATATGACAAATGGAATCTAAAAAGGTCTTTGAAAGACCCCAAAACCTGCCTTGTAGCCATGACTCTGAATCACTGGATATCTAAATCAGAGATGCACAAAATGCAGACCCATTGTAAGCATCATTCATGTATTTGTTTTATTATTATTATTATTATTATTATTATTATTATTATTATTATTATTATTATTATTATTATTATGTAATGAGTTAATGACTGCAGTATAATTTGTTGATGAACCACCAGTTTGTAGTTAACAGAAGCTGTCATATGCCAAGCTTTAAAGTCTGTGTTTCTAGGCTTATATCAGACAGTTTCTACTCAGAATAACTACTGATAAAATTGCTTATACATCTATGAGTAAATTTGAATGTTTAAAGGAAGCATAAGCTTAGCTTACGTTTCACTGCTTTAAAATGAGTCAATTACTGTTACGGTTTTCTTGCAGATTATCCTGGTGTCCTGCTGAATAAGACCTTTAGAGGAATATGTTTTAGTGTGTTTACAACCATAGCTTGGGCTCGAGCTTTTCAACTGCAGGGCGATATTGTCAAAGTGTTTAATAAATTCAAATGAGAATGAAACAACTTGAGTATGACCTTGAATAATACTACCCTGTTGTTTAATTCTGTTAAAAAAAAAAGAAAAGTTCACAAATTAGTTAATTAAATTAGAGAGTTAATTAAAGACAGGTGTAAATGCTCTGACAATATTCTTGACAGTACTGGACTATAAAAATAAAAATAAAAATAAAGAATGAAGTCATGACAGCCTGAGATGTAATGCCATATTGAAACATATATAATACCTTTAATTGAAAAGACTATAAAACTTAATTTATGACAAGAGGCATCATGTTTTTTTTTTAATTTTTTTATACAATTTTAATGCTGTAATATCTGAAATAAACCTTGCAAAGATGCTGCGGCTTAGTTTTCATAAGTGTTTATAAATTGAAAACCTCAAGGAAGACTTAACAGGATGCCTTTTAAAGGGATGTGTCTTTTTATTCCTTCTTGTATCTTTTCCAAGATACACAGTTTAGCTGAGTGCGCTGCATGCATAATCTTTAATATGGTCAGGGGGGTTTTAATAGTATATTTGACAGTTGGGTCATCTGTCAATTCTATTTCATCTGCAAAAACAAAAGGATTAAGTGGAATTTCCACAAACCTAACCACATAGACATGACCATCCATAAGAGTGCATTAGTAATCCGAAAACAGAAGGTGTATATGTATATGCCATCGATATTTAAAATGCGTAATTTATCTCTACTTATCTCCATGTCCCTGTATTTTGATTGGTCAGTTTAATGAATGGTATTGCCACAGCTGAATCTGTTAAATTACCGAATGACCAGTAGAGGCCTCCCAAGCTTTGCAAAATGTAACCTCTGGCTCGGTTGATCAGAAACAGCACCAATTAACACAGTCACAATAAAACAAGTACCTTGCTTGGTACAATAATTTCTTTTTAAATTGCACTGTGGCTAATACTGCTTCACAGAGTGTATAGGTTTATACAAGACATGTGAAATAAGAGCCAGGCCAGGTAGCTTTCAGTTTTCAAACCACTGTTAAAAACACACAGAGCCATTATGTTGTGGCTGAAGCACTACTAGGCCTTTCTGTTGTTGTCACCTGTGTTAAATCCACCCCATCAACTGTATGAATGCCCTTTCTTAACAGTGCACTGAATGTATTCATTGCCTCAATGTGTCATACAAGTGGTACTGTGTCACCATGTTTTCTTCCCAGGAGTCACTTAAGTGATTTCTATATCTGTTGTCATGGTGATGTAGCAATGCAGAGGAAAATGGGGGTTACCTCCAGCATTCACTGCACTCAGTACTAAGAACTAAGATGTTATTAGCAGGCCCATAAAACACTAGTCTTTATCTAGGCCTTCGTTTTGTTCTCTGATTGTCAATAAACTCTTTTTAAAAGCAACAAGGACATCTTAATGTCATCTGTCACAGTGTTAGTGAGATTAAGTTTGTTTAGGAACTTGTGCAGGACAAAAGCTGGTATTTGTTCTGTGGATACAAAAGCTTGTTTGCCATCAACGAGACTGAAAAAGAAATGGGCCCACAGAATATTCAGGAAATATCAGCTTACTTGCAGGTGATGTTAAGAGGCTGTTTAACATATTATTACATGGGTAGAGAAATAATGATCATTTTACAAAACACCCTCCATATTTAGCTGTTTTTGTGTAGCTTGTTCAAATGCAGCCTCTTTAACCAAACAGAAATAAAAGCTGTTGAGAACAGAGGTTCTGTTTCAAAACAAGTGTGACACGCACACCTGATAGTCCTTGAATGACGAATAAAGGAAGAAGAGAAAGGAGATTTTCATGACAATCCCTCACGAATAAGAACTGCATTAACTCTGTAATGAGGTTGAATAGAAAGTACAGATTAATGAAGATGTTGGTGTTATTAAAATCAAATCCGGAGATTCACATGCTTTTCTTAATGATGAGTACCATGGCTATTGGAGAGGAAGAACAAGATTTTCTATTAATTTGGCACACTTCCCAGATTTCATTCAACCAGAACCTACCCATAGCAAACTCAAACCCAACCAATTAATGGCATGTCTTGCTTTTCATTTCACACTGGCACTCATTTAGATGAAAATAAAATACCTTTATTTTTCTGTCAAAGACATAAAAAATCTAGGACTACGTTTCCATATTAAGAAAAAAAAATGTCTCTGTCTCTCTCTTTTTGACGTAAAGAAAAAATAGTGACAGTATATTGAATTGTTTCCCCACAATATCTGTCAGTCATTACACGGACAACTCATTAAAGATATTGCAGTACTAAATCTAATTTAACTACACAAAATAAACATTTACTGAGATCAAAAGGCACGACCTACAAGGCATGTAAAAAATGAAATAAGGAAGATCATATGCCAGTGACTTTGATCGCAACGTGCTCTAAAAACAAACAAAAAGATCACAAAGGGAAAGGAATCTGGATATCAAAAGGTCTTTCATATTTTAATAGAAGGAAAGAAGTGGGCAAAGTCAGAGCTTCCCAAGTTACTGGTGTAAAGCATGTCCACATTTCCACAAGTTTATATAACACTCCCTTTACAATGTTGTTCTGCCAAGAGCATTTTAGAAACAGATGGGATTATTTAGAAGTTTAACTCAGAGGCAGCATTTTCAAAAATGAATCCTCTGTTTTTTTTTTAACTACTCAGAGGGTAATTCTATTTTTATATAAGACTGTTGTTTCCTTGCACAAAAAAGGATGATACAAGATGTTTGCTTTGAGGAAAGTCTTCGACATCCTCCTGTGACTGTTTTGATAGGCTGACATACATTTGGTTACAATTAACAAACCAAAGAGTTTGCCATTATTATCTCTTGAAGTTTGTCCTGCCCCTGCAAAGGAATGTTGTGTTTCCCATGTTCTCTACAGCAGTTCTGCCTTTCCCATTAGGACTAACACTGTTGTGTTATTATATAGTGTATTCTTTATTGTATTCATTTTGTTGGATGTCAGTGCTCTTGGTAAATAGAGGTGAGAAGATTGGTTAATTGGAACTGGTTAAACTTTTTTTATAGTGTAAATCTCCAAATGCAGTATGTGTCTTTAATTCTAGAAAGCAATTTGTATTTCATTGTCATGCACAGCGATATAGTAGTAAAGATATGTGTTTAATGCCAACTACCTGCGTTGCATGCTGGAGACCAAGAAAAGCACTGCAGCATATTATCAGCTGAAAAATACTCAACCGGTAATAATCAACTGCTCTAGAGGCCTGACGTGTGTTATAATTATACAAGTGCAAAGCAGTGGTGCTGAATGAATCATTTAAAATCTGTCAAGCTAAGGATATCAGAAAAATAGTATCCAGTTGTTCAGGGTTTGGGAGTATGAAAATGTAAAACCCAGCTGCCTTGTTCGACTGCTGCCATGGCTTATACAGTCTCCTGCACTTCACTGCAGTAACAGTAAAGGTTCTCAGACTTTGCCTAACAGCTTGGAGCCACATTGCAAAGTCATAGTGCTTAATGGCTAGTGGTTCATAGTTTCCAAAATTACAGACCTGTGGATAGATCAAGTAGACAGGAAAGGAACAGTGTAATGACATGCTTGTTGTCTGTTAAAGATAAAAGGTAAATTACCGTGATAGAGAACGAGATAACTGCATTGTACAATACATGTACCTCTAGTGACTACAACAGAATGCTTTCGCGTGAGCTTCTGTACTGCAAAGACCAGTAGTAGTATAGTGATCTAATAAAATGTCATAACACTTAAACTGAGAAATCTACAGAGGAAAAGAGACAATGCTAACACACCCACACCCAACTGGGTCCCCTCTTTATTGAACGACTTCTGTTACTCAACGCTTACTTCAATAGTTTGCAGCTTAGGTAATATTTACTGAAACCAGTGTCGTTTCAGAAATAATTGGCAAAAGAATGGATCACTTAAGAAATCTGCTGTCAGTTTATTTCTAACTTGCCTTAAGCACAAGTACAGTGAAATTAAATCCATGTGTTTGGCTGCAGTACTTGTGTTTAATTCAGCCAACCAACTTGCAGCCAACCAAATTAGTACTAAAGTTTTTTTTAATGTTTTTTTTTGTATTCCCAATCCTAAAGCTGCATAATAAAGACGGCCTTTTTTTATTGGGCATAAAAAAAGGAATTTTTTATTGTCAAATGGCATACTCCACAGTTCATAACGTTTATTGAAGGGTGCATTATTTTAAGTTTTAATTGGTACGATCACCATAAGGACTGAAACAACCTGAAATGTTTAGATTGCAATTATTGAAATATAGAATCTGTTTGTGTGTGTGTGTATATATATTTAACTCATTTAACAAAAATGATACGAATGTATCTAAGATAGAAATATAAAAACATTATCTCCTTTATAACTTACCAAATGTATTAAACGATTGCTTGTAAATCTTGGATTTTTGCAGGGTCCTTAATTAGCAGCCATGGCAACTTATACCTCACTTAAAAAAGGCATTTCTATGTACTTTTTTTCTTGAGTTAAAATACTGTATTAATGGCTTGGCATTTATACATTATGGATAGTCTAATCCATCCTGTGTTAGTCATGCATAAGGCATTAGGAAATTGATTAAGTCAATCAGGCTTAATGGTAATTAAAAATGTTAAACAAGTCAAATTAAAAACAAATCAGATCATTTTGATGTTTTTGAGAATTTAATATAAAAGAAACATATGTATTTTAATTCTAAGCCTTTTATGAATATGGAATTAATATTGTAAACTATTCAACAGCAGTGTTATGTCGGATGTAAATAACGCTATTTTATTTTGTTTTGTTACATGGCATGTCGGCAGATAAAATAGCTTCAGATACAACTTCTGATTCCATATTTTTGATTTATTTTAGTCATATTTCAGAAGATGCCTATTGCTATTTTAGAATGATATGCCTGTGGGTTCTGTTGCCTCTTTATGTTAAAAATAAAATCCATAAGGTATGAGTCATTCAATGAAGACTGTTAATCTTGCAGAGAATTGAACTTGACTGATAGCACCATTAGAGATCTTTACCCAGAGCCAGATCCTGTGGTCTTGACGGGTCCAGCTGCTGATGACTCACTATTAGGCACTTGTAGAAAAAACTGCAGGAAAAAGAAAAAGAAATCAGAAGGGACCAGGAATAAAGCAAACCAACCAAGCATCACCTTTAATGCACATCAGAACAATGGCTTGACTACAGAAGCACAACCGCTAATGATCCTCTCAACCCTTATTTTCACTACACATGATTCTTGGGACCACCCTGAAATATACAAGTCACTTAAGACCGGGCGCAGTAATCAACTGCTAATGTGGAGTAATACAAGTAATTTTTTTTTTTCTAAGCAGCCACTAGAGCAAGAAATAACACCAGAGAATTGAATCTCTGCTTCTGATTCTCCAAGCCCAGATGGCATTTTGTTTGTGAAATGACCATGCATTAGGGCTGGTAAAACCAGGCATGCAATTCCCTAAAAGAATACATTCTTCCTTTAAATGAAGTAGAAAAAAAAAAAAAAAAAAAACTTGTATCTTGCAATTTTAGTTATGCTTACTGCAGGTAGTCATATGCTGTATTGAGATACGACAAATGTTTTGACTAAAAGTCTTTCTCAATGTCTTTAATGTTGCAATGCCTTTTGATTCACACACTTATATTACTTGGTTATGTGCTCACCATCCCCAAGTGGTAAAGTGTGGAGGATCTCTTTGTGGTCCCATGGAGAGGAATATGTCTCCAGAGGCAAAAGATAAGATAGTCATAAAATAGGCATAAGATAGTCTCCAGAGGCAAAACCAACTTCAGCCTGGTTGGACAACTCTATAAATGCAATCCCAAGACTCTTGTCATCCAGGCTGTCTAATTTACTGCAACAGGACTCAAAGGGATTTAACAGGGGAGAAACGACATGACAAACAATTATATTCTAGCACTATTTATAACGGTGCCCTTTCAGATTATTATTCCACTCAAACTGACACATCAATGTAATCCCAAAGATGATTCCAGGGATTTAGAGTTAGATCATGCACAGCTTGCAGGCAGAATAGATGGGAAGAGTGTCTTGAGGACAGATTCTGCCAAGATGAGCTCAATTTATCAATGTCAATAACGCTGGTGAAAACAGAAGTCGGAGACATGCATATTAATTGAAAATAATCAGATTAAATCACTACAGTTTGACATTTGCGAAATGGGCACTTTATCTTTTGGATAGAGTGAGATTGCTTGTACATCACAAATTCTCTAATCTGAGAACACATCTTAATTGCATGTTATCACCTCCTGATTGCTTCTACATTATATTAAATAGTCTAGTAATTACTAGACTGATCGTGTTGTAAATAGCTGGAGGCTACAGCGCCTGTAGTAGGAGGACTGGATACCGTAATGGCTTGCTTATAGTTTATTGCATTGGTCGATAGATACCAGTCCTGGCATTTTATGTATAGATTTTTTTTGAAGAAAATAAAATGAGCAGGAGTTATACAATTGATCCTTTTGAAGCAAAATAACAAGAGTGCGACCATGAATGTCTTTACAGAAACTCTTTTGGTAAGCCATCTAAATTGAAAGTTTGGCTGAAAGAATTTAGAACTTTTGCATTGCCGTAGAGACTCTACTTTCACTATTTAATTATATTATATATATATATATATATATATATATATATGATATATAGAGATATATAATATATATATGGGAAAAGGTATTGTTCAACCAAAATTAAAAGGTTGTTTTAATTTAAGTTATTCCTGTCATTTTCTAACACTGGCTTTCTAATATCTGTCAGTGACAGACAAAAACTGTCTCCCTACTGCTGTCGCTAATATACTGCTTGAGGTCTGAAACAGTAATGCTCTTGGCATCACCACAATGCTCAGGTGGAACCCAATAATAGATGTGCTATTGGACAGCTGGAGGTATTCTGTACAGCTGACTCTGAGGACCGTGGAGAAAATGTATTGCTAAGAGCAGTTTGCCATCATGTGTTTGGTGGATTTGTAAGTTGTAGGTTGTAGATTGAATGTATAGCTTGCTACGAGTGAGAGGGACTGATTGCTGGTGCTAGATTTTTCCATGACACAAATAAAAGTGAGCTTCATTTATCCAGATGAAGGCCCATTAAAGTTCTATATACAGTGTTGTACATCAGCAGTATATAATTTAAATGCAATTCAGTCATGGAGAAAGACTACAATAAACCCATTTACTTTTCAACTAACGCAAAATAAAGACATTTGCAGTTTCAACTCTAAAGAGCAAATATTCCACAAATCATTTAACTGTTGAATTCCTGGGACACCACGATGAGCTAAACGTATGTTTTTACTTATTTCTTTTAGAGGAAAACACATCCCTTAAAATAGGAATTCCCCAGAAATGTGCCATATTTATTAACTACGGTTGTGCAGGATTGTCTTTGTTTAGTGAGTAACCTCTTGAACACATTTTTTCACTTTGTGAGATTTCTGTTACACTTGTATTCCTTATAGCAAAATCTGTTTACCTAAATTGTATGATGTAATGAAGATAAACGAGCTAAACTAGTCTGCAAATGGTAATTTAAGCAGGTATCCTAAATCTTACAAGGCATGGGTTTTCAACCTTTTTTTTTTTTTAAATTGTACCCCTTTAAAAATGTTCCATCAGCTGAATGGTAATTCAGTTGAAATAAAAGGCAGACTGTTCTGATTAACACATTTCCCCAAACAGTAGGTCTAATTCTTAAAACTTTTAATTACATGTCTTTGGATGCACAGAATAAAAAAACGGTATTTGGGAATCTCTTTGGAAACACTCGGATTTGCTTGCTATTCACCAAAGTTATTACAAATAATTAAGGTGACCAGATTTTTAAACTGGGACAGTATAGAAATATTGTGATTAACTTCCAATGTCAAAGCTAGGGGAAGATCTCAGGTTTTTATTTTTACTTTGGCAATGTCTGATCTAATCATATTGAAAGTGAATGCAGAGACACATGGTGATATTCAGAGTGGAATCTTTTACTTTCAAAAACTTTTTGTGTGAATAAATGATCTTATTGTCTTTGTAATTTCATTTCTACACAAGTATAGTTATTACATTACACAGTAGCAATTCAATAATATCAGATTCTGAGATTCTATTTTATTGCTGATTACTGCTGCAAATCTAGTCCCTTTTCTGCCTAAGAAACTGCATTTTCTCTCTTTGATTTCCACTTTCCATCTCACTCTGTTTCTATCTCTATCTCTATGCTATCCTCCAGTGTCAAATCTGCAAACCATGCCCTTTCTGACTGAAAACAATATATATCTCAGTATTTCTATTTATTAAATGGTTACTTCTTAGAAACTATTTTTTTTTTCAAAATATTGAATATCTTACCATTTAATATGACATGGTATATGTTCTGTATATTTTTTCTATTCCAGTTTCTGCTTGGATCATTAGTGAGTTTTGTTTAGAAGCTGTCCTGTTTATAGACTGTTTTGTTTCAGAATATACTTCAATATATATATATATATATATATATATATATATATATATATATATATATATATATATATATATTCTGAAGTAGTTATTAAGTATGGTAAATTGTAAACCATGCTGGCAAACCCTTTAAGTCTCTCTGAATAATTGTATTTCCACATTTCCCCTTTAACATGCTGTAAGCTAACGGGCATCACTTAAAAAAGGAAAGGAACCCGTTAAAAATTGGTACTGAAAAACTACATAGATAAGGCTGGAAATGTCATCATACAATTGACATGTTTTTAACACGTTTCTTTCCGTTTTAAGTGGAACGTGTTGGCTTAAAACATGTTAAAAAGGAAGCAAAACTATCTGGAGAAACTTAAAGGTATTCCCAGTAATTCGAGGCCTGACATTTGCCTCTTTTCCTGAAGGACAAACATATGTTTTTATCAATGCATTGTTTTTCATCTATTAAACTAAAAGCTATGATAAAGTAAAATACTTATAAAATACCTTATAGAGCTATCCCACCTATGCAACAGATAACAATAATCTTAAATATGAGCACTCCATTGTCTCTATTTTCTTCTTAAACTTTGCAGGATAAAATATACATTTAACACAGAAATAAAAATAAGGGGTTACCAAATTATAAAGAGATGCCTCTAAGGCAGCTTATTTACTTATTTTCTAAAGAAAGGTAAAATGAAATGAGGATGTGGTTATTTTTTTGTAATTGTCTTAAACTATTTGTATCATATACAGTACTCAAGTATCAATGTAAATATTTTTTTTTTAAGAAATTAAATTGGCACCAGGAGACCTGAAACTATTGTATTTCATTATTGCTAAAAACAACACAACATGTGTACTTAAAAAAAATATTAAAAAAATGTTCTGAAACCTTTAAAATAGTTTTACAATATGAATTTCACAAAATGAAAATAACTACTTCATAAATTATTTTGTATTATTCGCAAACATACGTTTCTTGCGAGAGTACCTGTGGTGAACTGAAAGTAAATATTTCAATAGAAAATCATTTGTGCTGAAAGCTGGTTTGCTGCTTTTATGGAATCAGTGGCTCTAAAATAAAACCTCTTTTTCTCTTCGCTTGCGTTGCAGGCTGCCTTTCTTACTGTCGTCTGTGTGTGACTGCCTGTGGAGTACTGATTTAAAGGAGTGTGTGCCTTTTCTGACTTGCACTCTTGGGGAGAATGCAATTCCTCCAACGGACTAAGCCTTGCTGTAACCCCCCCGTTGAATGATTTTGCCGACTACTGTATGTGCAGTAGGGCAAAATATAAATAGATTTGAAAAAATGTATCGTTGTTGTTGTTGCTTGACCCAATCGCACAACCCAGCTTGCCTGCGTGTGTTGTGGATTAGCTGCAGTGCAGTGTTAAAAACAACAACAACAACAACAACAACCAGTCAGCCGTGCATATTTCACCACCGGGGCTCCATTTTGCCGGCCCGCTGAAAAGTAGACCTCGCCGGCTGTCTCGGCCCGCCCATCCTGGTTTGTCGGGCCTTCAAAAGAAAAAAAAAGTGTTTTAGCCTGTGTGTCTCCCTGGTGTATGTTGCCTGCTGACCAGGTGTGTAACTACACGCGGTTAGCGTAGGCACCTCTGCTTCAACTGGCCCCTGGTGCTTCTGTACCTTGGTGCACGCTCAGCCCTTGGTATTTCGGTGTCTCGTGTGCACGATGTTCGGTGAGGTACTTTGGTGCCTCGCGGCGCATAACGCCTCAGTGCATATGGTGCTCGGAGTGCACGATACTTGGTGCATATCGGCCTCAGTTATCAGTACACTTGGTGCACACGGTGCTCAGTGCGCATAGCACCCTCGACGCTCAGCACACTTGGTGCATGCAGTGCTTATTGCAAGTGGCACACTCGGTGTGCATGGTGCGCACGGTACTTTGGGCACTTAGTGCACTCGATATGTGCACAGTGCTCAGTATGCATGGTGTCTAGTAACCTGGTGTGCATAGTGCCCTCGGTGTTCGGTACACGAGGTGCACACGGTACTCAATGCATACAGTGCCTTGATGCTCTCTGCCTGTAGAGGGTGCTCCACTCCGCTGTAGGCTACGCGCTACCCCGGTTCTGTGACTGCACGTAGTCCAGGCTGGACACCCTTGTCCAGTTGCTGGGATCGAGCCTGTGTGAAACAGCTCTCTCTCTTGAGTTTTCTGGAGTTCCCCTGCAATTTTATTGCTGGAAGCCAGCTTGCCACTCCGCTTCTGTGAACTCAGCTATAAACGCTGCACAACTGCGCTGTGTTTACTTTTCAACAGCCTACAGCACTCCTTACAGCGCTCGCTGTTTTGTGTGCTTAAAAATTCAGTTCACCCTTGTTGCCATGGTGTCTGTTCTATTTACCCTCACATAGCTGCTGTTGTGTGCATGTATGTGTGGTTTTCTTTTACTGCCTTGCAGTTAAATAAAAAAAAATAATTAAAAAAAATTGCAAATCCTCCACCAGGACCCAGCTCGGCTGAGCCCTGCTGTTGAGTTGCATCCGCTGGTTTGGTTCAGCCCACCTACTTGGTGTGCTTGGTAATAACAATAATAATACAAATTTACAGCTCACCCGCATGGTGTGGTGACTGTGTTTCTCCCATAGCTGAATTGTTGTGTGCGTAAGCCTGTATGTTTTTTTATATTACTTTTAAGTTAAAAAAAAAAACAAAAAACACACAGGTCTACACCCTCTGAGCTGTACGCAGTTTTGGGAGACCCTGGCCAGACAGCAGGCTCAAGACCTCAGGCTCAGCCGATAACGCCAGCCCCAAAGCTGACCCTGTCTGCACGGGGGTCACCCAGGATGTTACAGAACCAGATATCAGCATTGACGAGGAGGTCCATGATGTGATTTTGATTGCGGCCTCATGGGAAGGTGGCTCCTTCCTTCACAAGCAGCCCTACCTCCGGTGACCATTCCTTGCATCAGCGGTTGAGGAACTGCTGTTGTGAACTCAACGGGAATGCAAGGAGAGAACGAGACACTGACGTCTGCTGTACTCGCCAGTCTGTCCGGCCAGGTGAATGGTTTATAACAGTGGACCGAAAGGACGCATATTCCACATCCCTATTCGTCCAGCGCACAGGAATTATCTCCGCTTTGCCCTAGGACAGCCCCTCTCAAAGCAGCAACAATATATCCATTTCAACCAGCTGCTATTGCTGTTAAAAAAGAATTGCATGTGCGACTAATAAATAAAAGAAAAACCGTCAAAGTATGAATATTGTGATAATTATTTTTGTTTACCAGAGCATTTATACTTAAAAAAAATGTCAAAATATTGTGCTTCACTGATTAGTATACAATTATAAGATAAGTTGAAAATACCAAAATTAATGAGCCGCACAGAACGCTATCCATAGGCAGAATCACCAGACCCCTGCTTCACCCACCCAATATATCAGAGTGGAAATCCACTTAATCGAAATCAGGCATGTGTACTGGTGGAAAGTAACACAAATGTCCCAATTGTGCTTTTGCGAAGTATTGTAGTGCATGTCTCTAAAACACATACTTTTTATACGAATGAAAGCTGACATTCACAGCTCATTTGGGCCATTTTCCTGAATTGACTAATTTAGATACCACGCTTGTAAAAGCTTCTATCACATAACCACTATGTATACCTTACTATCTATTGCAAGCATTCAGCATAAGATTTGGATTACAATTTAAATTCCAGACTCGAAACATGGCACATAAACCAACAAAAAAAAAAAAAAAAAATACAATAAAAAGTGTTAGGTGAGCAGTGATGCCAGGTTTCTGGTGGCATGGCATCTGCTCGCCTGAATTGACCTAAAACAAAAACTATTCGGTGTGTTATAAAAGAATAATGATACTTCTTTAATAATAATAATAATAATAATAATAATAATAATAATAATAATAATAATAATAATTGTCTAGGCTCAAAAATACTTGGTTGAGATTTGATGCACCTGCTCAGCGTCTTAAACAATTTTCAGGATATTACTGCAACACAGCAACAAGATGTAAGAAAGGTGTATTGAAATCTGTTAGCTAAGGTTACCTTATTGTAGCTTTGTGGGAAAAGCATCACAGTTCTATTATGAGTATTTACATTAAGATTTCTATGTAATTTTGCTTGTATTAATGTGATTTCTTTTCGAGATTTTTTTGTAACTTAAGCAGAAAAAAAAAATAAAAATACAAGAAAAACATAATAACTTAATAAAGGAAATAAAGTCCAAAAAAATTACTTACAGTGCAAGTTATTATCGTAATTTTGAACAATAAAGATTTCGAAAATAAACGATATTTTCCACTGGCATGCAGTGGTTGATAGGTTTAATTTGGGAAATATCCTTAAGTTACTATTATAATGCCAGTATATTATCCTGAAGAAACCCTAGCACCATTAGCAGACCACAGCAATAACACAATGAATATGGAACAACAATACTTTGGGGAGATGCCTGCCACAGTTTAGGTATTTACTGAGCTTTTTATGTCAGAGCTGCACACAGCCTAGTCCCCTTGTGACGTCCTCGGTCCTGTCTACCGAGGAAATAAGTAGTCACTCAGCGGAGATCACTTTCTCTTTTCCTTCTCACAATCATGTAGGTCAGGTAGGTATACTAACCTAATAAGTTGCTGTGATTGAGTGTGAAAGAGCTCTCACTAAGAGTTTTCTGGTAGTTCCCCTGCAATTTACTGATGGAAGTCGGCTTGCCACTTCCCCGGAATCAGAAACTAGGCTTCTGAAGACTGACAGTAAACGCTGCGCAACTGCGCTCCGTTTAAGTAATAATAATAATAATAATAATAATAATAATAATAATAATAATAATAATAATAATAATAATTTTCAACAGCCTACATCGCCTGGCGACTGTAGTCTGCTTCTTAACTCTACAGCGTTGCTGTTTTGTGTGTCTTTATTCCTGTTATTTGTATCTATACAAAAAAAAAAAAAATGAGAAGCACGATTCCTCCACTGGGACCTTTTTAGTAGTCGCCAATTAGTTTTTTGTTATTTTCTCCCCACTTTAGTAGTGTCCAATTACTCTGTTTAGCTCAGCTCACCACTATGACCCCTGCGCTGACACGGGAGGGGCGAAGACGAACACACGCTGTCCTCCGAAGACTCCCCATGCAGCTACCCAGAGCTACAGTACACCGACTGAGGACAACGCAGTTTACAGGCAAGCCTGCAGGTGCCTGGCCTAGACCACAAGGGTCGCTGGTGCACGGTTAGCCGAGGACACCCTGGCCGACCTAACCCTCCCTCCCCACAGACGACGCTAGGCCAATTGTGCGCCGACCCCTGAGAGCTCCTGTCCTTGGTCGGCAAAGGAATAGCCTGGACTCGAACTGGCTATGTCTGACTATAGGGATTATACCTTTTCTTAATCAATCAGAAAAAGGCATTTAATCACATTTACATTCACATTTCACATTTAATCATAATGTGATGTAATTTCATTCTTTTTCAAAAATGTCTGACTAAGGTCGTCTCAACTGTCTCATGTTTAATTGGGACAGGCGCTTATTTGGGATATGTTTCCTTCTCCTGAGGCGTCCTGATAAAGCGCACTGACTGTATCTGAAAATTTTAAGAAAAAAAACATACGTTGAAATTTACAGTACAAATATAAAAAACAGAATACATATGCAGACAACCATATGAGGAATACAACACTTTAAAACTGTTTAATAAACAAACAGAGGGGTCTACAACTGATAGGGAACACAGAATGTACCACATTAACAAAGGAGGGGTTCAGTAAAAATCAACATAAGTGTTTAATAACAGGGCATGTGGATTTAGAAGAAGAAAATTAATTATCATTTATTCCAAAGTCAGGGCTTTAAGAAGAGAAACTCATTAGGACTGATTGAGCAACTGTTAGTAATTTACTGATGCAATCTGGATAGGGCCCAGTAACCAGCTAAAACAATTATTTGTGTTACTGGGTAATGTATTATGTGCATTTGATTTCTGTGCTAGTCTTTTTTTTTTTTTTTTTTTTTTTTAGGGAGTTTGTATTTAATATTAAATAATAACTTTCTATGAAGCAACGAGGGAAAACATACCAGCAGAATAATATATATTTAATGATGTCCAATATGATAACATGATGAGGTGACTGAGTTTTGTGAAGGATCTTCTTATCACTGACTCAGAAGAGACAGGTATCATTTTTACTTAATTGAATAACTATAAATGATCACGCATTACTTGAACAGGATGATCCGGTGTGCAAGCAGTGACCTTTCAGGTCCCAAGCCAGCTTTTTAATCATTGTTTAAAAGGATCGATCCCTCTGGACAAGTGTTCTTTCAAGATCAGTTTTATTTACCTTGTCTAACCCACAGGGGTCAGCAGTATCCGTATCTGCCTCACTGAGACCTGGGCGATCTGTGAGAATACGAGTCACAGCACCAATGTAACAGGTGATGGTAGGACTTCACCTCTGACCCTGTGAGTCCCTAGCAAGTATATCCACAGTGCCAAAGGCACTCTTAGAAAACGGATGGCCAAGCTGTAACTGCAAAAAAACATTCTTGATTTAAATAATTACTACATTTACACCACAATATGTTTTATGTAAAAGTGCTTTTTGGTTTTTTCTTGTTTTATATACTTTAATTTAGGATATACAGCATTTTAAACTAAAATGTATGTAAAAAAAAAAATAATAATAAATCCAACTCTTCTGCACCTGATCCTCATCCTGTGCATTATTGTTACATGGCTTAATTGGAAATAGACCATTGAAATTAAACTTCTACTGTAGAACATTTTCTTTGGAACAGGACCATTCGTAATATTGCTGGAGCAAACAAAATGGATTAGCACTTCTTTAAGTCAAGCATATTTGGGAAAACAATATAGAAACTGTTCAATACAAATGCACCCTGCTGTTTTAAAAGATGTTAAATCTGGCCTCTTAAGATCAACATTGCTCTACACAGTCAAATCTTGCTGTGAGCTCAAAGTGTCCTTGTTATTCACTTTAAAATTTATATTCTTCAGATAATCCTGTTAATTATATACCGAGCATCAAAAGAAAGTTATCTACATTTATTTAAAAAAAAAAGTATATAAATGATAGACATTGACGAAATGTTTTTGTTTTCTTTTTAATCACTCTATCATTCATCCTTGACCATGACACGCTTGAGTGACTGACTGAAGCATATGCACTTAATCACCTAATTAGTGAGACAGTTGATTGGACACTGGATATGGAGTGATTTCAGATGTTGAATTGCAAGCTTGAATAAAAGCAATAAAGAAAATCACGGAATAAAAAACCAAAACAATATGCCACGTCGGTCAAGAGAACAGCACCTATGTGCAATCGACATGTTGGAGGCTGAACTAGGGCAGCGTACTGTGGCTCCCCGTCTTAGGTAAACCTGGCGAGACGGTATAACCAGCCAGACTCTGTCAATGACAGGCCACAAACTGGGAGACCAAGAGTCACAACACCAGATCATTTTGCATCATCTTTGTGATGTCAGTGGTTAATTAGCGCAATAAAAAGTCACTGCACCTACTCTAAAACAAAGTTTGTCATTTTTCAATCACATCTAGTGAATTTGATTGAAATATAAGTGATAAGTTTCTTTGTTTCTCATGATGCTCAAATCTAAGTGATAAGTTTATTTTGATGCTCAGTGCATGTATATCTATACTGTGTGTGTGTGTGTGTGTGTGTGTGTGTGTGTGTGTGTGTGTGTATATATATATATATATATATATATCACACCTGAATGATAAGATACCATTTGATACACGTACTCTTTTCTAACATCAACTACATTTATTAAACATTATTACATTTCTGTATGTGTTATTACAACATAGCAAGTCGATAGTACTGACAACAACACAGTATTAACTACAACTGAACATCAATATCAAAGCTTTGTACAAAACTTGATAGACAATTGTGATAAAAATCCCATCCCATTTTTTTTTTTTTTTTTTTTTTTACAAATATTCAGTTAGGCATCTTAAAAGCCTAAAAAGAGTTCAGGTCTTAAATATCTGTAGGCAGGGAATTCCACAGTAGGGGTATAAAAATTCAAAGCCCTGCTGGCCTGAGACCTGTCTGCACTGCAGGGACCGCATGCAGGCTGGATTCTGAACCCCTCAGGGGGTGACCAGGGACACAAAGTCACTGAAATAACCCGCCCAAGGCACTTGACAAGCTGATTTACAAGCAGCAAACTTTTAAAATCCAGTTTTGATAAACCAGCTCATTTAAATGAAGCCCTTTTTTTCATAATCACTGTGTATATAAATAAATAAATAAATAAATAAATAAAAAAAATGTTTGAAGTGCTTGCTAATAACCAAAGGGAATCGGTTATACACGTAAAACAAAACAAAACTTGGGAAAGCTTGCAGTTGCTCTCTGGCTGTTTAGTTTGCTCATGCCACTTGCTCTGTTCTCGTTACTCCTCATGACATTACCACCAATTTTTTTTTTTTTTTTTTTTTTGGTAGCTCAAGTCTTTCAGAGTTGGGATATTCTTTTGAACCCCTCTTTGATTTCAGAATATGCTGAGGATCAATAAGAAACCAGGACTTCAAAGCATTCCCTGTCTTGTTTAATTCTCCTATCACGCCTATCATGCTGTTTGCTACTTTTTGGAAGCATCACCAATTGTTTGGAAGCGGAACACTAACATGACCAATTCCTTTTTGTATGGTATGCAGAATTAAAGACAAACATAAGAATAAAGAGACAGCCAACCAGCAAGCTGTCGGTTTCAGATGTGATGGGATTATCACTACATTCAACATGCTTTAAGCATGTATAATAATTGTGGTACTACTGATATCCACAGAAGCTAAAACAGACCACAAGCAGCTGGCTCCAACTAAGTACTTTGCAGGAAAAGTAAAACAATCTTTTCAATCACTATTTACAGCAAACAGAAAAGCCAGACTCAATTAATATTAATTCTGTAATACCAGTTTTTTTTTTATTCTTTCAAAAAATGAATTAGATACTTGACAATAATAATAATAATAATAATAATAATAATAATAATAATAATAATAATAATAATATGCACATACTCTATATACGTATGCAAATTGATTACATTTAAACTATTTAACTATTATCAGAAATTTAACAGTGACAGCAAAACAGTATATAACAAGCCATTAAGGTAATATAGTAATTAACACCAAACATATGACAGGTTAAATCCCTTTATGTTTGTATTAAAGTAATCAATGAATAAATGCTTCTAAATAAATATTGTGCTTTTTAATCATTTGTAGCATAAGTTTACAAATAATACATTTCAAGCTGTGATTTATTTAATGATAAGGTATCCCCAGTGGCTCATCCTGGTGTGTAGAGTGAGTCAAGCGATCAGGAGCTCACTGGTGTGATTCCTGGCCATGCTGAGTTGTTGATTTTGGCTGAGGAAAATGGTCTTGGTAACCTGATATACAGGTTTGGCAAGCCTCCAACTGACAGCTGGAAGATGTTGATGTTCAGTTCTTTGGGTGGAAAACCTGGTGTAAAATTGATAAAGAGACAATTAAATAATTAATAATAATAATAATAATAATAATAATAATAATAAATAATAATAATAAATAATAATAATAATATAATAAATAATAAACCATAATGCTTAACAATCCCTGCTGTAGTAAAAATATAACTGACAAAGTACTATTTCAATTACAGGTGAAAGAAAAAGACCTTTTTACTCTGCTTTGTTCAGCTTCCCAGAATTGTTTTTCAAATGATAAGAAACAGGTGCCTTTGCCAAGTTCCTTTGCATATAATAATTCTTGTGCAGCTGTAGCAAACATTTCAGATAGTCTTTTAATGAATAATGTTGTCTTAAATTGACATGGTGTTCATATTTTTTTGATAAAACGTTTAAGGTTTTGCTATAACGATTTATTTTTAAACCAAGTAAGAGCCTGTGAAGTTGAAAATAGTGCTGTGTAATGCATGTTATCTACATAAGCCAAAAGGCGATTGTCCTTTAAACTCTAGTACCGGAAACCTTTCAAATCTGTGCAATGAAGAATAGCTTTTATTTCATACTAACCTAATCCATCTCAAATTATTAATGGGAGAGCCATGCATAACAATACACACTCATTTCCCTTTGAGTTTCCTCTGCATGGTGTCAGTGATTGAAGAAATAACAATTTCCTATGCCAAAGGCTCTTTGAGTAACACACCCACTGGTGCCATTATAAAACTGGCTTTAAAGTTAGCAGCAACTCCTGGGGAAAGCAGGATGAAACTACAAATCTCCTGCTGTTTCTTTTTTTTTTATTTTACCTTGTGCAGATTAGCTGTGCAGGTGTTTATATAATTGAAGGTGTGGTAGCAACTCCAGCCCTCTTGATAGAGGACTATGTAAAGAGATTAGCCAGGTATGGAGAGCCTGTCTACCTGAATAGGCCAGCAAGCACCGTATTTACATATTACCATTCACAAGCAGCTGTACATCTGAGCAACATTTAAAGGGCCTATTCATCTAAGTTAATGGGCCTATTGCACATCACATTGTGTGAGAAATGCAGTCTCTGGCTGTGAACTTCCTGTGCTGTGCAAGCTGCTTTGACGCTTTTCATTGCTTTGCTGTTAGCATTATCTCCTTGTGGAAATAAAAACAACCCTGAATACAAATCTTATTGATAATGGCAATTATGATATGCATTGCTACAATTAAGACTGTTAAATAAATGTAAAGAAGCAGTCATGAAATAAGCAGCATACGCTATTATTAAAACACACACGCACATGCACACGCACACGCACACGCACACGCACTGTAGATTTGAACAGCATATTACAGTTACATATATGCTTTATTTATAGTAATCAGAAGGTAGTCTTATTCTGGATTTAGATTTTATTTCTACACTGAAATAGATAACCAGCATTTATTTTTATTTTTATACTTATATGCACCACCTAAATAAATTTGACCACATGATTACCATATAGCATTTTTAGAATAGGGGAAGAAAAAAGCAGATAATAGAAAGCATACATGTAGGAATTGAATGAGAATTGGCCTAAATCACATGTGAAGTGATTTTGTATCCAATGAACTGTTTGTATTACAGAAATCAGAAGAAAAGGTTGAACATTTGTAGAAGAAAGAACAGTGATAAAGCCAATCTGAAACCAGTTCTTGTAAAGATAATTCAGATTGCTGGGTCGTGAAAAGCCAGCTAACACACTAGCTGACATTATGCTCTTGGTAATCAGGCTGACATTATCGCCGGCACAAAAGTGACATCTCGTCATCAGAAATTTTCTTCATTGGCACCGAAAATGCCAGCCACATCACCTCTAACTGTGTGGCCCCCACATCTATTAACCTTATTGATTTGGAGCCCTGCTGTGCCACACTGGAAAACTGCTCCCTGCTGAAAGATTGAAGTGGATCAATCCTGGGCTACGAATGAGAACTTAATATTAACATTGTATGGGCACTTAATCTTCAAGTATTTACTACAGCAAATGAAAAAAGGGAAATTATTAAGGACATTAATAATCCAGTCATTTTTGTGTTTTTTTGTTGTTATTTCTTTTTTCTTTTAGACTATCACATTTTAAAAATAAAAAAATAAAATTAATTCTTTATAGATTTTGTGGTTGCGTATGACAAAGTGACAAATTCAAATGGACACTATTCAATGGTTCATCACTTTTTTATAGCATTTTTTTTTTAAATTTGTAAATGAAATAAATACTGCCTTTAGCAATAACAGATTGTATTTGCATGTACTCATTGCAAAACCATTACATATAAATTTATACTGTAACACATTTTCATGTAATTTGCAAAACAGCTATTAAAAAAAAAAAAAATGCTTTGTACAAGCTTTTTGGAGAAAGTACTGTAAGAGTTATCTACAGATACCGCCTGGGTTATTTCTTTGATAACAATTCGATATGTTCTGAATATTTAGATTATAATTTATTTTTATTTTACATTTTATTTTTGTATGATTGTCTATTGCAATTTCTGCTTAGAAAATGATTTACCAGGCTTAGTAAATAATGTAAAGGGGACTGTTTCTGAAGCGGTTTTAGAAAAGTCCACTACTGTGGCAACTGTGAGACAATAAATGGAACATCTCTATGCAAAGTTACAGTGGGGACTGAAAATCAGCTGCAGTACATACTACACCCCTAATGGTCATTTTTCAAACTACTGTAATTTACCTCAGTGGTTGAAAAAGTAAATTTTTTCTGAAAAAAAAAGGATAAGCATGGTAAATAATAATCTAGTCAGAAACAATCTAGTCAGAAACAAGAGCATGAAGAACAGACTATTAAGCAGGTAAGATGTTCTGAAGACGTAGATAAAGTACCCCATTATGTTATTGTTTTATACCCTAGATTCCAATGGGACTGTTGTCGAGGTTCCCACTAGTGCTGACCAAGTCATCCCAGAAAAAACAACAAAATAGTCTAGGCATCTATACACAAGCCCAAAGAATGAATTTGCTGCATTATCGTGCGTGTAAAACTGCACACAAACTGTGCCTTCTGGTTGTTATTTATCTATCTATCCCAAAGTGGAATATTTCTCTTTATAGAATGAAGCAGGTCAGAATTATATTGGCTGTGTTCCAGAGAAAAACCCTAAAGACCTTAAAATATATCCGGAATCCTATTGTATTATATTACAGAATTGCTCTTTCACTTAAGATAAATGGTCTTTACATACTTACTTACTGTTTGTACCTTATTCCATTATTCCATTATATGATAAATGTTGCGCTAGGAAATGCTTAACGATTTTGTATGCAGATTTATGCTGCTGTTTTTGTGTGTTGTCAGAATATTACTTGAAACCACGGATTTATCTTGAAAATCTGTCTGCGGTCCAGGAATCTATTGTAGGTTTCTGTGTGGATGCCGCACATACTTCTATTGTGTGGAAAGATTTTTTGATCAAATAGCATGTGAAAAACTTGTGGGCATGATTGTTTTCTTAGGGCAATGTTTAAATATAGTTATACTGCTGTCACTCATACACACAGGCACTTAACAAAGTTATTTACCTGGGTTGCTTTTTTTTTTTTTTTTTTTTTTTACTTTATTTAAGGTAAAAGTTATTTACCTGGGACACAATCAGATAAAGTTTCTGTTGTAAGCTAAATGAATAAAATTGTGTTCATTGACAGAATATTTGTATACTATTGTGCATTTTTTTTTTTTAGAAACCAAAACGAATGCCTTTACTAGGGTTCAAGTCAAAGACGAATTATTGTATTTTTCAAGTACTTGGCAGGAAGGTTGGAGATCATGAGTAGCACCAGACATTATATTTATCTCAAAGCCTTTCTTTCCACCTTTTTAAACTAGCTAGATCAAACATGTAACTTCATACAACGGGTGCTATGGTAATGATAAGATTTTGCTTTGTGGAAATATGACGGTACCAGAATATTTCCTAATGCACATATATTGACTATCAGAGTAGCCGAGTAGGTAAGAATATGACCTTCAGTCCAGGTTCTCTATATTTTCAGAGGAGAAATACATTGCTGTACTGAAATTCATGCCTGAGATGCTAATTTTGGTTGCAAATTCATAATATATTCCTAGGAATCCTAATGATTTCCTTTCCCTGATAATAATTTACATCCCCCTTGTTGTGTAGCCAGTGTCATCACTGTGTAGGTGCTTATTACTCTAGTGGAACCAATGAGTCCTAAATATTCCACTACAGAAACCCTGGCTAATGGCACTATTTGTCAGCCCATCCAGGCTTAGAGCTAATGCACTGAGCACAAAGAGGCCCACACAGTGTCTTTCACTTCAGGTGGCACCAATCATCTATTTCAAAGAATGTCTTTCTAAATATTTTTTATGGGGGGGAAAGTAGCAGAAAAGGAATATAATTTTATTTTTGAGTCTGGTGGAAAATCTTCATGATCCAAAACGTAGGAAAC
The DNA here is from genome assembly GCF_017654505.1 of Polyodon spathula. NCBI lineage: Eukaryota > Metazoa > Chordata > Actinopteri > Acipenseriformes > Polyodontidae > Polyodon > Polyodon spathula. The sequence goes on along the minus strand of NC_054547.1, from coordinate 32,885,221 downwards.
CAGCTCTAATGTACACTAAGACATGTTGTGTTGTCTTAGATATATCTGATGCGAAACCAAACTAATTCAGTTAGTTTAGATGGTTTAAACCTGAAACTCTGTATATGTGTATTCACACATTTGTTATACACACAGATATAACAGATCTTGTTTAAAACATCTTGCTGACACATAAAACAAAGGAATTTTTATTTTAATGGATATCATGTTCCAATGTCTAGCCCTTTGCAAAACTAGAATGAGCTGCTTAATTAAAGGACACCTAAGTTATTTCATACTATGCTGCTTGCCAACACAATGAAACTGCATACTCTTGGTATAAATACTGTATAATTTTATATATAAAAGATATTTGTATAATGGATGAATATTTATGGTATTGTAATCAGTTTTAAAAGACACAGTACACATAACTGTGTAATTCAATTAATCACTAAGTATACAGTCTCTCTAATTGCTAAAATAACTGTGTGAGAGAACAATTCATTTGAACTGGCTTCGGCAGGATTGTCCCCAACATTGCAAACTACCCTGCTGTGTTAATCGTAACAAGCAAATGCAATACACAATGCTTAAAGAAAGACAACACTTCATTCTACACAGAAAAGGAAATGGAAGATTGTATTGTATTTTATTAACTACAGTTCTAAAAGTTCGCCCCACACTTGGATCACATTTTTATAGCTGCTGGGAGCTAGATCGCACATTCTTTTTTCATTAACTGTATTTTCTAACAAAAAAAAATTATGCAGTTATGTCCACTGTTGATCTCAGATGGGACACATTATATTGTGCTGATAGCTTCAACTTGGTAATTATTGCCAAGGCTGTTCTCTCAAGCAAGTTCAATCGAAAATCTTTTGAACTGTGGCCCACACGAGTCATCTGTATAAACAATGAACTGTGGCTTTAAACTTTGGACGCATTTTCTTTCACCAGCTGAACCAACCTTTTCAATACAAGCAGTATTGCAAATCTGGAAGAAACCGCTGACTCTGCAGTGTGATGCCCCACGCACATTCAAGAAGGACAGTACAGTACAGTAATAGCCCTTTAGCAGGATTTAAAATTTTTGTTTTTATTTTCTGAAGGTTGCTTGAGCAGGAACAATGGGGGCAAAGAGCAATGTGCATTGCTTATTATTATGAGCAGACCAGCTTTATTTTATGTGATAGAGGTATAAGCATCATTGTCTACCCAATCTATGGTCCTGTCTGGCACTCATCAGGCTGTTTCACTTGATCACAGCTGGAGAAAAAACTTACACCCAGGGCAAATCTGTAAACACCAACTTAATCTGCATGGGAAAAGTTACTGTCATTAGCTGTGACAGGAAAAGCCTTCAGGCCACATCCCAGCAAAAAGAGTCACTACAGTTTTTTTTTTTTTAAATTGCTGTCAAATTCAGACATTAAGCCATTATACATGTCAAAAACCTACTATTAAGAAGTTATTTTCAATTTCACAAACCAGGAACCAGTATGTGTTTTTACACACCAGCAATGTGTATGCAAGAGATTATGGCAAGAACATTTGTATTTAAATTTTTATACAATATAAAAGCTTCTTGTTACAATCAAAAGGATATCATTCTATTTTATGATTTTTGTTTGTTTGTGAAAGAATTTTCGAACAATATACAGACACAAGCTTAATTAATCGATAAAAGGTATTTTACTGTAAGAATACAGTACAGGTTATTTGGGGGGCAGGGGGCTCGCTGAATTTAACTACCACCTCAGTCATATGTATAGTTGTGTGTTTTGAGTTTTATTCATTTGATATCTTCAAAAACAAGCCACACAAAGTCACCAGAAAAGAGAGAAGTGACTCCCAGAAATTATATGGTAATCAATATTCATATGAGGGTCAATGGGCCTAATCTTATGCATATTGAATTGTTTTTGGCTTCATGTTTTATAGTAGGCATTTTGACACTACTATTAAAAACTTTTTTTTTTAAAGAATTAAATAATTTAAAAGGTATATAATTGGCAAAACACTACCCAGTACAACAACGAGCTGCTTCTTCCAACAATCTTTCCATTCCTTTTTTTATCTTGTTAAACTAAAGTAGCATTAGAAACTTTCTTGGTAACCACTTTTCAATGCTCAGTTACACATTAGCAGCAACACAGTTGGCTACTGCCTGGTTAAAATACAGCATGACCACTTTATTTGTCTCAGTTTTCAAAACTGCAAAGGAGACCTGGCTCCAGGAAGATAGCAGGAGCTGCAGTGATAGCAATTAAACAGACAGGTACTATGTAATGAATACGAGAGCGTGCACCCTGATAGAGACTGTGGTGCAGGGCAAGAGAGAATGGCTGCAGTGCAGTTAGCCAGGCCCAAGGCATTTCTTGTGTGGATGGACACACGTTGTAGACTTAAGTGATTAGACATAAAAGTATTGCAAAAACAGTGATTTCATCGATAACCTGCTGTCATCATTTAATAAAGTAATTCTGTTAATTAAAAATATTTTGAATTCCTACACATGAAGGGATTAGGTGCCAGAAAGCAGCAGCAACAACATTTCCTCTATAGAGACCAGTGATAATATTACTAGTCCTAAAAAGATGTAAGAAACTATATCAGTTTAGAACATCTCCAAGTGAAGTTACAATGAGGCTATTATAAAATTCATGTTTTAAGTGATAGCCCACTAAAGGATAACGTGGATGAAGAAGATACTAATTGATATAATTGAGTACCTGGTTTGGCCCATGGTTCAGCTGGACAACAATCCTTTATTTGCAATTAACCAAATCTGCTTTTTATGCCAAATACTCTTATCTCCCTTAGTAAATATTTCAAAGTAAAGCAGCCTAACAACGATGTGTTAAATGGAAAAACCCTAACCTGCCAATTAACACAATTACACTGTGAGACTTGCGGCACCTCCTCCATTTTGCACCCTAAAATCACAATTTCATGGGTGAAACTCAAAGGCCCCCCATTGTGATTAACAGGGTGATTTCCGTCTCATGCTTTTCTTCCCGGACTTTCTAGATGTTTCCGTGCTTGAGGTTGGAACGGCTGTATGTGTCAGTCAACATGTCATTGAAACTATTCAGTAATGAACAGAAAAGTACATATTTACATAGCAGTAAAGGATAGTGCAGTATGGGGTGGGGGTATTCAAATCACAGCCATGCTGTACTCTAATGTGATTTTAATGTCAAATGTTTACACTTGAAATGATAAGTCATACCAGATAACTGTATACGCAGAATAGTCCAGAATACAAATAGATTGCAGAGCTCGGAAGCAATGTCATCACTGATAAGAATTTCCATGGGATTTAACTGGAACCATTTCTGTTTGCACAACTGTTTCCAGTCTGTTAATACAACATGATACACATGTCACCTATGTTACCTGACCCAGTAAATCGATCATTCAGATTTTGGAAAACATATAGCGCAGCATCTTCTAAAATTCGATGTATGATCCGTGCTTCAGACCTGGACCTATGCTTAGATCAGGCTCAGTTTACATTAATGAATGTGGCGCTCATCAACATTACAAGATCCCCTAGGCATCTTGAATGCTTCACACACCTAAGAGAAGTATACAGATTACAAAAAAACAACCTCTTGCTATATATTTATACACAAACACATAGACACCCAAAACACACACCAGTAACTCAAAATATTTTGCAAAAGAACAACATAAGTGCCTTTCCATATCTCACTGCAATGCGGGCTTCTTTTTATACTTATAAGTGTCACACAGCTTTTAATTTCTGTGATCTTCTGAGGGCCTCAGCATGCCAGTGATATCCTATACCCAGAAAAAAATAAATGTCATTAGACTGGTGGCCTCTGTAGCCATAGTCTGTGATCCGTCAATCTCAGTTGCTCATTCCATTATAATGGCAGTCTTACATGGTTTAGCTGGCTTTATCCACAATTGGAAATGTCCCCACCAATGAGTAACTGGCCTAAAGGCATAAACTGACAGGGTAGTACTATCAAAATTAATTTACCAAAGTGATTTTGCTGGGCTTTACTGAGTGGTCACCTCAGTGGGACACTGGGTCTGTAAGTTAAGTGCACCTCCCAGAATGCATTACTCACAGCTATTTACAACCAATGGAGCAGCTTAAAAACATAACTTTTTTTTTTTAAAACAAATTATATTCTGTGATAGATGTTTTCCTTCAAGATATACATAATATAATCCTATATCTTTTCCTTATGGACTGCCATGAGCATACTTGTACATTTGAGGCTGCTATTATTTGTTAACTGAACTGTAGATAATGCATGTTTGCAACATTTGCTATTGATGACACCCCTTTTTGTTCTAGTTTGTGCAGAAACTCATGTGCACTCCCACCATGTCTAGGATTGATTGCATCACCATGTTGTTATTGTCAACCCCCTACCACCATCCCCCATCTTTGAAAATTCTGTGTGGTATTGCCATTATAGTTATGTCTTTCTCCTTTCAAAAATCTCATAATTAGTCATTGTGCTAAGCTATGGAGATGACAAAAGGGCATAGTTCTAATATAGTAACTCCAAGTAATGAAATTGTAGTCCTGGTAATGTCGACCCTTTTTGTCTGGTGTCATTTTGACAGTATGATGCAAATGTTAGGCTATAGTGCTATGGTATGTCTATACAAAACAAATTAAGTGGTGAGTTAATTGTAAACTGGTTTTATCTTTAAACTGGTATTGTTTAGATGTAGTGCTTTATACAATTAAGACTATTAGCACGTTAGATTATCAGCTCCTTTAATGACTCCTTAGTAGGCATTAATTACATGTAGAAAGCAATAAAACACAAAAGATTAGATAACTTCTGAAGTCTTTCATAAACATTATTTGTTTAAGCACTGATAAACTCATGAGGTTTAATTCTCCTGCTTGCTACTATTGATTAAAAAAGGGGACCAGCTGGATAGCCATTTCACACTGGGTAATGGTCAGTGTCCAACTAGATAGTTCTTTGCTTTAAGTTCTTTTTCTTTTTCAACTTTTTCAATTACAATGTGGCACATTCAAGTGACACTCTCAGGTATTACAATGGGCTTATTGTGGGAGCTCAAACAAATGTTATTCTAAGTTTGCCTGGTGGTATCTTTGACGTGCATTCTTAAGTATCTTGTATTTCCTGAAGGTAGATGCATCTCATATTTTCAATGATATTATCTTGATTCATTTAATAGCAATAACCCAAATACATTTTTTTTTTGTCTTTGGACTTTTGTAGACTCACAAGGTTCCTTAATTTAAATATGTACCTTTTCTAAAAAAGCTATTTATTTTTCTAGACTCTTAAGCATTACTGAAAGCATGCATTTCTTCCCAGTACAAAATAATATGTTTTAAGATTGTTGTAGTATTTTCTAATATAGGAATATGCAGCATTTTGATATAGAAATCTATTCCACAGAGGGCCAAATTCAACCCGGTGCCAGTAGTTTACACAGTGTATATCATTACAAAGCACCATATTATAGAGTATGTGTATCAAATCATCATCACTATCTATAGAGCCCCGTAATAGCAATGTTTCAGAAAAACAACAGACAGAACATCTCATCCTAGCAATCAGTATGCACAAGGAAAGAGTTACATCATTTCATTCGCAATTTCCCTTTTTGAGAAGAATACTGGGAGAGGAGCAGTATCCTGTCAGCTTGTGTACTGTGTCCGTGCAGGTTTTCACACAGGGCATTTGGAATCAAGAAATTAACTAGTTGATTTTACAAGAGTAATCTACTGTCTATGTCCAGAAAACAGCATTTAATATTATATATATTATATATATATATATATATATATATATATATATATATATATATATATATATATATATCAAGGATACATAAAAGCACATCCTTTTATGTTGTGACATGAAATGCATATTAATAAACTGAAAATTAAATTTAATCATAATGACTCCAATATCATTTAGAAGTAGAGATAGCCTAATTAGGATTCAATCAGCTTAAGTTATGTTGAATACAATTAAAAAACTAGGCAATCAATATACTTTGAGCATGTGCTGGCTTAATAAAACCAAATCCAAATGTTAATTAAATTTTGTCTGAAGAAACGTGGAAGAGGAAGAGGCAATCCATGTATAAAAAGAGGATGTGAAGTGTTATTATGGGATGGAAATTCATTAGTCATAACTTTGTGAAGGAAACATTTTTATTTTGCAAAGAGCTTGCACAGAGTATTACTGTAGATGCTCATGAAAAGCTTGAGCGGGATACAACACACATGTAGCAAACAATTGATTTTTACATTATAAAGAGTACATTTCTGTATTAAATCCTTTAAGACACAGGACAGGCCCCAGGGAAACAAGTCATTGGGACCTTTGATGTATTTTGCCCGGAGGCTTTTAAGGTATGATAAAATGGTATTATGTTATAGAGAAGTTTTCCACATATATATTAGGCTGAGCCAGTTTCATGATCTTTAATTCACATCACATTTCACGGGACGTGATGTTAAGTTAATAAACCACACACAGATTTTATGCTGCTTTGTCTACTCAATTATAAATCAATTATTCACTTGTGGTTATTGTAAGACTCTTCTTATTTTAGCTGGTCAGAAGGCAATAACAGGACATTAATTAAATCTAAATGTATAGCACTGCCATACAAATACCTTAAAATGGCAATGGTGCTAATATGATATTGATTTAATCTAGGCACTGGCCATACCTACTGTAGCAAAGTATAGTAAAGCCAATTAAAAGCAAAGTGAATTGTTGGTGCAGCACAAGTAGGCAATGTAAATAACAGAGAAGTATGGTAAAACCTGTAAAATAACCTGGTTAACCATAATAAAACATGGTTAATACATGCTATAAGAATGGCTTAGGAACTGCATAATTACTGTGCCGTATTACTGTTGTAGTTTTTGGAAGGTTACACAAAGGTGTGTATAAGAAGTGAAAAGCTATTGATTTCAAGATTTGAAAATGTATTCTGGTTTTAGTTCACCTTTTACTTCAAATGTCAAATAAGCTGTAATTGCTAATTAAGTGATCGTTATAGCAGCTAAGGCAAGGACACTGTACTTGATGGACAAAAAATCCCCAGGAGTCAAGTCTCCAGCACTCTTCCTTCGTGGCCATGTTAATGGCATCTTAATGGAGAAGATATGTCGCTGAAGCACTCGCCAAACCTCAAAGTCAATAAACGCGACAGCGAGTTAAAACCACATCTGAAGGTGTTACAACAAACAGAATGGTCCTCAGTCCTAAACAGCAGGCCCTCCAGATCTCAATTATCAAAACTGCAACACAAATATATGCAAAGAAATGCACAACAAAGCCAAAGGCTTTTAAGCCCCCAATTGAGTTTCTAATAATGTCTTTTACAAAAAGATGCTATTCATGGTGTTCAAAAAAAAAGTTGAGGACATGTCCTCTACCAAATCCTCTTTTCTAGTTTAATCCACCTTTAGCATTTGTTTTCAAGGGTGTTTCATCTGATCTAATCCTAGGGCTCATTTTAAACACCATACAGCCAATTGGGCTGTTCCTTGTTAAATAAGATCCATTCACTCATTAGTGCTATAGGAAGACACCTGGAATTAAGAAAAAAAAAAAAAAAAACTAAAGTATGTGAAAAGGTTAAGCAGGTGTTGAAACAAATAATGATTTTACATTGTAATGGAAATAAAGTTCACTGACAGCAGTAGTCTAAGATTTTGCATTTGAATGACTTTTTGGTTTTGTTGGTTTACAATCACGCCAAATGACTACAAGATTATAAACTGAAGGCAAAGAAAATACTAAACAATGTTAAATAAAACAAAGCAGAAAACATATGTTTTTCCAACATGTAGATATTTCAGTTCAATATTAAATGTAAACCCACAGAGAACATGTGTACATGTAGACCCTGATATTGGTGTGATTCAGCTATTCAAAATGTATTTTTATCAGAGAGCTTTTATATTACAGTTTGTATCAGATGCAATTGAAGTTACATTTAAATGAGCTATACTGTAATGTTATATAGTAGAGGGTGCTGTGTAACACACAAGCTGATTGTTACCCACACAAGGTCAAAACCACTTGTCACATCAGCTTGTATACTATGACACCTTGTATGCAATTAAATGCATATTTCTAGGTCAAAATCCACAATAAACAAAATGGAGTTCAGATTACACCTCCAAACGACTAACATCAATAGTAACTGTTATCCTTAACTGTAATCCATCAGTGAAAAAGGAACCCTAGTGTTAGCCCTAAACATGACAAAATAAACTGTTTCTAATCAACAATTTCATATATCTGAGTCTATCATGCAAGTTGTGAAGTGTAATGCATTGTAACCAAAGTGCTAGGCATAGCACCCATATGTCTGTGATGGACAGATGCAATAACTTCTGAATCAGGGTCATGCTGGTATAAGGCCAAAGCTCTGGAAATAGTGTAGTAAAAGAGAATGTCTAAGCTGCATTATCTCTTAAGCAAACCCTCAAGCCTGGAGTTAGACAGCGTGCTGATCACTACACACCACATCACTGCATCTTCTTGGAGAACAGATAAGATGGTTTCATTCCTGAAAGGAAAGAATGAATAATGGAAGAAAAGAAAGAAAAAAACAATGAGCCAAAGTTTGGTCCTAGTGTTGGCTACGAAACGAAATCCCTACCATAAGAAGATGAGGAAAAAAAAAAAGAAAGCGGAAGTGGAATTTGTTTAAAAAAAAAAACAAACTCTGAATAGCCCTTGAAGAATTGCCTACCTGGTGAAAGATTTGATCGGAGAGCATACTGAAGTGGAGCTGTAGCCAGTTCTCCTTGTTCCAAATCATATCTGAATTGAGGATCGAGATTGTTCGTGTTCTAGTAACAGCTGAAAAATAACAGAATCCCTGATATGATGCCATTCTTTTAATGCTAGAAAATAATAATGTAAAAATAGACTTGAATGATAGAAGTTTCTCCATTTAATGTACACCCAGCTCCACTTGTAGTCAAGGCTACACAAATTAAATTACTCTACTAATATCTAAACAGTCTTTGGATCTGGATTGTATTTGATAAGATTGACTGAGTTACTTACAAAAAAACATTCTTGGATTTAATTTTATATGGAGCTAGTAGTAAATTCACTGACAATTTCTTTGTGAAGCTACCTGTCAATATCTAAGCTGTTTTCTTTGGGGACAAGGATCCAAACATTGACAAGGAGCGACATCTCTTCAGGGGACCTTGTCTGTTCAAAGTTCCCCGTGGAGAAAGATTGTTTCCCAGCCTGTACTAGGGACACACAGCAATGTGGAGGATCTGGGAAACAGGAAGAACTGATGAGAGATGATTGACAGGCTTCATCGTTACCATAGTAACTGTATTTGGACTTTGTTTGGAGTTCTAATTCATGTGAAGGAATCTGTAAATGAGGAGATCCCAAAAGAGCAGTGCTGTGTGGGCCAAAAAGACAGAGAGGAGACGGTCTAGCCAGGAATTCACAACTACTATCAGTGTGTTAAACCCTGGACTACATTGTATGTGTGTAATGCATAAATGTTTGCAAAACTGAGTATTCCCTGTCAGACATCAGAACCCCACTCTGTGCAGTGCTCTGAGTACCTAACCATCATTTTCAGTAGGAGTAAGCTTCCCAACATAGAAACATTTCCTGAAGCTTTAAAACAAAGCTTTACTGCCAAACTTGTTTTCTCATTTCTGAAAACAGCTACATTTATACAGTTCTTTTAAGTGATGTAGTGAAACTCATTGTGCCTCTGGTTAAAAATAAATAAATTCAACTGTAGACATCAATAATCGAGCCTCCAGCTCCAGGCATTTTAAACCACTATCAGTCACACAATTAAATCATTGGTTAGTTAGTTCAATAGATAGATACATAGATATAAGAAATTAAAATTTTACAGATTTTGACTTGAAAATGCAATTATGATTTTTGAGAACTTAATACCAAGACAGACCTAAGCTGCGCTCAAGAGCAAAACACTGTTACACACTGAAGTACTCCATATATACTGTGTTGAAAACAATTTTGTAGTTCATTGGAAGAAAAACTGATTTGAACATTTCTGGACAATATTGAATCAAATTTGTATAGGTTTCTGCTTTTAGGAAAAAAACAAAAACATGGAAACATACTCGATAGATTTCACAATATTGCATTATCAGCTTGAATAAATTGTCTGAATTCCATTATTACTCAGGTCATCTATGCAAAAATAAGTTGTAGCCTAATTAATTGGGAATGCATTCATTTTGAGTACATAACCAAAATCCCTAGAAAGATGGTGAAGATTGTATTTTATTGAGTAAAGAACTTGGAATTTGTACTACCAGATATTTCATTTTAGCACCATTAACAGAATGGAAACTAGACCCTGTCCAGCATACAGCAGCTCATAAACCAGAGCTCACATCTGAGCAGCAGATCAGCATGCTGGGAGCAATGACTAAGTGAGACAGCACAGCAGCATACACCAAACTTACTAACATAATTCAAGTTGAGAAAGGTTACATTTTGAGGATAAAATGAAATGAAATTAATTTCTCGAGGGCATAGGCCAGAGCAGGCAACTAGACAAAAAAAGGGAAATGCCCAAAGTCAATTTGCAATGGTAAGCAGAAAATGCATCAAATAAAAAAAAACTGAAGAAAAAAAGAGATATAATTAAAATCTTTACATATATTTATAGAAGATGAGGTCTTGAGGTCTTGGTACTGCGTATTTGGTACGTGCATTTCTGATTCACTGGATTAATTCATGTACTTACACTAAAACATTTAATAGAATTTAATTTTTGTCAATACCCACAAAATGTTCAATTAATAATAATATAATTATACATGAATTAATAATTTTTATATTAGATATTGTTGAAGTGTTGTTATACCTTAATTTATAGAGCTATGTGATTGTATTAAATGCAAAAAAAATATAATTATAATTATTATAACTGTACTAAACAATAAATGTACAACTGGTTAAACGAAAAATAAATCATATTTGCACAGTCTAATTCTAACCAAATTCCAAACAGAGAAGACTCTACTGGGCAACCAAACAAGAAACAAATAAAAATTAGATTAGACTATAGATATACGGGTAACACTTTACATTAAGTGCCTTTAATTACTGTGTATTTACTGTATGTGGTAATTACTTAGCAAATGCATAGTTATAATGTATTTCATGTGTAAATCTTTTTGCACATTATATGTAAGTTCACAATTGTATCAGCAAAGGGTTAGGGTAAGGGCTAGGGTTGGGGTTAGGGGTATAGTTATAGTTAGGGATAAGATTAGGGTTAAAGACATGGTTATAGTTAATGATACCGTTAGGGTTATATTGTGCAAAAGGATTTATTTTAGACAAGGTTTAATCTATTGTCCTTTATGTGCCACCATTGCTTTCTTGCCGCCCACAAAGATGGCACAATTATATGTCCCTGTATAGAGAAGTACATAGTTTGAGGCTTCAGTCTATACAAGCTGCTGCTGCTTGGCAAAGTAATTGAGATTTAGTTGCGCTTACAATATATAGTATGGTATAACTAATAAACTATGACACAGAAAGGCCAGATTGTTAAAAATGTAAAAACAATACAATTTCTTCCTAGAGAATATCCTAGATTTTATTAGAAGTTAATACTGTAGGATTTGCAAAAGTAAATAAAATAGAACTCTAAGTAACAAATATAATACAGTTTTCATTGAGCATTGAAATATATGATTTATTATATAACACTATGTAACACAATTTTTGTTCCTGGGTAGTAAGTGTCATTTCCTGTAAATACAGTAAAATCGTAAATCTCAAAAAACTACTCACTTCTAAATCTTTTGTAGTCATTTTTGTATTACTTTAGCATAAATACATGTTAATTTGGATTCATATGTTGTTTTTTTCTGACTTTATGTGAACGAAAAGACACACATTTGCTCGTTTTCCCATTGGAAATAGTGATATTTTGAAATATCACTGTCCTGGTCACAAAAGCAAAGTTTGTGGGGAATAATAGCCATTTTCTATACTTTTGAGGCATAAGCAATTAGGAAATAACACTTACTACCCAGGAACAAAAAAAGAAAAAAAAAAAAATTGTTACACGGTGTAATTCTTGTTGTTGGATACAAAGTGATTATATCTATGTGCCAAAACTGTTTCTGACATCACTTTTTAAAAAAATCTCATGGATGACTTTGATACAATGTATATCCTATTAAACATGAAACAGGCTGTCACAGCTCTCAAGGTAAACATGCAAAGATATTAAAAGTACCATTGCTCTCTTTCAGTCAACATCAAAGACACAACAGTAGAAATACTATATATTTATATATAAAGGTAACACATATGTCTGCAGTTTTGTATCTGGTAGTAATTAATGCTGCTTAAGCGCAGAGAGTTTGTTTTGTTGACATGTCACTTGCACACTGCCTCTCTTGAACAATGAAACACATCCTGTACATGAGAGTCTTTTTGTCTGGTGTCATAAAGATTCAGTTTCTGAACTGCAGCTGAATGGGTTTAGCCAGCTGTCATGCATTTCATTTCAAATTAATTTATCTGATGTTAATTCTATTATTATTATTATTTATTATTATTATTATTATTATTATTATTATTATTATTATTATTATTATTATTATTATTTTATCATAAATATTGAAACGCTTCAGGCAGCAATCTACAGCAAACAAATAAACAGCAGGTGTTCCAGATCATTTGTAAGTGATCCCAAATGTTTAATAGAAACATTGTTACTTTTGTGCCTTTTTATGGAATGTTTTATATAATTAGATATTTCAGCCCACACATTGAAATTGCCAAAGCTATAGTTGATTACCTGTCAGTGTACTTGTCATGTGGACTTAAAAGAGGACACATTAAAAGGCGGTCTTGAACATTATAGCTTTAGTGTGTCAAAAAAAAAAAAAAAATTGTAATTTCCCAAAATGCACAAAAAATATAAACAGCTTATATAGCAAAACAACACTCTCAGAACAATGTCAAGCTCAGTCCTCTTCCACAGTCTTTAACTGAAGCACTTTATATACTCACAATAACACACACATTAATAAATAAGCAGCTCACATAACTGAGCTAAACTCTTCATAAGAGCTCTTTGGTTGGAGATCAGCAATAACCCACTGAAATTCTTAAATTCCCTCCCCAGACTGAACACAGGATGGACTTTTAAAACCGTCACCCTCATTAAACTCCACCTTTCAGGAGAAACCACCACTACACACAGCAGGTAGCTATAAAATGACTTTTTATGGCCATGTATTTTTTACAATACATGGCCATAAAAACATTTCTGTTTCTTATTTAACAGAGAGCTCTCATACAATATCATACAATATATAACAGATATCAGGGTAGTACTACCTCATTAACATTTTAAGCAACAAATCTATAATGTTAAAAACTCCCCCATTGACTAACATTGGCCGTGCTTCTGTGTAGAAAGCTGAGTGCGTGTGGTGTGTATGTCCCTACTATCAGCACATCCATGTAACAGGCCACCGGCATGACTACACGTCAGCAAAAAAAAAACCCTCTGTTCTCCCCCAGGTAAATATTAAATATAGATTAATGAGAACATAAATAAAAAGAAAATACTGCTACTGTTTATATAGCTGAACAAATTCTCTCTTTGAAAACAGATGTGTGCACTAATCTCTTCTCATAGAAATGGCAGATTGCCATCACTACTGTTAAAGACATAATGTGACATTTTCTTTTTTTCCTTTCAGCACAACCCAGCAGAGAAGAAACCAAGGGGGAATGAAAAGACCACACAAGTAAGTTTAAACTTTTTTTCCACATTTATTTTAATTGCCCAAACAGTATAAATGTTTTTAACAGGAAAAATGTCTGTGATGAGGTCGGGGCTAAACCGCATCATCACCCACCCCACCCCTTAAGATTGCCCATCCTCAGGAAGTCAGGACAAAAAGTCTGCAATGACATTCTGTCATCCTGCCCGATAGCTCACAAAGTACTGGAAGGGTTGCAAAGCAAGGTACCACTTGGTAATTGTACCTTGGAAGCGTTACTGTCCTTCATTCGATGTAGCCATTGCAAGGCTCTATGGTCAGTCTCTAAAACAAAGTCCTTACCAATAAAGTAATACTTAAGGGTGTCTACAGTCCATTTGATTGCCAAGCCTTCTTTTTCCACAGTGAAGTACTTGATCTCTCTAGGAAACAATTTGTGACTTCTGCACTGCACAGGTTTTCAATCCTGCCCTTCACTCTGCAGTAACACAGCCCATATGCCCATCCCAGAGGCACCAGTTTGCACTGTGAAGGGTTGTTCAATAAACTGGCTCTTGACACATGCACTCTTCAGATCTTTAAAAGCTCTTTCACAGTGTACAGTCCATACAATTTTATTCAGACTTGATTTACTGGTTAAGTTTGTAAGAACAGCTGCTCGATTTGAAAAGTCTGGAATAAACCGATGATACCACTCCCCTAAGCCCAGAAATGAACGGACCCGTTTCCTAGTGATTGGCTGAGGGCATGTTCGGAAGGCTTTGACCTCAGTCATCTGAGGTTTTATTAATTCTCTACCTAAGACATCCTTAACCAAGGTACATTTGCTGATGTTGACCACCAGCCCTGCTCAACTGATCCTCTCAAAGCAGTCCTTTAAATGCTTCAAGTGCTGCTCCCATGATGAGCTGTAAATAACAACATCAATGTAGGTGGCTGTGTAACTTTCTGCCCCCCGCAGCACTTGTTCCACGACTTGTTGAAAAGTGGTGGTTGCTCCATGTAGCCCAAACCTGAGTTTTCTTCCTTTTGTCTGGCATGGAAAGTTCATATGTGACCGGGCTCATTTCCCTTAAGACCTCATAGGGTCCTTGCCATTAAGCCAACAGTCCACTTTCTGATGTGGTTACAGCAGCAACACTTTCCACCCTAGAACATAAGATCTGGCACGTGAAGACCAATCGTATCACATATTCTGCTATCTCTGTGCTTCAGTCATGTTCTCATGAACAAAGGTTGAGAGTTGATCCAATTTTTTCCTCATTTTAACCACATAGGATAGAATATTCACACATTGCTGTGGTTGCTCTCCTTCCCAGGCCTCCTTCAGCACAACTTGGCAACCATACAAGAGCTCAAAAGATGGATAACCCGTCAATGCCTGTGGGACGTCTCTATAGGAAAACACGAGATAAGGGAGCCAATGATCCCAATCAGATTCAGTATCAGAAACAAACTTCCGCAGCATACTCTTGAGGGTTTGGTTAAAACATTCGACCAGTCTGTCAGTCTGCAGATGATAGAGCATGGTTCTATGCCTTTTATCCATTACAACCTATACATCTGTCCCATCAATTTGGAATTAAAATTAGTGCCTTGCTACCTGCCTCGTCTGAATCCTCCTCAAAGGGAATGCCTCAGTATATCTTGTAGAGTAATTACAGATCACTAAGATATAGAGATTACCTGCACCACTTCTCTCTAATAGGCCTACACTATTCATAGCCACCCTGATGAAAGGAACATCCACAATAGGAAAACTCACTAGAGATGCCCTATCCCTTTTCTTCCCTGGGGCTGTTAGTTCACATTAAGGGCATGACTGACAAAACTTTATCACATCCTGATACATTCTGGGCCAATAAAACCCATTAGCAATTCTAACAATTCTTGTCCCAAGTGGCCTGACCATGGTACTGCATGCCCCATATTCATCACCATCATTCTCAAACTCTGTGACATCACTAAATGTTCACTTACATTAGTCTGTCGATACAATCTCTCTTCGATGAACACAAATGTTTCACCTTTTATTAAATTAACTTATCCTATTTCAGTGTCAGGCACTACCTTTGGAAATAAAAGCAACTATATCCAATAGCAACTATATCAACAGGAATGTCTTCTTCTTCCTTTATAACAGGGCTATGGAGCTCTTCTTACAACTGAGTACCAAAAAAATGATCTTTTTGCCTCTGCCCTCTAGTTTTCCTACCATTGTATACAGACAAAGGCAATTCAGCATAACCATGTCTCTCAGACTCCACCTTCTCTTTACCCTGGGATCTAGTTACTCCCATTGAACCTGCCTTTACCCCTTTGCAATTCTGCAACAGCTCAACCAACTCTGAAACATTCTGCCCCAACACTACTGGATATTGTGCCTCTTTCAGGACCCCTACGGTCAACAAATAAGCTTGTCCCTCAATTTCAATAGCAAGATCAACTGCTGGGTAATCACAAACATCTCCATGAATACACCTCACACTAACCTTGCTATTTATGTCCATTGCAACATATGCTAATCTTACCTTCCCAGTTAAAACTATCAACACTAATGGAAAAACTGCTCTCCCTGAGATAAATAGTAAATAAAGATAAAAATAAAATACTGTTACAGTTTTTATAGCTGAACAAACTCTCTCTTAGAAAACAGATGTGTGCACTCATCTCTTCTCATAGAAGAAAGCAGATTACCATCACTATTGTTAAAAACATAATGTGATATTTTCTTTTTTTCCTTTTCAGCGCAACCCAGCAGAGAAGAAACCCAGCAGGAACAACCACACAAGTAAGTTTAAAAAAATTATTTTTTTCCACAGTAATTTGAATTGCCCAAACAGTATAAATGTCTTCAACAACAAAAAAAAAAAAAACATCTGTGATGAGGTCGGGGCTAAACCGCATCATCACAGCAGTGGTTCTACATCAGTGCCATTATATCATATCATCAGTACTAAAGTGAGACTGAATCGTGACCACTATGAGATATGTGTTCCACTGTATCATTGCCTGGTAACGATGTGGTTTCTACATGGTAAAAATGGTATTATAGTGGTATGCAAATGGTATTGTCTGTTAAATGCTTCTGTGAGTGTTATTTCTTTTAAGCACTGACTCTGGAAGTAAATCACCAGTTCAGCACTGTATGGGCTGCAGACTATTTATGATATAATTAGTCTAGATGCAACACAATTAAGAATGTGGATCTTCATATGTCCCTGTATTTTCATTACTTTTCTGCCATGTTTTGTATTCAGTTCACTATCATTTCAGTGACTGGCAGTGAAAAGATTCAACGCAGGTTTGCAGGTTTTTGACTTCACGAGATACTAAAGCTGATATAATTGATACTAAAGCTGATATAAACCTCAAGTACAGACATACAAACCCTAAAACAACATGAATGTAAAGTATTTTCACAGTGCAGTATTACGTTGTCACCAGTGAAACAATTGCTACTAACAAGCAAGTTATCAGTATTTCCAGTAGGGGGATTATTCCAATAAAGTATTTTTCTTGGTTTCTATTTTTCATATAAACATTGTTCCTACTCTGTCTATTTTTATTCTCCACTTTTTATAACTGACATCACATAATAAATCTATCCATATCAATGTATATCTTATATTGCATTGATATGAGAACATGTCAGGAGTTTCTGGAAAATATAAAACACACATTGACCCTAAACATGCAGTTGTTAGTGTTTGATTTATATAATATACAGACATTGGGAATGTAAATCTGGTTCGCAGTGTGTCTGAAACAAATACAAATCTGTGTTATCTTATTTTGAAAGCAGGAGCGAGTGTGAACAGCACTTTTACATTTGATTAATTGTCCTTTCACTTTTGCAACCTCTATATTAATCCAGACCTGATTAAAATACACTCCAATTTCAATATAAGGCTCTGTGATATAAAGCTGCTCATCTTTGGTTACCAAACTAGTAAATCCTATTAAAATCACCTTCAGTTTAACACTCACATTGTTATGAAATGCAGCTTCCAAGTGCATTTTAATTGAGGGTAAAGTGTTCGATATCCAACCACATATGCAAAATCAAAGAATAATTTAGATGGCGTCAAACAGAACCTACAAAACAAACCATTCAAGTGACACACTGGCTCCTTCCTGGTTCTCCCTTTAGGCTGAGCTTGAGATACATTATCAGGCCTTCAGAAGTCAACATCAACCTCAGAGGATTTGACTGATTAGGAGTTGAACATTTATGATCTCATGTAACCAACATTTATAAACTCATTTTCAGTCTTCTATCCCTCTGTAATTTTTTAGATTTTGCCTGTTCGAGCAGCAGCTGTAAACTTCGCCAGATCCTACTCTAATGGTAACTGGTAACTCTTGGCTCTGTCAGAAGAACTATGTTGTTTCTCTTGCTTGAAGACATCAGCCTGCTTCCTTTCATCAATAAAATGAGAACAGTTGAAAAATCAAGTCATTTACCAACTCTACAGAGATTCATGCCTGCCTGGAAGAACTGTGATGTGGTAATTGTCAAGAAACTAATGCGCATCTGTGTTGCTTATTGCAAAACAGGTGTCTCAATAAGGAATTCAACAAAGACTATATAACACATTCCTATACCACATCCTTTTTTATCCCATATAAACATGTTTAATACTTTCTTCAAGGTTGCTGTTGTTGGGTGCAGTTTTTTAACCAATTGGGGTGGATCTGGAGTAAAATATTGTTATTTTATTATTAATATATATTTTTTATAGTAGGTGCTGAATATATTTTTAGTATGGAATCCACAATTGGGAATAAGCCAAAAACTTCTCTTAAAAGGTAGGGTTTAAGAAAATGACATATTTTCTTTTAAAAACACTTTACTTGTTTAGTGGGGGTCCTGGGGTCTTGGGAGAATGAAGGAAAAGTAGTAGTCTGTTACTATAAGATTTTGCAGCAATTTAGCCTTGAACTGAAGCAATACTAGTCAACATACAGATTCTGCACAGTGCAGGGAATGCAAATGAGTGACAAAAGACATAACCACCAACCTGATACTGACATCCTAGAAAAAAAATGAAAATAAGCAGATGGATTTTCTACATTAGTATGGGGTCTGGAAAAGAACAATTTAGCTCACAGTTAGAACCAGAAACAATTAAGAAATGTGACTATTGAAAGACTTAAACTGTTTCAGATTAGGTACTAATGTAGATGTGGCCTGGAGAAAGCCTGAGGCTTCTTACACTCCAGGTTGCCATCAGTGGTGGAAAAGGAGAGGGTTGGGGGTAGATAACCTATAATCAAGAGGTGATTTACCTTGGCAAGACTCTTGAGCTAAACGACTTATCTAGTAGGGAATAAGCCACACAGTCCCACCATCCTTCAAAGAGGCCATTGACTCCAGTAAAATACAAATCCTCCTGGAGGTGGACCATCTGCAGCCACATTGTTCAAGGCTTCCTGCAGCAGTACAGTTTCAGAATGGTCAGAAAATAAAGGATTTATTTCTGCCCCCCCCCCCCACCCCCCACCAATTAGCAGAATTAACACAGTTTAGAAATGCATTCAATGATAACTTTGAAATAAAAGTATTTTTAAAAGTTGAAACGCTGTCATAAAATGAATAAAAAGCTTATTTTATTATTTCTAGATTCGGCACCATTGAGTGTTATATATTTATGGATGAATGTTATGGCATTATGTATGGAGTAAAATAATATTAAACGCTAAAAGTCACAGAACACTACCCCCTCTCAGGATTCAACTTAAAGTGTAATCTGAACAGGATTTTGGTATTTACTCAAACAGGAAATGTTTTATTACAGTATATCTTGCAGGTGCCACTTATGGACAAATTACCATTTTTTGTTTATTCCCTACTCATTTTAAGCAGTTTTAAATTTTTGCCAAGGCAGGAACAGCAGATTTCCTTAAGGTCTAACCAACTAGATGTGCTTGATTTTCAGACATTGTCAGTAAATATAAAGTGTTTAGCATGTGGTCAAATTGTCTGACTAATTAGTGTGAAAAGTAATTCTGATTTCAAACCCATGAGCAGTTTTCACCAATCATATCATCATAGGGTTGTTGCCTGAATTGTTCCAAGAGAAAAGTGCTGTTTTAAGAAATCGAATATTTTGATTTTTTTTGATTTCACAAAACTTGAATGGTACGCGCAGTGATCGATTTTGGAAACTTGATAAATTGAAGTGTTTGTAATACCTGAAAAAGATGATGCTCCTACGATTTGGGGCTCTGCATGTTATTGAATTGTTACTAACTATATTCTTTGAGTTCATGTTTCCAATATTAACGACTACCTCCCCACGCCAGAATGTTGTAACACACATCTAGGTAAGTTTATATCCCTTTGGTCGTTATTAAATTACATTTGCTATTTAATTAAAAAACAATCTAACAGTTCATAAACTCTATGGAGTAGGAGAAGCGGCCATGTCAAAACTTTGAAAATAAAAACACTATAAAGTGTATTAATGTATATTCACATGGGGAAAAAAACAATGAAGATGAGTTCCTATAAGGGATTATATTGGTCACCCCAACAAGATTGACATCTGTGCAATGTCAAGTCATGGAAAAATAAAATAACCACTTCATAGCAGATCAAAACAGGTCACATAGCAGTTCATTCTGTTCTACTGATCAGTGTTGATGACTTCTAATAGTCTTTTGATGTAGATTCTATGAAGGCATTTGAAGTCTTTATATTTGTTTCCAATGAAAAGATTAAACACTCCTAGTACCTAGTTATAATTCCTTCACCTTATTTTGCAGCTAGATTTTTTAAATATTTGCATTATATGCAGTATACTGCACTGCTATTGGTATGAACATTTGGCAGTTCTCCCAATCTTTTAAAAAAATACAGCAGTAATCATAGTTATGATTAGCGAGACTTACTTAAAGCAGCAGACATGCATATCACTGACAGATAATCCTCTATATAGCAATCTTAGGTATAACTTTACGGCCATCTACCAACAGCAGCCACAAAGTTAAATGCCAATAATCCAAATATATGCTGTGTGGATTATAATACGGGAAATCCAGAAAACTTCTTAAAGGGCTCTTTGAAAAGTTTATTTCTAAACCATGATTTTATTAATGCCAATAATAAAGTTCGCTTAACACTGAACCATACAATTCCGTTGTTTCATACTCAGATTTCATACTGAGACAAGGTGTAAAGTACTGGTGTAAAGTAACAAGTGTATTTCTTAAGTATAGTAATATATACTCAGGACAACCCTTGCAAGTTTAGCTCAAAGAGGCTTAACAAATTAAACTACTTGTTCAAATGATCCAAGAAATGATCACATTAGACATAAGTAAATATGTAATACTTGTACACCACTGTGCAGAAAACATACCTGACAACTACAGCCAAGAGGGTGCATTCTCTATTCATTCACTATGGCTACTTCTAAAAAGTATAATGCAGGTATGTTACATTATTCATTCTATAGTTAAAAAATAAATAAATTATATATATATATATATATATATATATATATATATATATATATACACACACACACACACACACACACACACACACACACACACACACACACACACACACACACATATCGTTTGGTCAAAAAGCTATTGTATTTAATGCCCAACCAAACATGTGAGTCAGTGTAGAAGAGGTAGAGGCATTCCCATGGAAACTGTGTCAACATATAGTATAGAAAAACCTCTTGAAAATGTGGAAAGGAATTCTGCTGAAGTAGCAGGGTCTGCGAGACATTCCATGTAGCTATGGGGCTCATGTGAAGAATCACCAGGGTTCTTATCAAACAAAAGGCGGATGAGGTATTGCAATATTCTGCAAGGAGCCAGTGCTTCCAGACTTGTTTTAATTAATCTCATTTATAAATAAAAAGTCCTGATTCTGACACTCAACACAGACCTTTAACCCTGCCAACCTCAAAAAAGCCTTTTGAATCTGGACTTTAGTTGAAGCACATGTTTAGTGTAGTCAGGGCATCTTGACTGAGGTTCAGGGGGCCTCATTTATCAAGGTATATATACATATATATCCTAAATGTCAGTACTAAATTATAACAGGGGTTGTGTATTATTACCGTAAATGCATGCAAACCTTATATTTCACATTTAAACCTACAGATTTCACTGCACTCCTACATCCGTCACATCTGCAATGACTTCTGCTAGGGTGACTAGGCCTGAAGAAGCTAAAATCAATGTCTGTCTAACAATGCAATACAACACACACTGGCTCCAGTTTTCCTGCTCTTAATTTATCACTCTACCTAACCAGCAGTGCAAGGCTGGGATCTTCAGACATAGAGGGCGACAGCCCTAAAGGACAAGTATGTTTAGCAACCTCTTGCCTTCTTAAATCTTGATCCATTGTTATCCAGTGCTATAATGACAGCTCTCAGAACTTACTAAAATATGAAAATGCTTTCTTAAGGTTTTTTTTTTTTTTTTTTCCTCAGTCTGATTTAAAAGTTTAAATAATAGAAACATATAGCCAGGTTATCATTAATATTATTTAATTTAATTATAACAGGGTTACAGTACTTCTGGACTTCATTATGCAATAGCATTTACACAATTATTCAATGCAAGCATAACATTTATTGTAAATGCAAACCACTTTTTATCATACTAGTGTAAGCAAAATATTCTTATTATATAACCTAAAAAAAAACGAAATCCTGGACCTTCAATCATTCGGTCACTTGCTATTCAGCAAATCTTGGCAAAACAAAAAATCGGCAGCTTGTGACACCCTCATTATTAGTATGTTTATAATTTCATCATTGCAGTTCTTATTAAATCTGACAAGTCATGGAGCGATTAAAAATCGGAATGCTGCAGCAACAGTGTTAGAATTAGGATCAGTGACGGGTTTAACTATCCTTGACAAGGAAAGCCTGGAGAATGACTCGTTTGCAGTCAGTAGGGAATCTTCAGCCTCACTGCCTACAACCAATGTGAACTGACAGGTCTCTTAAATATAAGCGTGTAGCAGTGAGAGAGAGAGAGAGAGAGAGAGAGAGAGAGAGAGAGAGAGAGAGAGAGAGAGAGAGAGAGAGAGAGAGAGAGAGAGAGAGAGAGAGATTTCCACTTCTATTAGTCTGGAATAAAGCGTTGCCACATATTGAAAAAGAAAAATTGGCAGAGTGGCTACTGAACAACACACCAAGCACCTTGATTAGGAATTACAGCTATAACTTTGCCATATGTTGTTTACTCATTCTGTACCTTAACAAATATTAGTTTAGACAGTAACATGTTTGATGCCAATGTTACTATACAGTACGTGTCCTCTTGAAGGTCTTTTTATAGTGGTGCCACCGAAAAACACACACAAAAAAAATTGGGGGTTTTTTTGGGGGTGGGGGTGGGGGTGGGGGGGGGGGGGAGGGGGGTGAACATTGTAGACATACTGAACTTTTGCTCTCATTTCAATATTTCCACTGACAGCATATCTTCATACTGATGGAGCTGTTCACTATGATATGTTAAGGCGTGACCAAATAGTGTTTCCTATTGTTTATTCCACCATGGCACTCCTCTGCATTGTCCCTCAAGACAGATTTATAATCTCTTTTAAACTGTACTTTAAGAAGGTATCCAGGCAACAGGAAAATAACAGTATATTACACCCGAAGTAGCAGAAGTTGATTTAGACCAGAACCACAGGATAGTTCGTTGTTTGTAACGACAACATAATTAAACTGTAGTATACAAGATTTTTATGTGATTGATTTTACATTGTCTAGTGAGGTAGTGCATACAATTCACATGACAGGATGACCATAAGAATCACTATTACTTTATAGCTCAGAATGGTCATTTATTGAGATGTGGACTACTTAAGTGATAGAGCCCATGTGGTAGACGACCGCGACTGGGGTTATATGTCCCGAGCCATAGGCGAGGGCGCTAACGAAAGTCAAGGTCATCTACCACAAGGTTGAGCCCACATTGAGAGGGCTCTATTGCTATTAGAACATGATATATTTCTTTATTTTCTCTTAAAAAACACTTTAATATCTATATTTACCTCGAACTTTTGATATTTGAAAGAACTGAAACAACGTTGACAGTTTGAGTGGCTGGTTTTGATCACTTGTTTGGATCCAACCGATGACAGAATTGTGGACCAATTGAGTCTTCCCTGTTGAATTGTTGTCCAGTAGCTGCGAATTGAGCTTTCATTACAGTGTCCTGTCACAGACATGATTTTGCTTGTCTCTAGACCATGGTCAGAAAGTATGTTTAAGTAGCTGTTTATTTTATCAGAGTAGTTGCATATTAGAATGTTAAGGGAAAAAGCCAGTATTTATGATTGATTTTAAAATGTAAGTCACAGTTAAGCACTTCAACGTTCCAGCGGGCATCTATGCAAAATATTAGATATAAGTCCAAACCTATAGTGTATTGTAACACAGACAGTGAGCTATCACCTCCCTTCATTTTCAGTCAGATTGTCACATTGTGGTGTAATCATTAGCACATGCTAGTGCATATCACAGAGTCTTCTGGAAACTCTAGGGGATTTCACACAACCAGCAGCTTTCAGAGTCTATAGCCAGCCAGTATTAATGAGAGTGGAAGCTACATCTCAGTGTATAGAGCAAGAGTGGAAGCAAGATCCAGGGAAGGGAACCATGTTGTTGGAATTGCAATGACTCTTAGATTTGTCTAGTCTATCTGCATAACACATTCTGGTCATGTGGGTAAAACAATCAGAACTCCTGACAAAAACAGAAAAAATACAAGAGGTAGCTACAAAGTGAAAAGGTAGAGATGAGAAAGTGGACAAACACAAAGAAAGGAAGACATGGCAGTTTTTATATATTGCAAGCCAGTTAGGTACAGTGCTGAGAAAAAGTTTGTGAACCCCTTAGGATTTTCACATATTTCTCATATTTCAAACCTAAATTTTTATTAGATCTTAATCTAAGTCCTAATAATAAAGATTAAACAAATAACACAAAAACATGACATTTTTTTAACATTTATTTATCCACAAATAATTCAACATTCAAAATTCATGTGTGAAAAAGTATGGGAACCTTTAGATTCAATAACTTGTGGCACCCCCTTGAGCAGCAAGGACTTCAACTAAGTGTTTCCTGTAACTATTGGTCAGTCTCTCACATCGGTTTTCAGGAATTTTGGCCCATTCCTCCTTAGAGAACTGCTTCAACTCAGTGATATTTGAGGGCTTCCTTGCATGGATAGCTTGCTTCAGGTCCTGCCACAACATTTTGATGGGGTTTAGGTCTGGACTTTGACTAGGCCATCCTAAAATGCAGAATTTCTTCCCCTGTAGCCATCTTTTGTAGATCTGCTTGACAGCTGACCATCACACCACCACCATGCTTGACGGTTGGGATGAGGTTCTTCTGTTCAAAGCAGTGTTTGGTTTTCGCCAAACATAACTTTTCTCATTGAGGCCAAAACGTTCTACCTTTGACCCATCTGTCCAGAGAACATTGTTCCAGAAGTCTTGTGGATCATCTATTTGTACTTAGGCAAACTTCAGATGGGAAGCAATGTTCTTTTTAGAGAGCAGTGGTTTCCTCCTGGCTATCCTTCCATGAACACCATTCTTGTTCAGTCTTTTTCTGATAGTTGAGTCATGAACACACACATTAGCCAAGGAGAGAGTGATCATTGGATGTTACTCTGGGGTTCTTTGTGACTTCCTTGATGATTTTCCAGTTTGTTGTTGGAGAGATTTTGGTAAGATGACTGCTCCTGGGTAGAGTGACTGTGGTCTTGAACTTTCTCCATTTGTAGACTATCTGTCTGACAGTGGATTGGTGGAGCCCCAAATCCTTTGAAATGGTTTTGTAACCTCTTCTGGACTAATGAGCACCAATAACTGTTTTTCTGAGGTCCTCAGAGATTTCTTTTGATAGTGGCATGGCGTGTTTCCACACACCTGAATGGGGTGGGGCCTCCCAAACACCCCTCAAGATCTAACTAATTATTTAAACAACTGATTCCAATTATCCCCTTAATTGAGCTGACAAAACCAGGGGTTCACTTACTTTTTCACATACCCTACATACAACGTTTTGTTTGAAAAGACATGGAATTGGTTAATATTAACCTTATTGGATATTTAAGAAAAGATTTTGATTCAAGAAGGCTATCAAGGTAAAACTATGGAATTTCCATAATTATCACAGGGGTTCACAAACTTTTTTTCAGCATTGTAAGTGATGTCTGTTGGATTCTCTCAGGCTTTAGTTTTTAAACTTCAGTTGAAGAAACAGAAGCTCAATTTATTTTAAAGTCAAACTATTCATTTGAAATCCCCTCCAATCCATAAGAACACTAAAAGAAATAATACAAAACTATCAAACTTCATATAATGTATCAAACAGACATCAAAAAAATAAACCCTTAAATGTAGATGACAGTGAGATAAAGCTTTGTGAATAGTTCACAATCTATAGTAAAAAAAAAGACAGTAATAAACAGAAATGAACAAACACAGAGATTTCTAGTGTGGTTAGATGTATGTACCCATGTCTGGCTGCAGGATGAATGGATGATTTATAAATTAAATGAACTTCTGCATTAGAAAACCAGACTTGACAGCCAAGCTGCAAAATAGACAGAAACTCAGACAGGATCTGTTTGAAAACAAAAGCAAAACATTCCAAAAAGCAGAGTAATTTCTATACTCCCCTGTGGATGGGAAACCTGGGAAATCCTAATGTATAGAAAGAAAGATGCTGGAATTTGAAAACAGTGGGAACCATGACAGTTGACAACTGACAAGATATGGTAACCAACATGGTAGTCAAGCCACATCAAGAAAGGGACAAAGACTCATAATAGAGTGTGATCAGGTGACAATCATAGAGGATAGCGCTTGTCTCGTTGATGCACCCAGCACAGTCTGAGACTATAAGCTCTTGAATTGCTTCCAGGGAGCAATGGGCAGACAGGAAAGACAGCAGAGACATCTAGAAGACAGAAATGAGAAGAGAACATTTAGAAGGCATCATATAAGACACATACTGTATGTATGTCGCAAACCACTCTACACTTACTAAAGACACAATGTTCGTATCCATGGAACAGGTGGCATGATATACCAAAAACCTGCTGAGTGTTTGTACAATTCCATAATGTGAAGATCTTCAAAGTGTTGAGGAATAAGCAAGTAATCTTTGCATAGTACATTTGCATGACCAATTCACGCAACATCAAGCAAATTCCATAGGAATAGTAACAGTTTGTGTGGTATGCATTTTGTATGTCAAATTGTTGTTAAATTGTCTATAACATTGCAACTGAAAAATGCTATTGATTTGAAATAATTGCATTTTTTTTTAACACTACCGTGTTGCAGTTTGACAGCGCAAATATCATTTTAATAATGCATGCTAATGCAAATATCTTAAGTAAAGTTGACCCATTTTCTTGGTAAAAACTCCCAATGGAGTTCTCTAAAGCATTGTTCTGGGGGGTGTACTGTCATCCCATCAGATATTTTAATATTTTGCATTCTTATTGCTTTCAGTGTCAAAGTTTTTAATTACATTTTAGTCAAGGCTTAAAATCTGATTAATTTCATGATTTTGAATTGGTTGAAAAACTGCTTAGTGTTATCCTCTTTCTGATAGATATAATACGTATTACAGTTTATAAGCAGATGATTTTAAAATCATTTTCAGAATCTATATATAAATCATTCCTGTAATATTGAGCATTCTGATAACTTGATTTTGCCTGTCATATATTGTACATTGAAACAAGATTATAACAAGAACCAACTGAATTTAATGAGACCAAACACCATATCTTGTTGACGGCACACATTTAAATATTTTATAAGTATTTTTGATGAAAGAGAAATAAGCATCATAATTTGATAAAACTGTGCAGTATGAAGCCACCAGTCAATTGAAAAGGTATATTTTGTAGTTAAGGTACATCACGGTTCATGTTTTGTTACTTTATTTTTAGCCTGTGTTGCTATACTCAGCCTGAAGCAACCGGATTTACTAAGTTTGTGCTTGTTCCAAGTTTGCATCACTTTTTCTTTTTTTAGGTTTGTTGTAAAAATAATGATTTTGGTGAAGTTTTAAAAAGGAGCACTTTCATACCCACACACCAGTATGCTTTGCTTTCAGAGGTGTCTCAAAAAATATATAAAAATTGGTGGGGGCAGTGAATAGGACATTGTGTATTAAATGGTAGGACATGATTTTAAGACCTTAAGGACAGGATTTTCAAAAGGTCATAAACGATAACTCCAGTGTTAATCAACAAATCGGTATGTAGCATTGATTTTTGCATTTTCAAGCGGTTGTTATGCCTATTTTGTTATTAAATAATCATGTTAATGTCGTTTACGAAATTATGTTGATTTAGTGAAATAGGGACCAGAGACTGGTTTCAATTTGACCATTTTGTGAGTAATTTCTGAATGCATATGCTTTAGCTAGTAAAAATGCAGAATGGGGGTAGACTCTAATTAAAAGAATAAAATCTGATGTTTCTGCATCTGTTCAATCGTATTAGGACTTTTCAAGATTTCTTACTCAGTGGACGAGTGAAGATTAAAGGATTTGCTAATATGGCTAAATTAAGTATTCACCCTGAAATGATGTGCACATTTAACAACAAATTAGTTCACTTAATATTGACAATGGAAAATTGATCCTTCACTAAACAAATAGCTTGAAGTAGTCATTAGTTCTTCTGTCTAAAATTAGGCTAACTACTTCTGAGTGAGCATCAGCCTTTGAAACATTTGTAGCACCTACAGTTAATTGGACAATTTCTGAACTGATGTAAACTGGACATCTAAAATGTACATTACAAATATAACCAAATTAGAAATTGTAAGGCTCAATTTGATCAAAGATTTACTGATTGCTGGTTGCTTTATTACACATTTATAAAAAAAAATAAAAATAAAAATAAAGGACAAGGGCCAGCAGCAGAGCAGAGCTTTCTCATTCTTCTGTTAATGGCCTGGTAAGGACATACTTTTACAAACTGCCTAAAAAAATAAATAAATTAAAAAAAAAGATAATGGTACAGTATTTTTACATTTCAAAATGTAAGTGGTATGTAATTCAATATGTTAGCGTAAAATTATTCAGCAGGTTTCATTTGACTTTATGAAGTTAAATTTGTTAATTCTGTTTGGTGATGCAAAACTTTTGGCTACAGCTGTATATTGTGAAAATCTAATCTTTCCTTTCTCCGACACATTGATAATATCTGGATGATGAACAATGTTGTTAAATTTTTTTTTTCTTTTCCAATTTGAATTAGAGAGGCAATCCCCTTGAGAAATGTCTTCTAGCTGATGTCAAGAACTCCACTTGTTGGGGTAATAGTTGGTTGATGTGTTGAGTAAATCATCTGGTTAAAATAGGACGTCCAGATTAATGAGTTTTAATTACTTTATACCCTAATTCTATAATTTTGTTATAGGACAGCTTAAGTTGCAATATACAACCACCTGACAACCTAGTGGAGGCGCTGCATCATCTCAGGGTATATCTCTTCATCGTTAGCTACCACTACTGGTCAGGCTGTTGTTGAGTCACACTGAAAACTTCCCAGGCTTGGCCCTGGCACCCAAGACCCCTGCCTCCAACTTGGTAAGAAACATTGATTAGCAATGGGCTTGACAGGAGAAATTAAGAGATTTACACTTTGACATCACACATAATTAAATATTCTGATCCTTCATAAGCGTTTCTAATCATATTTACTGCTTACACAATAGGATGACAAATTCCACAATGAAGTTTCTTACCTTCTTGCTGTTAAAAGTATTTTAATTACCTGTGAAAATTTTCCCTGAAAAGACAAATGTGGAATCCTTTGTCGGCCAGACAAAAAAAAAAAAAAAAATCTAAAAAAAACCTTTCTACACTGCCTTCTTTAGATATAATTTTAAACCAATTCTAGTACCTCAAGACCTTGGTTATATTGGCTCATTCAGTTCTGTAGAATCTGCTGTGAATCTCAATCATAGCTCAGAGGGAGCTGTTTGCTTTGCTTGTTGTAGAAACAATGCCAAAAGCATTAACATAGGAGTTAGCCCTTTTATGACTAATGATTCATTTGTTAGGAAACAACAAAAAAGTTAGGAAATATTGTTTTTGGACTACATCATACTTAAGATGCACCCGTTCCCAAATCAGACATAAACAGAAGAGCCCTGATTGAAAATATCAATCACTTGTCAATCCTTTAATGTTATCAATATTATACTTCTTATTGAAGCTTTGTAAAGAGAGAGTCTTTATATGTACTCATCTATACACAATAAAATTAACACATTTTACTTCATAGTCGAATAAAACCTGCTGAATAACCACTTTGTAGTTTTCCATATACTTAACAAAAAACTGACAAAAATAAAAAAAAGTGACATTTCGAAAGTTAACATGAAATATTGTACTACTGTTATGACTTCCAGTAGACTCGTGATAGCACTTTGTAGTTTCTTTGATTACATGATGTTAAATAAGATGTCAAGTATGTCCCTATAGGTTTTTGTTTTGTTTTAATCATGCTGTATGTGTATATGAAGTCAGCCCTTTTAATACTGCTGATCAGTTCTGTGTTAGCACTCATTAGGCGTGCGTGGAGATCTGGTGTTATTTATTAAACATGTGCTCCTGAAAGGTCCCCACTGACACTGAACAGACACACACAATGTCATAATCGAAACAGCCAACAAACAAGTCATTTCCTGAGGTGCTTCTTCTATACCATACAATATATTTCTACATAATAATATTTTTCTCATTGGTTTTCTCAAAATACACACACACACACATTAAAGATGCCTGTTACAAAAAAAAAAGACAATTTAGGGACAAACCTGGGAATAAATAATTACATTTTATATTCATTATAGTAATGAATTGCATTAGTAACAGTTAACACAGATTTGCACAAATTGGAACATGAAGTCAACATTACCAGCTGAAAATAAGTAAAATGATAACTTCATTAAGAAAACTGCAAGTGTGCATCATAAAAATCTTATTAAAAATGGCTCCCTAGATTGCCATATTAGTTTCTTTATTAGGTAATTTCTACAAACCGTAATAGAATTTGTCTTTTACCCTCCAGTGCATAGTAAACTCACTTATCTTCTTCTATAAGTGATATTTTAGCCACTTTGGATATAATTAACGCGTATATATATATATATATATATATATATATATATATATATATATATATATATATATATATATATATATATATATATATAGTATATTTTTTTAAATAATAATCCCGTTTTATCTGTTTTAATATAAAAGCGGCAACAACAACAACAGCAATAATAATAATCAACTAGAGCTGCCAGGCAGTTTTACGGCTTCCAGGCTCAGTACCAGTTGGAAATGTTGCAAGCTGTAGCACAACTGTCAGCAACAGATCAGTTTTATGGAGTTTCAATTCAAAATACTGCATTAGTTGATTATCTCACGATGCTTTATAACTTTAAACACCACAGTAACCATGAGCCTATCTACACACTGTCAGGAGTTATAAGTTAATTTTACATTTAACCTTAAGGATAAGTCAAAAGGTCATGATAAAGGTCATGATAAATGTCATTTTTAAATAGAGCATAGATGGGTTCCTAAATGTGTTGTATAGTAACCATAACACTGTGCATGGTAAGGAGTTATAAATTAGTTTTATATTTGACCTTAGAGAGGTCAAAGGTCACAGGCAACATGATTTTTGGATAGAGCATATATGGGTTCCTGTCTGTGTTCTATAGCAACCATTAACCTATATATACTCTAAGGAGTCATAAGCTAGTTTTACATTTTAACTTAATGAGAAGTCAAAGATCAAAGGTTGCAGGCAAGGTCATTTTTGGAGAGAGCACATATGATTTCATATATGTGTTCCATAGTAACCATTAACCATCTGCACTTTGTAAGGAGTTATAAGATAGTTTTGCATTTGACCAAAGATTTTGAAGGCCATTCTGATAGTAAAATGTATTGCAGCAACTTCTGCTTTGCAAACTAGAAGCAGGTTTGGTTTCTGATGACATATGCAAAGTTTCAGATCAATCAGTTCACCAGTTCCCAAGAAGATTTTGAAAGGTTTTTCCAAAAAAAATACATCAGGCCGCCATCTTGGTTGACACAGGGATGATATCTGTCAAATTAAATGTTGATTGGTTACACCGCTTGCGAACAGGAGCAGTTTAAAATTTTGGGAGGAAAAATGACAATAATAAATAAATAAATAAAATCTTTATAATAACAAATAGGCTTTCCAAATTATTCCACTAATAATAATATTAATATATTGTGATTTATGATGTTAAATACATATAGAATAACATAACATTCTCTTTTCAAACTAGAAATATTATTGGCCTTTGTCTTTTTTTTAACCACACAATTATGTTTACTCTACTTATTGGTTTTAGGTATAGGATTAAAAAAAAAAATCATCTGGCAAGTTGAAGTATGTTAAAGTCAACTTATGTTGTTGAAAATAGGATTGACTCTTGTGAGGTAAGATTTTTGTAGTTGGCAAGGAGACAGAGCAAAGGCTGTACAGTACACTGAGAATGCCAATAAATGCATGATAAATTATTAATGCGTGATTAGAAATATTGCTATTTTTCACAGCTGTCACAGCAGAATAAAGGCATCAGCACATTGAACTAGTTACTGCTTTTTTATAATTGAGACTTTAGCGTCTAGCTGTGCCCCACAGCATTCCATTAATCACCAGGCCTGAAGTTCAAGCACAATGACAGCTTAGAAGGCATTAAATGGGCAAAGCGATTTTCAGGTAGAACGGGAATGGCCTTTCTAGTTACACAATCCTATGAAAGAAACAAATTGTTTTCACAGGTCCCTCAAAAAACTTGATACATACAGTAGCTTTAATTCACTGGTTAAATAATGTCATTAAGTTTTATACTATGTTACTTTTGATAACTAAATATATAGTAAAGGAATATCAAACATCAAATGCTGCCTTTTTAATTCTATAATGGTAGTAACAATAATAACACAGCAGGTCAAAAAAGTTGGACTGGTACAGCTGTTCTCACGACAAGTTTGAAAGAGATCCGGAAAAGAATCTCTGATCATAGCACCTTTTTAACCACTTACAGTATTTATATATTTCAATATATTTATTTTAGTTTTGCACCTTTTCTAAATGTCTTTTGTTCATGTGCAGATATTATGAGAAAGGTTTTTAAATAATTCAAGGGAAACTAATTTGGAAAGAAATTCCTTAAGTAGTCAAGTTCAGTGAAGTGAAGGGAGTTCCCTTTCAATTCGAAGATGACCAACAACTATACTTTTGGGAAATGCCTGCCACAGCTCAGGTATTCATTGAGACTTTTATATCAAAGTCCTTCTGTGGAGTAACGTCCTTGGTCCCGCCCACCGAGGGAATAAGAAGTCAGCTTGCCCGCCCTTCAGCTGAAGGCTTGCAGCCCAGGCACACTTGCACCTCAGACACTTGGGTGTTCGCCACCGTACACACCGGTTGTGCACACCGTCACATTCTCCTGTCTGTCCGGTCAGGTGAGTGGTTTACTACTGTGGACTTCACGGACATGTATTCACGTTCCTATTTGTCCCACACACAGGAAATATCTCCGCTTCACTTTTCAAGGAAGCATCTTCGAGTTTTCCGTGCTGCCATTTGGACTCTCCTTAGTCACCCACACGTTCTGAAAGTGCATGGATGCCATCATAACCCCTTGCAGCTGCAGGTGATCAGGGTGTTGAATTACCTGGGTGACTGGTTGACCTGTCCTCAGTCGCAGGAAGGGGCAGTAACCCACACGGTAATAGTGATAGAGCATCTGCCGAGGCTGGGTCTCACCCTAACGATGCCAAAAGATATTTAATTCCAGTGCAAGGTACGGTTTACCTGGGATCCGGCTGGCCTCCCTTA
Source organism: Polyodon spathula (assembly GCF_017654505.1). NCBI lineage: Eukaryota > Metazoa > Chordata > Actinopteri > Acipenseriformes > Polyodontidae > Polyodon > Polyodon spathula. The sequence goes on along the minus strand of NC_054547.1, from coordinate 32,851,509 downwards.
CAATCCAAGCCTTTCTGTCAGACAACAGAGTGGCTGCCATTCAAAATTGCCTATCCCTGTTTCAACAGGGGGCGATAGGGTTCCTTGCGGTTGTACGCTCACACCACAAACCTTAGTTTGCGGTAACGAGACACCCCTCATCAGCTGTCTGCTCATTCTTCCTCATGACAGTTTTGATATACTTTTAAGTATTGTTGTTGGTCGTCTTCAAATTGAAAGGGAAAGTTAGGTTACTGATGTAACCGTGCTTCCCTGAAAGAGAAGATGACCAACAAACCTTGCGAGGTCGCATCACTCGTGCTCGTGGGTTCAATGCAAAAGAGAACGTAATGACTACTTATTCCCTCAATGGGCAGGACCAAGGATGTCACTACACGGAGGGGCCTATCGGCAACTTTGACATAAAATGATCAGTGAATACCTGACCTCTGGCAGGCATATCCCAAAAGTATTGGTTGTTGGTCGTCTTCTCTTTCACGGAACCAGGGTTACATCCATAACCTACGTTGCAAAATTACTGCAGTTGACTTAAGCCATTGATTTTCCTGCAAGTTTGACCCTTATTAAAATATTGCCTAGTAATTGCATTGTTTAATTATGGTAAAATTTTAGGAGTAATGCAACTGGATGTTATATTGATAGGACTTTGTAAGAAATGTTAATAGGTTTCTAATTCTGCGTTTCAACTTCTAAATTGTTACATGTTAAAATATAATATGTATTTTGAGCAATATAACAAATTATCAGTTTGTATTGAAGTTCATTAATTATGTCATCTAATTGGATTGAGGTAGGTGCAAAATACCTCAGATGAAATGGTCACTGGCAGGAAGGCTTAAGCGCAAGTTTTTCTATTAGAAAACAGCATGTCTCCAGACTCTTGGAATTACTTTGTACTTATTGATTAATGACCATAATTTATTATAGTGCAGAGGATCGTACATTGAGGTAAATGTGTGATTAATCAATTTTCCATCAAATTATGAACAACAGCACAGTTGCCACAGTGAAAATGCCAAGTGAATTTTTCCCATGGCTTATAAGTATGTAGGCACATACTTTAGGAAGTTAATAACTGTCTTTCACTGGTTTAATACTTCCTGCCACTCTGACAAATGTCATGTCTAGAAATTGGAATATAACTAGCAGTGATGAAAAGACCACCATATTCATGTTTCTGAGCAACCCCACAAAAATAATAAAAACACCCTTTAACACATCTGAAAACAATTTATTAACCCAGAATGGAATACTGCCTTGAGCTTCGAATACATCATTGTTAAGTCAACAATATTATATTAAGCTGATAACTGATACTGGGTAAGGAGATCCTTTGGCGACGGGAGGATAGATTTCAACATTCTGAATCACATTCATTTTTATTATTTTTGCAAAACAGCCAAGCGGTATGTGGCTTGTTAAATCTAGTTTTACGTTGTAATAGTGCTCATAAATTTTGAATACAATTTCCTTAATGTTTTTTATTGCAGTTCCAAGACATAGGCCTATTATATTAGGAGATGTCTAGAAATTTGAACATGTTAAAAATCTACTGACAAATGTATTTTGTATCATTTCAGTCCTCCAAGTCCTTGCATTGTATAACATGGTTATCAAAATGTTCTATTTACATTTAAACACACATAATTGTTCTTTTTAAACATTATAATGATGATATGCCAAAGCAACAAAGAATCAAATAACCAAGCACACTACATTGGATACATTTGTAACCTAGTTTAGCCCTGTATTCTGGTGGTATGAGACATTAAATAGGTCCTTGAGACAAGCAGATATCGTTTATCAAGTCCCAAAGAACAATCCCAAAGAAACAGGCAGGAGCGTGGAAACCTCACTGAAAGCACAACCCTTGCCCTGTTAAACACTGCTGCAGATTTCCCATTGGGAACCACTGTCGCTGTTTACAGTTGCATAACTGAACACACAAATTCATATTTTTTTGAGGTTATGATTTCTTCAGTGCACATGGTGCCATACAGCATAATACTTTGTAACCCTACTGTAAGAAGCGAGGTAGATTGAAGAATTCAAATGTTAAATAATGAAGTAAAATGTTGATTGGATTTTTTCTTAAAAATGATCACCGATGTAGACGGAGCATGCTAAGAACAAAATTTTACATGGTTTTCTGCGTTATGTATCAGCAAGCAGAATATCAATTATTACTCCCGAGACCGACAGTCTAGACTTTTTGTTTCCATAGTTTTCATAGTTCTTGAGGACAATGCAAATACAAGTCTTGAATTCATTATATATTGTTGAAATCAGTTTCCATCAGTCCTCCTCTGCCTACAAAAGCAAGATTATGTAAATACCTTGTAAAAATGCCTACAGTATATTTATTCACACTTGTCCATATATACTATGCGAATGTAGGTTGATTATGAAACATGGCATTATAAAATGTTAGAATGTAACTATAAATATTGTAGCTGTAAATATGTATAAAAATGACAGGGGGAAAAACCACATTTTAGGATTCGGACTATGCGTGTGTTTTTCTTGAACATTAGGGAATATCTAATTATTTTGCATTATATACCAATACAACCAGCATGCAACATTTCTTTTTAGCTTCTTGTGGAAATGCTATTGTCTATTGGTATAGACATGTTTTCACGGATTCGTCTATCTATTGAAGGATTCAAAAGCGTCCAGGACATTGCATTACATGGTGACAAAGAGTAGTAATACAACAACTATAGTATAACATATTATAAAAAGAGAACTCCTGGTAAATAATAAAAATTAAAAGCCCAACACAATTTTCAGAGATCATAAAAAATATAATAATGTTTCAATAGAAAAACCTAGCAAGAACTAAAGAGAACAATAATGTTACTAATGTTACAACCATATTGCTGTGCTTGATACAAGATCTAGAACATAAAGGGAGTAATCAGATTTAAGTTTCCTAAATGTCTTTCTTGTTTACTGGTACATATGGTGGGTTCGCCCTCCCCTTTGGCTGCTGCTGCATGACATGTGAGTCTCAAAAAGAGAGAATCCTATCCCTTTCTGTTTGTCTTTGGCATTGATATCAGAGCCAGATGTACTGTAGCTACCCAAAGGATATGGTATGATAACTGTCTAACTGATCACTTATTTTTATAAGATTTAATAACTGGAACAATTCCAGTGAATCACCTTTATTACAAGGGTGTCCTATGAATGATGACTTTATAGAAACAAAATGCAAAAATTACGCCTTTCAAAATCAGTGGAAATTAACATCTATATACCCTTTGAAGTAATTTATTCTTATTGCAGACACAATGGGGTCTGTTCAATTGATCTTAACAATAGCAGACCCAAATCAAGTTTCAGATAGATTTCCTGTCAGATGTACTTTTTATACTCAAGATGCTTATATTTTGATGAAAAGAATTGTCCAGAAAATGTCTTGCAGCTCCTCAGAATTACATGAAATATATTTAAATTAATAAATGTTTTTTATATATACACAGAAAGTCATATTGTACATTTTATTTTTGATTTACCTATATTATGTTTGAAAAAGAAATTCAATTCTGTATGCATAAATTGGATATTATGACCCACAAATGTCTGTCAGTATAAACTAATATAATAATAATAATAATAATAATAATAATAATAATAATAATAATAATAATAATAATAATAATAATAACAACAACAACAATAATAATAATAATAATAATAATAATAATAATAATAATAATATAATAATAATAATAATAATAATAATAAAGTGGTAGCTCTTATCCAGATATAACAAAAAAAAACATTTAAGTAAATAAAATGTAACAAACAAACAAGCAAACAAACAAACACATACATAAACAGACACTTTCTCCCCATCTTTACGCCAACAAACAGGGTGCTAATCAAATCAAACTTAAGACAGTTACCGATTTACTGAAACGACTGCAACAACTCTTAATGAGACAACGTATTAACAATCTTCTGACTAGCCCCATTGGAAACCACAGACTCCTTGTTAGTACCGAATGAGGTGTTCAATCAAGGGAGTGGGAAATGAAAGTACTAGGCACAGTTTGGAGTGGTGATTACAAGGGCATATGTGTGAGTGCTGAAGCAACAGCCTTCTACCCTGCAGGAAGCCAAGAAGCCTTCAAGCCTGCATTTGGTAAATCAGTCTTAATGATTACAGCGACCAAAAACAAAGAACGGATGCAACAATTATTTTTGATCGTCATTCTTTTTTTTGTTTATGAACGCATGTTTGTTTGCACGTTGCTCCAAGTATACTGTACGATGCTACGATAAATGAACTAGCCAACAATGTAATACTTTGATAATTACACACATATTAAAACACTGCAGTGTTTTATGTACTGTATTTAGTATGCACAAATGTATTGCAACTTTAACCTGTGCTGATGCTGTTGTATTGGTGCATGGCTTCTTATGTTCTTCAAAAATCTCTTACTAGAAGCACTAGTTTACTGGATTGCAGAAATGTGATTCTATTGTGGGGGGTCTTTTTGATATATTTGTTGGTAAACACAGGAAAGAACTAAGTCTGTTTATTGTATTGTATTGAATTGGTCATTATTTAAAATACAATCATTTTTTGTTAAAGAAAAGCACAAGAACTTTTAAAAATGTAAAGATAATTCCGATTTTTAAAAAAAAACAAAGGTGGGTAATAAAAATGTATAACCATACTTTAATAATCACAGAGAGCATTCCTGTGTGTGTTTGTGTTCTCAATCATCTATTGATTACTATAATATATATATTTTTTATTTTGTGTATTTCTTATAATAGAAGCACAAACATTGACCTTTGAAGGTTCCTTCATAACTGTAAAACACTCAATGGAGATACTCATTAAATTAATTGACAAATATTTTGACATAAAGTCTTTCTGAATGTCTAAGAATATTTACAAATAACTCCTTTCTGGATGTCAATAATGTTCACAGATGTTATATAATTTAGTGAATGGACATTCTAACTAAAGGGGAATAAAATACAGTTTTGTATAGCCCCTTTCAACCATTTCTTGCTTATAGAATTTACATTTTTTGATATATCACTGAATGTATCTAAACATTATTAATCTTCTGCAAAACAAAGAATAGATAGTTACCAAAATCTATTTTAGTCGCTTAAGAGAAAAAGTAATTATTAGCAATAGGTTTAAATGTTAAAACACATTGTACAGTAAAAGCAGTAACATTTAACAAGTGTTTAACATGTGTTATACTAAGCACAAGAGGGCAGTGTTAAAGCCAGTTAGCTGTTCTCTTGCAGACAGCTAGCTTCCCACCTGAAACAACAGTAATAATAATAACTGTGCAATAGCAGTGCTTTGTGATTGACAACCTCTATGGAGCCAAGATAACCCCATTCCAACTGCAAAGTCAAGGACACAGAGATGCCCTGTCTTTGTGTCAAATCGCCTCCCTCGAAACAATGGTTCATATTACATGAAAATCTTGTGCAAATGAGGCATGATAGGAGTGAGTGACAATCTCATAAGACCGTACAGCAGGGTCTCCCTTTCATGTGAAAAAAAAAAAAAAGTTCATCCTTTCAAAACGTACTGGCAAATTCTTAATGAGAAAAAAGGTCTGCCCATTGCTCTATTCAAAATAAACAAATGCAAATGTTTAGCACACGTGCCAAAAATACTTTATGAAAAGGGTGCATCTTTTTCTGTTTCATTCATTCATTTATTTTATTATAGTGCAAACTTTGCTTCATAACATTTATAGGTGTCTATCTTGAGTTTAAAAGCATCTGAACGGTAAAATATTTTAAAATATGAGGCACAAATATATGGAAAGTTCAATTTATTTCTCTTGATAAAGTTCACAAAGAAATGTTTTCAAAGTTTGAGTTTGATAACAATCTGATATGCTTTTCATGCCGTTTACCAATTTCAAACTTCAGCCCCCTCTCTGGATATTGAAATAAAACATGTTGATGAAGAGACATGCTAATGATGCTTAAAGCAAAAATCTGGGGCACTAATCTCTAGATGAAATTATATATGAGCTTCATCATACTGAGAAATATCTTTTGAGACTGAAGTCTTTGCAGTTTCTGTTAAGCATCCAAACATGTCATCCTGTGATCACCAATATAAACACAGTAAATCAAGTAGATTCAGAGCTAGAAAAAAGAAGTGACTTTTCAGTGGTATGTTACTTTCAAAGTACTGCCTTAAATTTGCCCTGTGCTTCAAAGGGAGGGGATTACAGACTTTATCCAGTAATTAATATGCTTGAAACAAGAGTGACAGCACCTGAGGACTGGGCAACATGGCCAGTAGCCTGCTGTGGACTGAGTCTCTTCCCACAATGCAACTGGAAAAATCCCAACAACCAAACAATGCAGTCCTCCCTTGGCATTCAAAATACAGTATAATCCTTTACATGCTAAAAACTTCTGATTTTGTTTGCCTTCCAGTCCTTGTAATTTACCCATAAAAAATTATTAATGTCTTTTGGTCTTTGACCTGTCTTATCCACTTAGATCATTTCAATCTCACACCAACTGTTAAGCAAAGAGGCATGTAGTTAAAGGGGAAACAGTTCTTTTGTGTTCTTACACAGATCTGGTAACAGCCCTGACCCAACAGGGTCTAGGGTTCAGAAAATCAATGTTAGACAGACCAGATGTTTGACCAAGAAGTATGGCACAAACTGCAGTGGCAACAGAAAACAATCCCAAACTATATTTTATTATATCTGCACGTTGAGTTCAATAATAATACATAAAATCCAAAAAATAATTGCTATATGAGCTTAAATTGCTTCATATAAGTTATTATAAGTTTAGACCTTTTCCTTGCAGAAAAGTAGATGTGTATTATATGAATGTTTCTCAATTGAATACTGGTGATCACTGAATACTGGATCAAAAGGGAAAATGATATTTGTTAATAAATGCAGAACTGAGTTCACAAACTGTGTCATGGAGAAAATGAAACAGTATGTTTGTTGGCTGGGTTAACCCTATTGGAGTCATCCATTCATTTCAGAATGTTAACAGTTGTGTTTTTAGAATTTTCCACTCGCTTTGAAGAATACACCCCACTGGGTGTCCAAGCTTTAACTGCACTGAACGGTACATCTATGCATTGCTATTTTTATCTCCTGTGGGAGAATGCTCTTGTTGTTTTTTTTTCTTGGGACAATAGAAATAATGTTAGCTATTAAATTACTAAAATCCATTTGTAACCATAACTGTGTCAAGCAAGCAGGGAAACTAATAATAATGCCAAAAAACACAAAGAACTTAAATATGCACGTTATAATTATTAATTTTTGTAAAAACAAAATAGAATTAAATTTTGTCATAGTAGTAATATATATATATATATATATATATATATATATATATATATATATATATATATATATATATATATAAAGTTTAATAATTAATTATGGAAGTTACATTTCAGAGCTAATATTCTTTTTGTTATCTTTACTTCAAACCCCTCTGCATTTTTGCTTGTAGTATTATAGTAGGCATGGCACTAGTTAAATGCAAGAAATTATGGGAAGGGTTATCATTTGTATGTTTTTCCTTTTTTATTTATTTTTACAAAACCAATGTCTTGAAAACAATGTTTAGCAAAGTTTTACATTGCTGCCTACTACGGTTGATGCCAAATTTTTTACAAATAAAATATTTAAATATTTATACTTTCTTTTAAAATTATGTTTGATATATATATATATATATATATATATAATATATATATATAGATATATATATATATATATATATATAAATATAGTTCTATATAAATCATATTTAAATCAAAATATTATATAACAGCAGTTCCATTGTAATGTAATTGACTGTACCAAAAATGAATACATTAATTTTATTGTAGTGGTTAAATATACAACCCTGACAGACTTCTTCAAATAAGTAAAGTAGTTATTTTTTACTAACACTGAACATTATTTACAAGTTTGACCTATTAGTTATTGGAGTTACTTGTACATTTTCAGGCTGAGGGAAAACCACAGCATTTTATATATTTATAGTTACTATTTAAATACTATTTTAATTGTTTTAATCTGTATTAAAACAAACTAGATCTTAATATTAGTGGCAAGTTTTTCATGAACTGCAGGTCAATGTATGTAAAGAAAGTATTACAATGACTATCTCTTTCAGCCTGCCTGGTGTTTACCAACTATTGATTCACATGTTGAAATTTATGATGCATTTCACTCGACCCCCTGCTGTGGTCTTCATCAGGACTGTACTGACGGGTCACTAGGAGACAAGAAATCAAGGGCAGATGCCCACTGATAACTGCAGACGTGTCTTAGCTTCTGAATGACATACATAGCTTTTCTGACAATTAACAGACTGCAAACAAAATATTAAATGGCAAACTGTGCACATTCTGTTGTTTTAATATTGCGTTCTTTAACATATCATGGGAATTCAATCTTTTTACAATACGGTGAAGCCTGCTAATGAATTGATTAAAAACACCATCTGCTCCACCTTTTGCATAAGCAATAGCTCTTTTAATTAAACAAGCCTTGTTATTTTGTTCCAAAGTATGTTTTTAAACATTCAAGATATTTTCGAGTAATGTTTTATCCAGTAATTACATTCTGTTTTCAATATTGTAGAAAAAAAATAAGCAAACAAGTATTTTAGTATACATTCTTAAATGTGTTTAAATGAACACAAAATATGTTTGATTTTTTGTTGTTGTTGTTGTGAATAAAGAAAACCTGAAAGAGAAACAGTAAAAAACGAGTTCAGAAAGTCATCAAGATTGCACTAACTTGGTTTCTGGAAGAGGGGAATTCACATGTTAACTACCGTTACAAGACCCTAAGGGCAAAGATCTATCATGCCCTGACTGTTTCAAACGGTTAGTACTGGATTCAGCATCTATCACAATCAGACGTGTGGCGCATTCAACAATAGGGCAGAAAACAATCATTTTCAATTACGAAACCTGAGGGAGAATTGTAGACTTGATTTATGGAGCACGACTAATTATCGGGCAGCTTGCTTAACAAAAACTAAGCTCTGACTTATTTAGGAGCTTAAGTCGCCATTGCCTTTCATTACATTGATACTGACAGTAACAAAGCAGGTTTACATTTTCTATATCATGGAATGGTTAATGATAATAAAGGAGAAAATCATTCAAAAACCTTTTAACCTCATTAATTGGTCAGCATTAACAGTAAGGGTAAACAAAATATTCAGTATAATGGAACTCTACACTAGACCGCTTACAAACATATATTAATATACAAATAAAAAATATTACTGACAAAACCAGCTTAGTTTTAGTTTTTAATGCTAGGATTTGCTTTTATCTTAACACCTAGTTTCCAAATGGGAAAGACAACTAAAGTAACTTGATGTACAAGCTGTCTCAGATATCTTTAGGGTTTTAAACATTTATATGCTATGGAATATTCCTTCATTAAAGAATAGCCTTGTGGCTTGTCTGCCAGCATAAAACTGGGTATTTTCATTCAGAAAGCCTACGAATTTCATTGGCTGTGTGTTGAATGTGTGTTAGCAACAGAGGGCAGATTAGAAGGCATTACGTTCTGTTATCTAACTAGACCCAATGTAAAGCCCAGTAATCAGGGTTTAGTTGGGACTGCAAATCATCAAGATATTTCACATTTAACTTTTTTCGAAAAACAGAAGTTCAGTTATAATTTGAGCATTAGCATGACTGGGGAGCATAGAAAGAAGATACGAGCCCAGGCTCTTCTTGAGAACACTCTGGGTTTCCTATGTCTCATCGCAATGCTGTATGTTTTGTCTGTTTTTGAACTTTATATGATACCGCTAGATTAATTAATAGGTTTATTTAATTTCATTTTATACCGTCTGATAAAAACGAGTAAAAGGGAAATGTTCTGAAAATCTGAGTATTTGCACAGTCCTACTATCTACTGGATATATTTTTGTCAAGCTAATACTTTGCTTGGATTAGAGACAAAGCTGCAACTTTCTGCATACCAGGCATGGGACTACAAGAAGAACAAGAACAGAAGAGAATATTAGTTGGCAAGGACCACTGTATTCCTTTTATTAACAATGTACAGATTTGTGATGATTAACCATTTAAAATGGGGCTGCTCAAATACAAACCTTGAAGCTTTAGAAAATGACACTTTTAAGGAGATAGCAGACATGATGTCATGATAGCTTTTGACCATTTCACACAAAGTTTCCACTTGCTATTCAAATCTGAAATTGTTCAATGTTCAAAAGTACACTGGAAATAGCTGTTTTGCTGATTGTGTTGCCAGAGCTTGAAAGAAAGTTCAGTTGGTGGTTATATACAGTAATACAGATAAATATGAAAGAAAGATGAAAGGTATCCTATCCAAAATTTAAAGCTGATATATAATTATTATGCTAATACTACTTGGACAGTGTAAGTTTGAAACTCTTGGATTAAAATAAATAAGCTGCAATAAAAATTCATATTTTTGCATGTGATATGTAAAAAACACTCCAATAGAAAATGTTTAGCATCAAATCAACACTGCTAACACTCAACCCATACAGTCCTGCACATACTAAATGAAACAGGACACATTGATGACTATGGCCTTTGAACCTGTGGAATTTGCTTTACAATAAAATCTACCTGGCACGCCAAAAATAACTTTGTAAAAAATTAAAAACAAAAACCAATGACATGCACTTTGTATAAATAACTCTGCACTGTATATTTACCAACACAGGCTCTAAGATCAGCTCTGAAAATGCAATGTGTCTTAATGCTATTGTGGGATAAATGAAGCGCTTTCCTTTGGCCCATTCCTCCGAGCTCTTGAGCACAGTTTGTTTCCCTAAGAGAAGAAAGCAGAGTAGTAAACCATTTTTTTTTTGCAGAATGTCATTCTCCCACAACAGTTTATGAAAGAAACATATGTGACAGGAATCTCTAATGCTTCTTTCAAAGCAAAGCTTGACAGTAAAAGAGCTTGACTGAAAGTGGCAAATCAATCCCCTCCATTCCTTCTGCTCCATGCCATCTCATTTGTTATGTATCACATGCAAACTTTGAAGTATGCTAGGAGGCTGTAACAGTGATGTGGTGGCTCACTTCCAAAGTTCAGCTGAATAAACAGAGGGGCCATTTGCTGGGCAGGTTGGCATGCTTGGAAATGTTTATCTTTCAGTGGAAGCGCCCTGCAACAAAAGGGAACTGACTTGCCTAACTTGCAACCAGCAGCAGAAAGATAGCCAATGCTGGAGATGTTCTGAATGTTTTTTTGTGTGAAAATATCTGGAAAATCTGAACAGCATACAGACAGAACACTTTGAAGTTAAAAGAAGCCAGTGCCTTGGTCTTATTATTATTATTATTATTATTATTATTATTATTATTATTATTATTATTATTATTATTATTATTATTATTATTATTATAATATAATAATAATAATTTGTATTTAATATAGCGCCTTTCACATTACAAATTGCCACAAAGCACTTCACATGAATAAAAACATTGACACATATTAATAAGAGAATGCAAGAAAAGCAATAAGAACAGTAAAACAAGGAAAAGAGTAAAAGGAACCTAATGTTTTTATTCTTGTTTTAAAAGCAGTGACACTTGGTGCTTCCCTTACAGAGCTAGGCAGATCATTCCTTTTTTTTTTTTAATTTGTGGGACAGTAAGTAACCTGGCATTCTGTGATCTTAGTGGGCATCTAGGAATATACGGTATTAAAAGGTAATTTAAATACAATGTTGCAAGGCCATTTAATGCATTATAATTTAAAAGCAACACCTTCAAATCTATCCTGAATCGGACCAGAAGCCAGTGCAGAGATGCTAGTACAGGAGTAGCAGCATTTTGTATAAGCTGCAGTCGAGATATAACATGGCTATGAATACCACAGAATAAGGCATTGCAATAATCAATTCTAGAAGATACAAAAACATGTATCAATCTCTTAGTATCTGAGTAGGAAAAATGCTTCTCAATTTGGCAATATTTCTATTTCAACATTTTAGTAATATTCCTGATGTGTGTCTCAAAAGAAAGATTTGGGTCGAAGATCGCACCTAAATTTCTCATTTCGTCTGCAAGTTCGTAAGTCACCAAGCAGTACCTCAGATAAATTACTTTACTGCTTCTGAGATTCCAGAATCATCACCTCTGTTTCATCTGAGTTAAGCATTAAAAAGTTTTCAAACATCAATGTTTTTATGTTAGCAAGACAGGTGCTCAAAATGTTTACAGCCGAGGTGTCACCCTGTTTCACGGGTAACTATAGCTGCATATTTCAGTGTAACAATTAAAATGAACCCCAGCTACAAATGATATTGCCCAGAGGTAGCATATACAAAGAAACAGAGTTGAGCCCGGTGGGACCCCACCTGTAACCTGTGACAAAAAGAGATCTCCTCCTCGATTTTAACAAATTGCCACCGAGTCGAGAGATAGGATCGACCCCAAGACAGAACACAACCTGACAATCCTATCAGATTTGCAAGGCGATCAATTAAAACGCAGCACTTAAATATAATAGTATAAGGACTGAAGGTGTGCCCACGTCAGAGGATAACAACACATCATTAACCACTCTAAAGTGCTACCCCTGTGCAATAATAAAGCTGAAACCCAGGCTGAAATTTCTCATATATGTTATGAACTGAAAGAAATGTGTTAAGTTGCTCGGCAACTGCTTTTTCTACAACTAGACAGAAACGGAAGATTTGAAATAGGCCTGTAGTTAAGAACATTGTGATTTAAGGTAGATTTCTTGAGCAGTGGTTTTACTATTGCAGTCTTGAAAGTTAGGAACAGTACCTGATAAAAGGGATCTGTTAACAATATTTAATGCTGTGGTATTTATTTCTGAGAATACTTCTTTAGAAAGTGGAGTAGAGATAGAATCTAAAACCCATGTAGTGGCTTTCATCTTCTTAAATATATTAGCCAGATCCATTTGACTAATCAAAGAAAAATGCTCAAAAATTTGGTGTAGCATAGCTTGATGACACAAGTGAAATATACTTTTTAGCTAAAAAAAAAAGCAATTGTGCATACATTCACAAGAATGCCTAAAATAGAAATGTTAGCTGATTACTGATACCTTGTGAATATCAACCAGTTAGAATATTTGAAAATCATGGGCATTTTAATAGATTTATTTATTTAAAAAAAAAAAAAAAAAAAAAAAAAGACAGGCATGGTTTATCCTCTGAGAGTTTATTTGTTGCTTATGCAAATTGCAGTTTAGAAAAACACACATGTATCTGGTCCGCATGCACCACAACAGATACCTCCAAACATGATAGGCACAATATTTACATTTCCTTTCTAAATATTGAAAGGTTTTCACCCACAGTGAGCTGAATTAGAATTGGTAGATAATAAGAGATTCAAAGGTTAAGGGACAGGGGGAAAAGAAATGCAAATCCCGGCCTCAGGGCTTCATGTTAAAATACATTTCCATAAAGCAGTCAACGCTTCTTTTGCGTTGCCCAAGTACCACCTGCATGACAATTAACCTTACTACAACCTTGAGGTCTCTGATTAGTGATGGGCTATTGTTTACCTCCCGTTAGCACAGTCCCTGTTCTGCCCTCTTCTCACTCAAATAATCAAATCCGTCACTAAGGGCTTCAGCTCAGGGACCTACCTCCTTAGCAAGCAATGACCTGTAATGCTAGCAGAATGCTACCTGTAAGCATAATCACAACTGTACTTTTACTTACTAGATTGTGTGCTCAATTTTTTATCACTTTCTATTTTTATAAATTCTTTTAACTTTTATCCACTTAAAAGGCCAACGCATGGTTATAAGAAAAAAGAAATCTAGGTATTTTCATTAGACATATTTACAGACTTCACAAGACTGGAATGAAAGGGAAAGGGAAGACAATTTAATTCCTAAGCTTGTGTGTTATACTCCTAAAGTATTAGCATGAGATATTTGTGTTTTTCACAATATGGATTCCCGTCATGGCATGATTAGCCCAGTGAAATGAGAATAATTATTTGCTGACCCTTCTATCTCGTGAATGGAAACAGACGGGGGGGCTTTGAGGGAAGTGGTCTGTGGAGAATGAAGACGTGAGCACAGACAAGGCAGTAGCCTGGGAGAGAACAAAAAAGAAAAAAGAAACAGGAAACTTAAACACACAGCAAAGGTAAGAGCATTCCCACTGTGAATGTGCAACTGCTATTTAATACACTGTGATCTCCCATTAGGTCCTGATGGCTTCTCTTCTTGCTGGGATCCACAAGGGCCACTCGCTGGCCTGTGGGCCTGGGGCGTCTGATCCAGTGCTAAGGTGTGTAGGTTTGGGCAATGCTGGTGTGCAGGCTCAGTGAGTTTGCCAGCAGTACTGTAACCCCTCCAGGATAAGTTAGATAGCATCGGAACAAACACATGCTGCACCGAGGATGCCAGGAATCTGCCTGTACTCTGCACTGAGGAGATGAACAAGACTTTCAAACAGCTAGTATTTACTGGCCCAAGTTACTAGGATATCATAGCTGAAATCTCAGAGAGAGAGAGAGAGAGAGAGAGAGAGAGAGAGAGAGAGAGATGTGGCCTGTGCAAGTCAGAAAATACCCAGGGAATTGATACCAAGTGAATAAAGGTTTGTTCCAAAGTATTCTATAAATACTCGAGAGTTCTCTACTGGTGCCTAGAGCGGCATAAAAACACCATTAAAACCATTAAACTGAGGCTGCACTTTAAATAGCTGGTAGAAAATACCAATAAACAGGGAAGGGGGTGCCAAATAAAAGAATAATATTAAAAGGCAAAAAAAAAATCTAAACCTATAAGAAGTCTCTTTTCGTTGTATAAGCTACAGTAGATTCATGCATGTACTGTATGTTTGCTGTTCAAGGGAAATAAATGCCGTATTATCAAACAGGATAATTTACCTTATAAACTCTAAGCATAAAGATTTTGTAGCAGTAGTCGCAGCATGTTTAACATCATGTTTGATTTTTGATTTAAAAAAAAGGAAATAATTTGAATGCAGTAGTATGCTGCACTAATACCAAAAGGCTTTTTCTTTCAATCCTTATCGTCAGGCTACAGATACACATATGCAGAAAGATGAAGCATCTGGGTCTGGCAGCTAAAAAAAAAGGCTGAAAATAAATACAACATTAATACAGAAGACGTGTGTTAAGATCAGATTACAAGTGTACCATGGCAACAGCCAGTATGATGCAGAGAAAATGTAGTGTGCTAAGAGTTAAGGACATAGTAAGTAGACCGTGTGGGAGTGCACTTCTTGGCACGCTCACTAATGCCAGTTGATTCCACTTACAGTAGAAATACTATCAGGTTCAGAGTATTACAAGTAGATAGAAGAAAACTGAGCTTGTTGTCTGTTTTGCTGTTGCCTTGCTTGTTTGATAATGCAATACATGCATGTGGATTTTTATTAGATGATAGATTAAACTTTGTGCCCATTGAGGAAATAAGACTAAGTAGCTATAAACATTGAGAATAAAGAGGTATTATTTAGACTTTCTTCTTCAAAAGGGAATCACATTATCACTGTGTTTGCAAATCAATGTACACTTAATCAATAACAACAAGGGCAGTTTGCTGGAGTTTGTTAATATGAGAGCCCCACACTCATTAGGGCTTAGTTTATACCCACTCAGTACAGTTTGGATAAACAGATGTCACATAGGCTTCCCGTTACAGCAATGAAAGACAGGCCACTTAATTCATGATTCCATTAACATTTGCAGAACAGCGCTTTTTTTATGAATATCCAGGAGCTTGAACAGGAAAGCCCAAAACACTTGTTAAGTAACAGCTATAATTAAAATGACTGGTATCACTAGTATACAAACATTGATTCCAATTATATCCACTTGGCAGAATATTATCTCCTTATGCATTTGCTTCATTATACAACTTTTGAGGATAACCCAGAATAATGATTTACTTATCTTACTCCTTTACAAAAAGACAAGGACAAATATAATACAGGTCAATCCTATTTAAATAAGTTTTATTTGTGTAAACTGTGGATATTTTTAGTTTTTCTATAAAGTTAAAGAGTTTCTCTACAAAAGTCACTCATGTCACAAACAGAAATCTGAAAGTGTTACAAGAAGTCCCAGTAGCTCAAATACTATATAATGAATGTGGCTTTTGCGTTGCTATCTGACATTGAAGTTGTTCGAAGCTATTTTTAAGCATTTACCAACAATGTTATTTAAATTTCCTATATAAACCACAATATTTGGTTTAAGGATATTGAATACTTCTGGAACACCAGATGTATTATAAAACAGGAAGTACTTAAACAGTTTCCTTTCCCCTCCCCCTCAACCAATCTGACTCTTTGATAGTCATGTGTTAGGGATAGCCATGGGGTTTCTGGCCTAGCATGGTTGTTCCTACTCACAAAAGATTTAACTCTTAAGTAACCACAATGTGGGGTGTAATTCAAACATTTGTAGAGAGAACATATGTGTGTTTAAGGCAGTCCACCTACATACCCATAAAACACTCTTGTAATTAAAACTATCGTGTTTGGGAAATCAGAGCCTTAATTTACAAAGAAATCACTGTCTTTAAACTGCCTTTTTCAAAGACCTTTCTTTGATTAACAAGCAGTGCTTTAATCCCACAGGCAAATCATAGGCTAACTTCATATATATATGCAAAATTATTTGATTAAAAGATCAAGTTAAAATTAGGCAGTACAAGAGTTTATTATAAAAGGGAATGCAAGCGAGACAAGGTTGCCATGCACTATGAAGCACAGGCTCTAGTAAACTAGCGGGTAATCCCTCTCCTGCAGTGGTTTCCCCAGAGGTCTAGTACAGTGCCAAAGCCTCTTATCCATATTGAGACAAAGCCTACTTCAGCTCTCCCTCCCTCTGCACCTTTCTGTTAACTTCCAATAGCACAGCTTCTGTTATTTGTAGTCTCTTCTTTAAGTCATAAACAAAGCTTTTGAACAAAGATTTTAGTTCTAAATGCAAATGATAGCTTACTTTATGTTACATCAACTGTTCTTCCTCTATTCGGACTGGTTTCCTGTAACACCTGCCCATCACCTGTCTGCTTTTAATTTTACCATGGTTTTTAGCTTATGGTTCTGTTCTGTGAATGCTGCAAAACTAGGTTTTTCATACTTTTAAATAATAAAAACACACACATGCACACACAGACACACACATATAGTATTGTGGAAATGTATTAGAAATACAGTATGTGTAATGTATATCCTTTATATACCTACATGCATAAAAAACATTTAAACACACTCACTGTATATATACAGTATATAATGTTTTTTTTTTTTTTTTTTTTTTTTTTTTTTGTTTTAAACACAAAGCTTTAAAAGAACAGAATTTGCAGGCTCACTCCAATTGATACACTTTGAGACAATTGGACTACAATCTCAAAGTTAATTACTCCAAATCGTTATTAGCGCAAGGAAAAGACAGTATAATTAGATGATCAACCAGAAAGAAACCACACATTTAATGTAGCAGTCTTTAATTGTTTCTTATTCTCTTTAAAATCATAAATCGGTGATTTTTCCTTTCCGTGCTAATGATGGTTTGGAATAAACATCTTTGACAATCCAACCCAATGACTCCTATTCATAAAGTTTTATTACTTAAATTATGTTAAGGAATTAAGTTTAAAATTCACTAAACTTAGACATGTCCAGCATTCCCTAGTATTTTATTCCTATAAAAAACAGACATTGGAAAACCTATTCTTTTAAATAGCCCAGGAGTTAAAGCTTTCTCAATAGGGCCCTGTATTACATGACCACAGTTTGGGTATCACTTCAAATCTACGTCCCCTGACCTAGTCTTTAAAAAAAAGGTATGCTACTTTTCATCATTGAAGAAGAGCAATTTCACCAGTTTATATATTCTTGTTTTCAGGGTATTTTGCATATCTCACTTTTATTCAGCTGGTAGGCTGATTAAACATAAATGACTTAATAAGTATGTATTTCTGGTTACTGATGTTGGTTACGAATACCGGTTGGCTCATAAGGATGAGTGGGGCCGATCCTCTATCAATATGATCTGTGTCTGTGACAGCTTAATGGTTTTAGAATAATAAATTGCAATGAGATGCCCGGCTTGATCTCCATTATTATGGGCAGATTAAAATGCTGCTAATCTGTGAAGTGTTTTTTCTTCTGATAATTAGCACAAAATCCTTTGTCTGCAATGAATGTATAAAATATGAAATGTCTTCCCCTGGGTTTATGTTGTATCACCATTCACTCTAATGATTCCACTCCTCCATTCATTTGTGACATTGCATTTCTAGTCAACAAAATGTAAATCATCCTTTAAAATCGATCTTGTGGGTGACTCATTTTCCTATTCTTATGCAAGATTCAATATAAGACATCAAATTGCCAAATAATTAATTAATAACGAAAACACCAGTAAAACGAACCCATATTTTGAAACTGTTTCCTGCATATTTTAGCAAAACAATATTACATTTTAGTAATATTAAAAATACATTTAACAAAGATGAACAGACCATATATCACAGTCCAGCCCAGAGCATTGCACTGCATGGTAATTTTATTATCACATGGGCTTAAAAATAACAAACCGAAAAAAAAGAAGCACTTGTGGCACAGCAAGATTTGCAGTCCCTTGCCCTCACTGCTATTTCCCACAGCGCATTTCCATCGATCTCCCTGCATTTCTACCAATCAAACTCCCCACTTGTCAACACTCTTCCAGCCTGTTGCAATGACCAATCCTAACCCACTCACTCCATAGTGACAAACCCAAAGCAACCAGAATGCAGTGGAACGTAATTTAGTAGGCCTCTATCCAACCAAAACATTCTGACCTTTATAACGTAACAAGGATCTACTCGATGGATCTAAGCACTGGTGGATTTAAACACCGCCATTGTTTGATTTATTTTTCTCTTCAAAGTTAAATGGCAGATTTAAACCGAATTGAAAAAATTTAACAGTGACAATATTTAAATCACAGCCACTGTTTAAATCTATGTAACAGAGGTGTTTGGATAGTTTGGAAAGTAAAAATATAGATAGTGCTCAGTTCATAATTTTAAAATGTTAATAGTTTCCGATTGCGTTTCTTATTGCGTTTTTTTTTTTTTTTAATAGGCTATAGATCATTTATAATCTTTACCTTGAAGTATGTATCTTTCAAGATGGCATACATGGCCTCACAGGTTTCTAGTATTATCTTTCCAATGGTGGTTTCACCAAGAAAAACTAATAGGACAAGCTCCTATAGGGTTCCCCTAATAAAATATAAATAATTTGCATTCAATTTCTGTCATGATTATCAGGGGTTAAATGACCATGTCGAAAGAGGTGGAAGTCTGTTTTGCAAGGGGGTGTTAAAACCTCCAGACCAGTGGTACCCAACTCTGGTCCTGGAGCACTCATGTCTGCTGTTTTTTGTTCCAGCTGAGCTCTTACTTAATTGAACCCTTAATCTTTAACTAATACGCTTAATTTGACCTTTTAAATTGTTTAAAAGTTAATAAAAAATGATAGAGGGCAGGGTTAATTAAATTAATACACACAGTAATCATCAGGATTCAGTTGTGGTCAGTCTTATTCAGTCTTGGCAATGCGCGACACCCAATCGGGAAAAAAAACTCAGTTGTGACGACTGACCAAAACTGAGCACAACTGATCATGGATTTTCAGAGATGAGTCTGGTCAGCTTGAGTCAGGCTGTGTGCGGCAGGCTTAAGTTGCAAGAGCCAATCGGCTTGCACAGAATTGTTTTCATGCTGTCTGCAGCTGATGTTCAGCGTCATTTTCTGTGCAGGGGAGAACAGAGCACGTTGAACCATAATGTACTTTGATCTTTTTTATATTACATTTATATCAGGCACATATGGTTACATTGTAGTGTCTAAGTGTATTGTACTACGACAGTGCAATTATGTGTAAGTATACATGCATTTACTAAGTAGTACAATCTAAATACACTGTAATTAGAGACACAATGTAAAGTGTTACCACACATGTAATTCAGCATTTACCACAACTCCATCCAGGGAATTCAGTTTTGGCTCTATAAAACTCCCTTGCTAAGATGATTAATAATTTGGAAAAATAGCATAGCAGAAGAGGAAAAATAAAAATAGCAAGAACAGGGGAAATTTAAATTTACTGGAATAAAGACAACACTACTGATGACAAAGAAAATGGAAACTATGTGCACCATAACTAAAACTCAATTTGGAACATGCAAAGGGACAGTGTTAAGATAAAGGGGTGATTTATATTTAAACCAATGCATGAATACTGTACCGACTCATTCACTTCAGTTCTTTCTACTTCAAAGATTTTCACTTTATCCCTTCTTGAATAATATTTAAATGCATCTTCCTTGATCCAATAGTCTTTAATGCTCTCTCCTGTATGGTCATTATAATGGCTACAGCTGAGCTTTACCAATTTCTCAGTAACTGCATAAATCCTCATGCCTGAAGATGAACCATCTCACAAAAATAGGTATATACAGTACAATGGCCCACTGATCTTGACATTTCTGAAAGAGCTAATATCAGTCTGATCCTCAAGAATGAAGTGAATCAGGGACAAGATTACACGATTCTCTTGTTAGAATTTACCAACGTCCACCTTCTTTTAGTGGTCCTTCTAAACCCCATGTTTTACTTAAGATATATACACCAGGGCTTAAAGGAAACTTAAGATTAGTGAACACTTTTAACAAAAAGTCTTTCATATTAAACAGGGTGTTTGTCCATTTCTATTGCGCACTTTTAGCATTATTGTGTACTTCCCAGATTCAGCCAATTATATTTTTAGACATTACGTGCTTTAACGGATCCCTCTCATTTTAACCTGCCCTCATCTCTACACTCTGTCATCTAGCAGGCTCTAGTGACTAAGGGCTCTCCTTAAAACAAGGTTTAGGGATTTTTTTTGTCCTGTTTTTTGTCTGAGACTTTTTGTAAAGGAAATGTTTCTGTTTTTACAATAAATCAGTCAATCAACACAAATATCATAATGATATATTGACAATGGGCTTTGTAAGTATGCACCAGCCCCTATCTAGCAGGTTTTAGAGCAGGTGCTCCATATCTTGGCAGGCACGTACTGGCAGACTTGCAGTGCAACTTGAGCTTCCTACGCTGGCATGAAAGCTTGCTCAGTACCGTTCCCCTGCTTTGCAGTGGCGATTTATCAGTATTGGTGAAATTACATAAATATGCCCAGTGAAATGGCCCAGTTTTACACATTTATAGTTGAATTGTATTTCTTTGTATGAATAATTATGTGCCTTTCATTTCAAACATATAAAAACACACATTTATCATTTTTCTTTTGTTTGGTAATGTAGACCATAGATTTTATTCCTAAAACCAGATGCCACAATTTGTATGCCTAGGGAAATATAGATGTTTTCTGCATAGTAGGCTGGGTTAGGGTTAGGGTTAGAGTGGTTAAAGAAAAGGGCTTGTAATCAAGAGGTCCCTGCTTCAAATCTTGGCTCAGCCACTGTGTGACCCTAAGCAAGTCACTTAACCTCCTTGTGTTCGGTCTTTCGGGTGAGACATTGTAAGTGACTGCAGCTGATGCATAGTTCACACACTCTGGTCTTTGTCAGTTGCCTTGGATAAAGGCATCTGCTAAATAAACAAATAATAATATGGTTACAATAAATTTACATTTCCCCTCACATTTCTCCATTTTTGTATAGCTACCCCACCTAATAATTTATGGTTCCTAGTAAATTTGAATTTACTTCTCAAGTAACATCTGCACTGCAGAAGGAAGTCCATTATTGCATGTTGTGTGTGCAGATAAATGCCATTTATTTACCTGCTCCATATGCTTCTTCAAGTTTATTGCTGTGTATCATGCATGGTAGAAGTCTGGCAAAGTGTAGTAAACCCTAGTGAAAACTTTGTAAAACATAGACATGTATGGTAAAGCATGATAAAAAAATGATATGTAAACATATTTATAAGCAAATTTACCATGGGTTTCTTTGGTATGGTTAAGAATGTTTGTATCTGGCCTTTTTCAAGTTTGATACCAGCTGAACAGCTATGTAAAACACTGGTATCGATGTAATGATTTGAATCCGCAGACATTTCCTTTGCACAAGGATTTCTTGGTATTCATGTAACCTACACATTTAATGAAACAACCCACAGCACCACAAAATGAACCAATACACCGTATACTTTCACATACTTCGCACATATACAAGAAGGACAACGGACTGAGTAAAGGAACACTTTGTTGTCCTGGAAAATGGGACTTAAGACATGTATAATGTTCTTTACATTTAAAATAATGACCACAATGTTTAATGAAAGTTCCATTCCAGTATATACAGCTTATATAATAACTGTTCTCTATTCAATTGTTGTACATGTTTCATAAACTAAAGAACATACAGAGTGTGTTCGCAAATGTGTCTTTTGAGAATTACTTAAAACCAATCTGTGCAAATAGAGCCTTTACATTTATATATATATATTTTAGGACAATTCATATTCAGGCACCAGCTCAAAAGCATAGAAAACCTACATCCGATGTGGAAGGATCTTATAAAATATGATACCAGGTGAGTTGTTGTTTAGCTACTGGTTGCCAGCTCAGATTCAGCTAATTTGCGGTTCAAGTAGCTAAAGAAAATCCCAGCACAGCAGCATGACAATTATATCCAGGTGCAAAAATTTAATTCAACAAATTCTAGGCGGATCCTTCCATTCTGCTCTGTGGGCCTCATTCTCATCTGTGACCATAGGAACAGATGCCCTTGAAAAAAATCACTATAAAACACGTGACGAAAGACCTTGACGAAAGTTGAAGCTCTTCCAGAACTTGAAAGTCACAAACCATGTTCTGTCTGTTATGATAATTCAAATGGCATTAACTACCCATGCAAGCGCTTCTGTGAATATTCCTTGGAAATTGATAATGATGATGAGTGTAAATCCAAGCCAATTTTAAAAGAAAATAGAAGGGTACAAGATATTTCTCCAAATGATTTTGTTATTGTTGGTAATTATAATTATTACTGTTATTAATATATAAACCACTAAATGTTTTTTTCTACTTTTTTGCTGTTTATTTTTCCTAACCTATTATCAGGTAAATTGCAATAGTTATGACAATAGTTTTCCCATGAAACTGCATGTGTACATACAGTGTTACTACAGAAGACACTATTTTTAATTCTGTAATTAAACTTATTGTTGCATTGCAACTACACAACCATATATGCAATTACTGTATTACTACAGAGTAATTAAGGAGTAGTTTGAGACCTTTAATGAAAGGTTTTACTGTGCTTTTCAAAAGCCAATAAAAGGATAGCAGCATCAGAATTAAAATGTAATCTCTGGGTAACTTTTATAGCATTATGATAATTGTATTCCTGTCACAAATAATGACTTTTCTTTAACAATTGCTTTATATCTGCAATGGTTTTATCCAGTACATTGCACAATACAACAGCCATTCAAGTGATCAAATAATGACACTCTAATAAAAGATATTTTACAGTAGTTAGAAGCAATCTCTTCTACGAAACATTGATTAAGATGTGTTGGCTGGATCCTTGAGCCCAGATTACATCTCTATTGCAAAGTTAATGTGTGCTTCTGTAAGGTCAGCTGGCATGGTGTATAATTGATGCAAACCACACTGGTAAACATGGCATACTTATCTATAATTGTTAAAATATTTTCAGATGTGCATAAATTAGTTGAGCATAATTAGCATTTACAGTTAATTATCAGTTTGGCAAGGCTTTAAGGTGTCATGTATTATTAAAAACATACTCCTGCTGCCAATCTCTAGAAAAGACAGTGGCAGTGGCATAAAACAAATTTATGTCCGTGGATAGCTCGCACTGATGAGTCCTGCAAAGATGATAATGTTTATAACTTAAATGATAATGTTTATAACTTTTGGAGGCCACCATGAAAGGACCCTCTCCTCTGCTTCCCAGCTATTCTTAAAATCAAGCTCCTGACATGTTCATTTCTCAAAAGGTGTTGGCATTTTCAGAATCTATGAGTTTGGTTCCAAAATTTCTCCACAATTGGATGAAAGGTTTGCAAGAAATAACTACAAGTGTAGGTATGACATACTGCACAGATGCACAGATTTAATATTTAACAGGTCCCAAATCTCATCAACATGAAGCCTGTTTTGAGACATGGCTGTTCCTATTGGGACAGGAGAGGGTGTAACAATCCCGATGGACACTGCCTTCTATCTTACTCCTGGTAAGTAACAATCCACAGTATAGGCAACCAAACCAGCCAACACCAGTTATTGTAGTTCACCATTCCCCGAAGGAGAGGCACTGCTCTCCAACAAAGAGGAGGCATCATTGATGTGCATGATCAAGCTCCAGACAGCTGAAGAGTATCTAGATGAGTCCCAGATTTAACTACTGGTACTACTACAGTCAATACCTTATGATACAGTTCCCGTTACTGAAATGTGCTGCATAAATAAATAATAATACATAAAAAGTTCCACATGCTTTTCCAGTGCGTTGCCTGTGCTTTAGAACGTGTCTCTGCTGTATGGTTTAACATACCTGCCTTTGGATGTATTTCCTTTTTTTGCTTTTACAGAGGAAATGACTCCTTAATAATACTGTGGCAGCGATGCATTAAAAAATGAGTTTTAATTGAAATCCCTTCACTTTTGAACACTTATCTCTCTATAACAGTTTTGAAAATGCTGCTTTTTATGTGATGTTACATGCTTTTCATATGATGCAAGAATGTTTAGATTTGCCAGTACAACATTTTGAGTACGGTTGCACTGGCAATATGCAAAATTGCTAAAAAGTCTGGTCTAGAATTCAAAGTGGCAGCACTGTTTCACTAACCTTTATCTTAACTTGGCAAAAGTAATCAACATGACTGTAGATAAAGGAATAAATACAATAAGAACTAAAACAAGTCCATTCTTTGCAAGATGCTTGGATGGAGATGCCTGTAAATGCATTTGCCATGGCTAGGGTAGCCAGTCTGGAAGATTTGAGTCAGTGCTTGATTCCAGATGGGTTAAAAGCAAGAAGCAACCTGCGAAGATTAATTAAACAGCCTGCTTTGCAGTGCTCAGGCCATCCAGGATGGATCATTAATTTCTGGGCTTGTTGCTATTCCTTCTGATTTTTTGGAAAATAAATAAATAGTTGTTGAATACTAGTACCAACTTGTATGTTTCTAGGGTCAGCATGCAGCTTATTGAGAAAATAAATCTATGGGTAATCAATAAGTATGTATTATTATTATTATTATTACTCAACAACAATAGTTACACCTTTTCAATTTTAAGAATTTGCTTAGATTTTTTGGGGGTCAAACAAGTCTCCAGAAGTTTTGTTGGAGTAAATACCAGGTGCTATTAATATTGTAATCACATCTTTTATCGACTGGCAAGCATTATAGGAGATCAGCTTTAGCTGGACACAGCTGCTTTGCTTTATCGCTGCTCACATTGTATTTTAAATGAATAAATTTAATCTGGACAAAAAGTATATGGAAATTGCATCTCAATATGCATTTATAGCTGTTAAATGTATAAAAATGTGGATAATGAAATCTGGTGAGCGTGCATAATTTGATTCATTCACCAACAACAACAGGGTACCTTCGTGCTTACTGTGGGCTGTACACTAGGCATTATTTAATTTAAGGACCTCCTCTGTTACATAATGGCTGTTCTTTTTAAAAAACAACAAAGTACAGACGTTTTACATTATGGCATAACTGACAAAGATTAATGACTCGCAACCACGGGCTCATATGTCTATGAGCAAAGTTTTCTTTCATCTGTGTAAGTCAATACGTTTTGTAGGAACGAAATGGATATAAAATAAAATAAATGATATAAGTCAATGTGAAAAACACCACAAAATATGTTACTGATTCTCAGTGACAATAATTATTTTTGAATGCTGGTGCTGTGTTGGATGCCTTTTAAAGATGCAGGGCTGTAATAGTGGAGATGGTGGCTCGGAGTGGAATGAAACAGACTTGTTATAAGTTTTGAGGAAATCCAGCCTGGGTTGCAAGGTGTGTCCTTGTGTGTTACCGTCCCTGAAAAATGAGGGAACAGGGCATAAGCATGGGGTTAAAATGACATGTATGTGTGTTGCATTATTAGAGTATGCTTTGTAATAATCATCATATATCAGGGCTTCTAAATTATATAGGCTACACTATGTACATGAAACATTGAAATCCACCTCTATTTAACATTCAGACGGGAAACATTATATTTGGATGCTTGTATTTTGGAAAGAAAACTGTGAAACTATAAATGTATCTACTCCAAACATAGCTACACTTTAATTAGTTTCTATTTGAAAAGTCACATTTTAGGTGTGAATGCCAGTTGTCAATCTGGTAATTGCACAATTTTTGGCAGTTTGTGACACACACTTTTGTTTAGTGCTGCACATCATTTGGTAGGCTTGTATTTTCCCAGGGCAAAAACATTGCTGTAATGCTCCCTGTAATGCTGAAAAATGTTGAAGGATATGTAAAAAAACAGAAAGCTGATCTGTGAAGTGAAGTTAAATATCATATCAATGCCATCTTGTAATTTAAACCTCTCATTTGATGTTCAGCAATTAATTAACCAAATCACAGAAAAATATTTGACAAATAATCGTAGATCAAATCTAACAAAATATAACCATATTGTTTACTGACGAGAAACATTTTTTAAATTTCTTACAGATGTCCATAGTAACCACTTGTCCAAGTTTATTATAGTTTCTATGAAAATACTAATATGTTCAATCTTAATAAGATTAACTGTGCTCTTGATGCATTTGTTTTTTAATAGATTATAATACTCCAGTATTCTGGAAAAGAAATCCTTGCACAGTGTATGTGGTGGGAGGAATTGACTTGGTCTTGTAGCCATGTAAACCAGATATGCAATGTTTATGAGGTGAAAACCCACATAGCAAAAAATAAATGACAGACCTACATACAGGGTAAAAATGATTCTTGCTTCAACTGTAAAAAAAAAAAGGTACCAGGTTTTATAATTAAGGAAGAGGGATAACATTTTTTCCATACCTAATATGCTGACCTCGCTTTACAGTAATTACTACATAAGCTTCATGTTCTCATCTGCTTGTGGATCTGGGTTTCGTGCCGTATTGCTGGTGTCAGTAACTGCATGCCAACCTTTTGCCTAGTAATGTTATAACATAATCTTAAACAATGCAAATGACAGGAAGATGAATCTGGTGAACAGGATCGACGACACTGTTGTGAAGAATGATTGGTTTTTTTGTCGCATCGTTACAGGACACTTGTCATTCAATTCATGGAACAGGAAAGTGTTTTATTTTTTATTTTTTATTGTACATGTTATGTATTTGCAGCATGCATATACATAATCCCTGCCTATACAATTATTATTGTCTTTAAAAAGAGGAGCTCATTTTGGACAAGTCTATTTTCCAAGGATGGGTCAGCTGAAAAAAACATGTGTACAGGAACATTGTACAGTAATCCTTTTTGTTTGTGTATTTCAGTTATATCATAACATGACATATTATATATTTTTAACAACGTGTCACTGAGTACATTCATCTACATGTAGATCACAAAATGTGGAAAGCACCAACATTTTTACTTTGGAAATGATAATATTGCTAGTGTAAATAAGCAGTAAGAAAATGTATCTAGTAACTGTTTCATAATATGTTAATAAATTATTTTTACTTAATTACAATGCCTCAATAGATTAGTTGACATACCCTAAACAGATGTATCTTTTTTTAAAGTAAATGCTGCATGGGTAGCTGGCTGAAACTGCATTGGTCTGGACTGAGTTCCACTCTTAAGATCTCATGCCAGTTATGAACCCAGTTTATGATACTTTTTGGATGTTATTTAAGGCATTCACTTTTGGCTCATGCTCCTGGCAGTCACAAAAGAGGAGACACAAAACAGTCTTGCTGATTATCTAAATTTTTATTTATGCAATATGTATACTTTGCTTATTCCCTGACATTAATATGTATTGCACTTTTCTCACGCTATGATAGGAGGGTAGTGACACCACACAGCTGTTAACAGGGAAGAATGATCTTATTTCATGTTTATAGCTCTACTGTGAACGAAGATAAACACCTTATTTTTTTATTTGTTTATTATTAAGCTCTGTTGTCTCATTCAGCTTGCCATAAATGTTTTCAGAGATATTGAAAAGGTTACATGAGAATACCAGCGGGTGGAGAATTGGGTTGGGTCTGACCCAGATGAACCAAGCCACTCAGTTGTGATTCAAGCATCACAGACCACATAATAAGACAGAGCATGCTTGTTACAATGGCCCATCTTTCTTTCAACTTTTCACAGAATATTACCAATTGGTTCCGGTAAGGACTTGATGCCTATAAGAAACCATAAACCATAAGGAACATTTATGGTTCTGGGTAATTAATAAACTTTAAGGTATGCATGATTTAAATAAGGAGATGTGTTTATCTTAACAACTGTGGCTATATAACATAAATACAAACTGTAATGATTTGGCATCTCAGCCCATTAAACCAAATGGAAAGGTAAGTGCTGGACACGAACCTCAAATCATACAAACGTCTTAACATTCAACAAAAAAGAGCAAGCGCTGCAGTCGAGGAGTAAGTAAATATCTTATGCCTATGTCAGCATTCTGTCCTCATCAGCCACTAGGAGATTCATTATAAAATGTATGTATTTTCATTGGAAAAATCCAAAAATATGAATAAAACATCTCAAGAAATTGGATGGACAAGCCAATAATGAAATAAAGTATTTTATCTATTAACTTTCATCCTGCTGCTATCAAGCTTTCTTGATTGGACCTAATTGTTACTGATAAAACTTTAGTTTTTTTTTTTTTTTATTATAAACATGTTGTTGCATCTATAAATGTGTTATGCATGTGTTATAAACAATATTAAACAGTTATAATGATAACAGGCATCAATACTTTGTTACAAGAACATGTATCTAAGAAGCATTCTCATTTATAAGAGATTTTACAATTATTTTATAATATGACATGAAGCATTATATTAGCAATATATTGTTAAAATGAAGATTGATGGGTGTTGACTGTTAACTACATATATCTATAAGAATTGAATGCATACAGAACTGTTTCTTAGTCCTTCAAATTAGACAAATAAAAATCTTTAAATACATCTAAAGAGGTAGGACATTTTGTTTTGTACTTTGTGTATTTGAGCTTCCAGTTATAGACCTCATTGAATTACATTTTTTGTCACCCTGTCAGTGGGTCCATGAAATCATGACACTCCGTCAAGAGTATGTTCTTGGTAAAGAGTCTATTAACAGTTCCAGAAGAGGAACTATAGCTGTGAGGGATGAATGTTTAAATAATCAGAATGGACATGTGCCAACTGTTGCTCTTCTTTTGCCCTTCAAATGTGAAAGCCAGTGTCAGAGGAGGACACTGTTTACGTTTATTTTATTTTGCAGGCTTGTACTCTGTTTGACTGCCATGAAAGCATACAACCTGGAGATATAACCATCACATATTAGCAAAATTATATCAGTGATAACCCTTCTTGTGTCAGCCTTTCCAACCTTGGCCTAAGCAATCGACAGCTGTGCATGCAGAGCAAGCTCAAAGGTTCGCTGCCAGGTCCCTAGAGCACAAACTAGTCAGTAAAATCCTCTATGACTTGGCACAAGTAACATGCTTCAAAGTCTTTGCTTATAAATCCTTGGAATTAAACTACCAGACAGGATAGTATCTATCTCACCTGGTGAGAATACCTACAGTAACTTGAATGAATCTAAGACTATGATATCCTTGTCTTCAATAATGCACACAATGAAGAAGTATATTTTTAGATGTGTTTTAGAATGCATTCCTATATCACTAATGAATAGTTGAAATCTAAATGATGACAGTGCCACAGTCCTTATGGTGGTGCCATACATTTTGATTTTATTCAGGCCAGTATAACTGAACTAACATTTAACATGTTCTTAGATGGAACATATGTACTCATATGTAAACACATTAATATTTAACGTGGCCTTCATTTGTCATTTAAACACTTTTTGCATAATATTTGAATACAGAAAGTGTATAGTAGAAGATTTGGGATTTATATTGTAGCTTGGAAATTGTATTTATATAAATCATAAAAAAATGTTTACTGTATGGAACACTATTTTCAGAATGGCACACTGCACTGATTAAGACAAAAATTGTCACCCAATTGTGCCTAATGACTGGGTGCAAATGTGGTGCAAAATTACATTTATGTCAAATATAATTTTGCACAGCTTATTGTCTCTGTGTACAGTGTTATGACATTACAGGAGGTAAGTTAGTGTTGTATTTCCTACCTGTTTCATATCCAAATCATGTATGAGCTCTATGGTTCTTTATTGTTTCTGCTTAGATCAGTAGTCATGCCAGCTAGCTACTTAAGAGAAGGTGAAGTGGGGAAGTATATGCATTTTGCCCTGTGCATGAAAGACTGTTGTTGATGCACTGAAGTGCATCTGTGCGACACTGATCTCTTTTTTTCTGGAATACTTGGTAGGCACTGCAAAATAATGATTTTAGCAGAAACAACAATGGATAATGCAGGACATATGTTATAGAATATTAAACAGGTAAACAATGTAATACTTGTATTTTGAACTCACAATGACGTAAAACCCTTTTCTGCGTTCCAGTACCTGATGGTTTGTGTAATTTAAAGGTAACACAGTAGGATTAAGGCTTGTGATGAGAAATCGGACTAATTTTTTGCTGGCTGATGGACAGCTGTTAACTGGTCAATATCAATCAATTTACTACTAACACTCAATTTTGATCATACAGCTTGAGAAAACAAATGAGATTTTCTTCCACAATATTGTCCTTGTACTGTTTTATAAAATGAAAATATTCAATGGTATTTGATTTTATTTTCTTCAAAACAAACCTTGCTAATCCAGCAATGGAAAACAGGTGTAATCCAAAATATTGTTTTGATTAAAGCAATATTTCTAAGAAAAAACCTAATCAAATATTTTTTATATACAATGTACCTGCAGCAGGGCAGAGGCTGGACATGAAGCGGTGACCCCTGCACACTGCAAACAAGCATCTTAACCACTGTGCAAAAGAGACGGGTTCATCTGCATTCAAGGTTGTAGAGTTTTAAATTTAATCTCAACCACAGGAGACATAATCTGTGTCAGCAGTGTATTACACAACACTGCCTCTTACATGCCTCATTAGAAGTGTTATTTTTCACATTTTTTCCAGAAGCAGGATGTTGAATCTTGCAAGTAAATACTCTGAACTCTCATAGTTGGCATGTGAGAGTTCCATTTAGGTGGGTTTGTGCTTTTCACTTGTGCATATGTGCTGCTCAATATTTGTTTCCCCTGAATAAAATCAGTTAAATAAGAACTTTTCATAGTTAAAAAAAAAGACAACAAGATGGAGAAGTGTAATTCATGTAAGCACATTGTGCATTTCCAGCCCTGGGTATTGTGAACACTAGTCACCACAGCACTGAAAAAGTGGGAGTCGCAACTGGTGCTCCAGTTTGGTTGATGTGCTTCAGTGATTGAAAATGACTGACTGGTTGTTTATGAAATTTATGATTAAAGTAAATGGTTCCTGTCACACCAGCAGGTGCATGTAAGCTGCTGGGTTTTCTTTGCACAAATCAGCTCTGCTTGTAAATTAGTTAGTTGATTTTGTGGTTATGACTTTTAGAAGCAATCCTTTTGACTCAGTAAAGATGTTAGTACCAGGAAAAAAAAAAAAACCTGGTGACCATGCTTGTGGTTTTAGTTGAACATGTCTTCATGTTGCAAAAGTGTTTCGTAATAATTTGTTCCTTGCAAAACACAAAGTGAAAGCTGGGATATCAGTAGCAATAAACATGTTTTATTGCACATTGAACTGCCTAAATGTGCTTTGAAATAATATTTTGAACACAGTTTTTCATCTTTTTGTAAGCTTTATTTGTATAGTCTTGCGTTATTTTACACAATACAAAATAGTTCACAATTAAATTGACAAGGGAATATTAAAACATGCAACAAGGTATAAGTTACATTTTTACTGACACAATTGAAATTCTCTTGGCATTTTTCACACCAGCATAACAGTTGCATTACCACACTGCTTCTGAAATCAGTATCCAAGCTGACTGGCAGGTGTGTGTGTGTGTGTGTGTGTGTGTGTGTGTGTGTGTGTGTGTGTGTGTGTGTGTGTGTGTGTGTGTGTGTGAAAGTGAGCATTTGGGAACACAGCTTAAATTACATGTAGTCTTGCAGAAAAGGGAAATGACTTGTACACATTGAGTTGCTTTTCTTAGATATGAATCCTCTGCTCAGTTGCTCTCTCTAGTGGTAGTCGGTTGGTTGCTGATAGAAACTGAAAACCGAATCTTCGGTATCCCTTTCCTACAGCAACAGCAATTTGGATGGATAAAATAATGACAACCAAAGAAATTGCCAAAGATTAAAAAAAAATGCATTACTTATGAAGCTTAAAATACAACAACAGTAGTGGCTTAAGACAAGTCTTACCATACTGCCATGTGATCACATACATCAAATCAGAAAGCTTGGTTTATTCAAACTAAGCTAAAAAAAAAAAAAACTTAAATACATTAACTTTGTAATGTTTGTAATGTGTATGCAGAAACTATGCTGAAAATATTTGTACAGTATGTGCATCTGCCACTGTACAAGCATGAGAGAAACATTATTTACTTGTGTTGAGTTTGCTTACCTGGAAACTAAGAAATGAGACTTAAAACTGCACTTTTTGGAACATCATCCACAGTGAACTGCGGCGTAGTGGCGGCCAGTCAAGACTGGTCAACGGCAGGAATAGCAAACCCATACACAGAAACTGCAGTTTAAACGCTCTTGCGCACTTTTAATAATTCAACAAATGAAAAGTTTAAACAAAACTCTTACATAACGCAACACTAACGCAAATGAACAAAACGGCACCCAAGCTCCAGCTTCCTTCGGTGCGGGGTTGAAAGCACAACCTGCTGCTGTCAGCCCTTCTCTCCATGTGCTCTCTCAGAACAAACATTTCCTTTCCTTTTCTAGGGTGTGGCACAGGATGATTGACTTCAATCATTCAATTACCACCTGGCCACATTCCACACTTTTCTATTAAACATTTAAACAATCAAACCATTAAACAATTCAACAACGAATCCAATCAATCCCTGGTGGCTGTGAAACGCAATCACAAGGCACCCACTTCAGCGTTCTTGTGCGCTGTCACGTGAACATTCAAAGAAAGGGGGGGGGGGGGGGGGGGGGGGTACTTTTTATTGCAATTAACAATTTAAAAGAGCCATATACTTGGCATGAAAAAAAAAAATCACATTTTCTTTTTATTTTTTCAACACATATGGGTGTGGAAGGATTAGACTGATGATGCAGCAACTCGAGAGGCAGATTTCTGTTCAGATGGTTCCAGAAAAAAATACCTAATGTACAAACTATACCTACGACACAAGCATGTTTTTTTATATGAAATAAACCCAAGTTATCCTCTGTGTTTCCAGGGTTGAATTTTAACCAGGACACCTCTTTTAAACTGAAATCAAATGACTTACCTTTAACTTCTTGATAATACTCTATTCATATAGCAATCTCATTTTTTTCTACGTATCTTTATTACTGAACACCTTATGTCATTTTAAGACTCTCCGGCTATGTAAGCTTGCACAACTATTTCTCTCAGCAACAATAATCTGGACAGACAGCTACGCAGGTGTTAAAAACAATTAATAATTCATTACTGGAGACAAAGTAATAAAAAACAGCAGCCACCTGGATGTATTGTTTTCCCTTTTGCTGTTAATTATTCTCACATGCACATATATTTGAATTAAAAGATTCTTGTAGAACAGATTTACGCAGGCATGTAGTGATCAGCAAGCTGATAGGGTTTTACAGCAGTTGAGGCAGGTAGCTGACAGATCTGTGCAGCTGAGGCATCTGGGCCTGCAGTTCAGCAGCGCAGAGCAGGGCTGTGTTTTTGTCCTCTGAAATTAAATTATCAACCTATATTTTGACACATCACAGGTTATTGTCTACCTTACATCTAAAGGATGGCACTGGACTATGTTTCATGTTTGTGTTCATTGTATGGATTCGTTTACTTCATGTTTGTGTTCATGTCATCATTTTGTGACACTGGCTGAATTCTGCTTTTACAAACATGGTGTGTAACACATATCAAAGTAAGGGTTTTGGGTTTGATCTCTGAATTAGTTCTGTAGTCTTAGAGATGTTTCAGTCAAACTTTACTGCTCCCTAATCAGCATAGTTCCCCCACCCTCATAAATGATTCCATTCAAGTAGCTTAATGTTCCCCTGGTACCCTGATTTGATGCAGTATCTACACAGAGAAATACAGTCCACCACAGGTATGATTGGTGAAATTATAGTATTTCATTATCTTCACAGCTGTGCTGGCTTGGTAATACTTCTAGATGCAGAAGGAAAAAAAACTACATTTATTCACACAGCATCTCCTTTTAACAAATAATAAAAAGGTCATTGTTCCTGGAAACACTTAAGTGTGGCAAAAAACATGTGCCAGTCATGGGGCACTGCTGCCCGAAAAAGCCCTCATGTAAAACTAACTATTAAAATTTTTAACCTGATATTTTTGCAAGACCAGCCACTAAATTCATCAGTCACTAGTTTCTGAAGCAATCATTTTAAATAAAGATTCTTTCTTTACTCATCATAGGGATTGCAATAGGTTTATTTAATTGTATTAATTTAGCAAACATTTATTGTATTTTTAGTGGGTATTACGTTGTATTTATTACTGGTCTATGTTACCTAGCCATATTTTCTTCACTAGGAGGGAAATGCCATTTTAAAGCGTTAGAGGGAAATCAGAAATCATAGTTCATGGTGACATGCTTAGAATTGGGGTAAGGTTTTCATACAATGTTGCTGCTTTTCAAAAAGTGTCATACGTTCGATCTTCAAATCACCAACGCTGTGTAATTTTATTTATTTTTTTATTTTACTTTTCTACACAGAATATTTCCCAACTGTTATGATACCGTCTCACTGTTATGATATTGTTTTTAATATTGCCTATTGCTTTTCTCTCTTTTTTTCTTTATACTAATCGCCATGTACCTCGCGTTTCTACAACTTTTCTCTCCCTGTAATACATAGATTAGATCGCCTTATTATCAATAAAAATAAAAAATAAAAAACCGTAAAGAACATCCAAAATCTAAAATAACTGCATATTTTGATCTTAAATTCCAGAAACATAAATCAATCACGTGTTTTCATAAGTGAAAAGCAGCCGTGCCTCGTTCGACTCCAATCACTGCTGTGCGGGGCTGAACATAGACGCCCTCCAGCAGGTTCCCCGAAATCAACCCTTGAGTAGCAAAGGCAAAACTTGTTAACTGACCTCTGACCAATGGGTCATCAAACTTTACGTTTTTTAGTTTCTCAGTGCACACCCTCCTGAGAACCAAGGCAGGTGGACTTGCGGAAAACGACTTTAATCTCCATCTCAATCACTCGACCTTACATTCTGTGTGTGCTCGCAGTCTGGAGTGAAACACGATGAATGTGATTGATTTATTTATTTATTTTTAAATACCATTCGAGCGTAAGGAAAGGGGGAGGGATGGCTTTATAAAATAACGATTTTTGCACGAGCTTCGATCAAATGGCTCATATTGGTGTGTTATATTGTTTCCTTTTCTTTAGAAGTAAAATTGAATGAAGGTGGATATTTTATTATAAACAAGGCCGCACATTTCGGTCCTAAATATATCTTAACAGACATGGACAACTTATATATGCTAAATTATAGGCTACAAGGTCACCACAAAACTATCATTTTGTAAAATAGAATTGGAACGTAATAGGCCTACTAAATAAACGTGCACTTGTTTTATGCTTAATAACTGTCGTCAGTAACAACGTCAAAACCTATGAATGTATTTAAAAATGCACAATATTAATGCGGTCGGCACCTGAGTTAATAGGGAATCTCTTTTTCTTCACGTTTCATATTAACCTCTTCAAGCTTCTTCGCCATAGTTTTACATTAATAGAAGTGAATCTTTGACTCAACAGCTTATTGAAGCTAAAATGGAAAACTAAGTAGAAAACAGTACTAAACAGTAGGCTATTTTTTGTTTTACAGTTTCCACAGAATATTTTGGTCTATGCGCCTATGCGGATAGCTGCACTACGCTGTCACTACTTTTGCATGACATGTATTTGTCTCAATGTATTATTTTGGTTAAAAGCCTATTTAAATAAATATATGACACATAGTTCAAAAGAGACAAAGTTACTTGCAGTAGGTGAGGAGTATTTTGAGTATAGGGCCTATATACAATAAACAAACACACAAACAATAAATAAAGTAGTGTGGGATATTTTGTGCAAAAATGACAGTGGTTTGAAATACAAAATATAACAGCTGTTGATTTGCAAAATGTTGTAAGAGCCATGCACTCCAATCAAAGGCTTTTGTCTTTAATTAAAGTCAAAATATAGGCCTAGACTTCTGGTGTTTTACTTTCCTCCTAAGTCAATTTATTTTGTATCAGACTGGCTTTTTTTTTTTTTTTTTTTTTTTTAATTAACAGTCAACAGAAGTTCTGTATATTAAAGATAAACAGAGCATTTATTGATTTAAGAGTCGACTATCCCTATTTCTGTTTTAGATGTTTTTAATAGATGTATTGATTTGATTATTAATTAATTGGGTAAGTAATTATTAAATTCAATTATTTATTGAAAGCTAGAGTTTGAAAAGTTTGTAGCATGACACTAAAATAAGCCTACCTTTACTGGTACAGCAGTGGTATAATGCAATCTTGTGTGTCAATTAAGTCATAAAACCATCATTCATTTACATATACATGAATCGTTGGGTTCGCCTTTTGTGTATATGATTAAAAGAACTGTTTAATGTTTTAAACGAAACACTTTATCACTTTACTTTGGGTATTATCATGAATTATTCTGATGAGCAGCAATTAAAATAACAGATGTCCACAAGCTGTTTCTTCCGTGTAATGAACTAATAAATAAACTACTGTCCAACATAATACGATTCATTTTGACAAGCTAATAATGGGAAAATGTTGCATCTCAATTGGCATATCCCTGAAGGAACTATGATTAAGTCAAGATTTAACAGGTAGAAAACAAGTATTCCTGTAAATTTAACGTCAAAACAAAAAAAACAAAACGAAAAAAAATCATGAATTTACCATAAAGTGTTATTATTTTTTTTTAAAATGTTGTAAACGAAAGAAAAAAAAAAAGTAAACATGATATTTCAGATTCTCCATTCGTCACCTGCCTATGCTTTATAGAATCAGTTAACATCCACAGCAAGGTTACGATACATCAAAAAGATAAGTCAAGGTGCTGGTTCTTCTAGCTTCACTGTGCGCTGGTGTGTGTCTGTCTATGTGTGGGGTTATGGTGACTGTAGTGGCAGGGGAGGAAGGTGTACCGCCCCCCTTCCACATACAGCATAATGGTGGGGGGGGGGGGGGGGGGGGGGGGGGGGGGGGAACACAGCCACTCCCCCTATATATTAAACAAAGTGTTTCACAATATAATTAATAATAGATAATAAACTAATATAATAATAATAATTATTAAATTAATATTAATATACTATACTAAATAAAATCATATATTTTTTCTTTTTATTCTATAAAATAACAATTATGGCATATTATTGTTATTACTCGATTTTATATTACCGAAAATGAGCTACCGTATCAAATTGTTCTTGAAATTTAACCGATCCTTATAACAAGCAACTAAATCTGGCTAGAATAATTGATCAAATGTCTTAGAACAGTATAAGTATTATTTAATCAATTTACAAATGTAATTATATATTAATAATAATAATAAATAATAATAATAATAATTAATAAACTGTATATATTAATAATTTATATATGATATATAATTATTATTTAGTAACAAGTTAGTTTCCATAGTTTCGAAAAACAAGTTTTTTTTTTTTTGTTTGTTTGTTTGTTTTTATCAGTGTTCTTATGTTATCGTCTATGCGTTTCTCTCATCACAGTTTACACGGCAGTTGCATTGATAAAGTATTTATGTACAGTTTATATATGATGTTGCAGACTAAATTGTTGACTTTATTTTCTAAGGGTTATGCTACATTTAAGGTAATCGCCACTGGCGTTGCTGCAGAAATTCAGCAAGGCAAACCTAATTGACTCGTGTTGCATTTTATACGCACACCCCTACCAAGAATCTCAAAGTCAGCCAGAGGTCAGTCGAAATAGGGAGAAAAGAGGCAAATATACTTTTGGGATGTAATAGCAACGTGCCTATCTCAGAACAGGAGCAGCACACGTACGTGTTCTACGGTGAAACTGTCTGGTAAAACACAGGTTGCGGGGAGATAGTCGAATGGTAGAAGAGAGCTAGAACTTTCACAGTTTTATGCAGAACTATATGCATATACAGACAATTGAGTTTACTCTACATTGATCGAGCTGTCTTCAAATACATATGAATTTCTTGTAATATGTCGCTGTCGTTTTGTTGAGGGCTTAACGTAGAACAGTATCTACAGTATGATACCGAAAATGCCTCCATCTTAATACGCTGTTTTCAGTACACACCACACACCTGCATAACACATTATGTGTAAATAAGCTGTCCGGACGTTTATTCTCACCTAAAACACGTCGTTTTACGCCTGTATATGATTGTAATATAATCGGTTCATTTTACAAATTCTTAGTGCTCAATAGCCCACTTTTTCCTGTTTTGGGGAAATCAGTCCTAGGTTTAAAAATCAATAAATAAATAAATTGTGCACAGAATGAGTCTCCTTCATTATGAATAGTAAGAATTCCAAAAGCGTCGAGAAACCTCAACAAAGCTTTGAAAATATTTAGCCTATACAGCGGCCATAGGTTTTTAAAGAGATAA